>NC_143203.1:8665000-8992500 GCF_051530095.1 Phoenix dactylifera
TGTAGCTTCTATCTGAACTTTGATTTCCTTCAATTCTTGTAGAAGTGCTTCATGTGAGGTACGGATGGGAGCCAACTCAGCAGAGACTATTGATCTCATCTCTTCCCTCATCTGCTGGCATATCACAGATGCTAGGGTGTGCATCTGCTCATCTGATAGAGTGAATGGCCCACTGACTGGAGGAGGAGGCACTGAGGTGGATGGTCCAGCCGAGCTGGAAGGTACATCAGAAAAGCCATGGGACTATGTGGAGGTGAGAGGTGGTCAGGCTCCTGATGTGGGATCTCAGGCTCTATGGTTTGGGATTTTCTTTTAGGGGCCTTAACCCAAGACCCGTTTTTCTTGTGAAACTCCATCCTATGTAATGTGCTCTCATTGTAGTAGTCAGTGTTTCTTAAAGGTTTTGCCGGCTCATTTTCTGGAATTGGAACCTTAAAATGTTTGAACAGTAGTGTAAAAATCATCCCATATGGTATGCTAAATCTGGAATACCTATGACATATGGAGATGTAGTTCAACATGAGCCTAGGTAGGTTTAGGGGAATCCCTAGCAAGATATGGTGCATAATAGCTAAGTCTCGCTCCGAAACGAAATCGAAGCGACCTGTTTTTGGAAACAAGACTCGGTTAACTATGCTCAAAAGCAATCTCATTTCGGCATTGAGGTCTTGGGAGTTAACTATGTCAAGAGGGCCGCAGTCCTCTCTTCCTAAAAGTAGGTTTAGGGCAATCTCCCTTTGGGGATGTAAGGTCGGAGCCTCACCGTATTTAGGGATTTGTAATAAGCTAGATAGGATATCCTCATTGATTTCTATCAATGTCCCTCAGACATATCCGGTATACCCCGAGTCCCCTAAGGCCATATTGCTAAACATTTCTCTCACTAGGCCGGGATAGGTTGACATATTTAGGGAACATAGGTATTCCCAACCTTGGGCTCGGAGTCTCTCTCCAATAGAGAACCCCTCACTAGCTAAAAATTGGAAATCAATGTACCTACCCGTGGTTACTATGCGATTTGCACAGGAGAGGGTCATGGTTGGCGGAGCAACCGGAGGAGACGGCACGGAAGGCTCTTCCCTCCGTTCCTCGTCGTCGTTCGCTACTCTAGGACGCCTCCCACCCGTTCGTCTAGCTCTCTTAGGTGCCATGGATTGGAAATCTAGGGAAATGTGGAGAGATTTTGGTTCGATTTGTGGTGGAGAGCAAATGGAGGCTAGGGTTTGTGTTTTTGTTGGGGACGAAAGAAGATAGCTCGGGTCGGCTCGAGCTGTTTCGACCTAATTTAAAAACTTTCATTCGGTCCTCGAGACGTCTCCGCGACTAATGCGAGACGTCTCGCCGGGGGGACGTCTCTGTGATTTGCCAGAGACGTCTCCGGCACTGAAAAATTTCAGAAAGATTTCTATCTTTTCTCAATTTATTTTATTCAGCCACAATAATCAGCGTGATTTCTTTTGATGAATATAGAGTGAGTTTCCATGTGATCCTTTCCTTCAATAATACATCCTATAAAAGTTTGATAATGATTTTTGAATTATCAATATTGAAATGAGGAATGTTTGACCAAATTTCGAATGCCTATGAAATAGGCTCTGAAAATATCTCCATGAAGAGTCCAAGGGAGGGTAACCATCCTCCGGAAAGTCAAACAATTCGTCATCTAACTTTGATAGATTCATGTTTTCACTTATTAGATATTAGGTTTGCTATTTGTGACCTTGAAGTGTATTATTAGTTTGAGTAGCATTCACATGTATCTCTAGAGCTTACAAAACATTGCATTACAAATTCAATCTATTTGCTAGGATCATACAAACACAAAGCATTCCTTAAAAAGTTGAACCTATCTTTACAAAGGGGCTTTGTAAAGATATCGGCCAATTGATTTTCAGTACATACATACTCAATCATCACATCATTTTTCAGCACATGATCCCTTATAAAGTGATGCCTAATCTCTATGTGTTTTGATTTAGAGTGTTGAACAGGATTTTTTGTTAAATTAATTGCACTTGTATTATCACATCTAATTGGTATGTTGTCCATTTTGATACCGAAATCTTCAAGTTGTTGCTTAATCCAAAGAACTTGGGCACAACAGCTTCCAGCTACAATGTACTCAGCCTCAGCTGTGGACAAGGCAACTGAATTCTGTTTCTTGCTAAACCAAGAAACCAAATTGGCACCCAAGAATTGACATGTGCCACTTGTGCTTTTTCTGTCGAGTTTGCACCCGGCAAAATCAGCATCGGAATAAGTAATTAAATTTATATCAGATTGTTTAGAATACCATAAGCCAACATTAGATGTCCCTACTAGATATCTGAATATTCTTTTAACAGCTTGCAAGTGTGATTCCTTAGGACATGCTTGGTATCTAGCACACATGCAAACACTGAATAATATGTCTGGTCTACTAGCAGTAAGGTAAAGTAAGGAACCTATCATACCTCTGTACAATTTGCAGTCTATACTTTTACCTTTTTCATCTTTGTCAAGCTTGCAACTTGAGCCCATGGGTGTGCTGATTTTCTTTGCATCCTTCATCTTGAACTTTTCCAACATTTCCTTGATGTATTTGGACTGACTGATGAAGATGCCTTCCTCTGATTGTTTTATTTGTAGCCCAAGGAAGAAGTTGAGCTCAACCATCATGCTTATTTCAAATTCTTCCTGCATTAGCTTAGCAAACTCTTGACAAAGACTATCATTAGTAGCACCAAAAATTATATCATCCACATAAATTTGCACAAGTAATAAGTCATTCCCTTTTCTTTTAATGAAGAGGGTTTTGTCTACATTTCCTCTCTTAAACTTATTTTCAATTAGGAAATTACTTAATCTTTCATACCATGCCCTAGGGGCTTGCTTAAGTCCATACAATGCTTTATGCAATTTAAAAACATAATCTGGATGTAAGTGGTTCTCAAAACCTGGAGGTTGTCCTACATAAACTTCCTCCATTATATAACCATTTAAAAATGCACTTTTTACATCCATTTGATAGAGTTTGAAATCCATGAAGCATGCATATGCCAAAAGTAGTCTAATAGCCTCTAACCTAGCAACAGGAGCAAAAGTTTCATCAAAATCTATCCCTTCCTCCTGATTATATCCTTTGGCTACTAGCCTAGCTTTGTTTCTTATTACTATTCCATCTTCATCTAGTTTATTCCTATATACCCACTTGGTGCCTATAATTGAAACATTAGGGGGTCTTTTCATTAGAGTCCAAACTTGATTTCTTTCAAATTGGTTTAATTCCTCTTGCATAGCATTTATCCAATTTTCATCTTTTTCAGCTTCTTCTAGTGATTTAGGCTCTATCTGTGAAACAAATGCAAGATAATTACTAGTGTTTCTTAAAGAGGATCTTGTCCTTATCCCTTGTGAAGGATCACCAAGGATTAGATCCCTTGGATGACCATGTGCATACCTCCATTCCTTAGGAAGATCTTGATTTCTCGTTGGAGGTTGATCTTCTTCACCTTGCTGAATTGTATCTTCTTTGATCTCGTCCTCATGTTGTTTGTCTTGTATGGAGAATTCCTTCATTCTGTCTTCAAGTATACCTGCATCACCATCTTCTCCTTTTCTAGAAGAATCTCCATTAGCTTCATCAAAAACAACATGAATGGATTCTTCAACAACGAGAGTTCTCTTGTTGAAGACCCTGTATGCTCTACTAGATGAGGAATAACCTAAGAAGATCCCCTCATCTGATTTAGCACTAAATTTACTTAGATTGTCCTTTCCATTGTTTAAAATAAAGCAGCGACAACCGAAAACATGAAAATAGCTTATATTGGGCTTCTTATTTTTCATTAACTCATAAGGTGTTTTCTTTAAGATAGATCTAACTAAAGCACGGTTTAAAATATGACAAGCAGTATTTATTGCTTCAGCCCAAAAGTACTTTGGTAGATCCGATTCGCACAACATGGTACGAGCCATATCTGCTAGTGTGCGATTCTTCCTTTCTACCATCCCATTTTGTTGGGGTGTCCTAGGTGCCGAGAAATTGTGATTGATACCGTTTTCTTCACAAAATTTTTCAAAATGCTGATTTTCAAACTCGGTACTATGATCACTCCTAATTGCTTTTAGTTTAAGATTGAGTTCATTCGAAACCCTATTATGAAACTTGATAAAAGTGGAAAAGGACTCATCTTTGTGTGCAAGAAATGAAACCCATGTAAAACGTGAAAAATCATCAACAATTACAAGACCAAACTTCTTACCCCCTAGACTAGCAGTTCTAGTAGGTCCAAATAAATCCATGTGAATTAGTTCTAGGGGTTTTGATGTTGAGACTATGTTCTTAGACTTGAAGGAACTTCTTGTTTGTTTCCCTAGTTGACATGCAGCACAGATTTTGTTCTTTTCAAAGTCTATTTTTGGTAGTCCTTTGACTAGGTCTTTTGTAATCAATTTAGAAATTAAATCCATGCTAGCATGCCCTAACCTACGATGCCATAACCAGCTAGTCTCATTGACTTTGGCATCCATGGCTACAAGACATTGGCCATCCTTCATGGTGAGATCATCAAGATCTACCATGTAAACATTTCCACGCCTATGTCCCGTAAGTATGATTTCATTGTCAACTGGACTACTAATTATGCATAGTGAAGATTCAAAAGACACTTTAAAGCCCTTGTCACAAAATTGACTTATACTTAATAAATTATGTTTTAATCCATTAACTAACAATACATTGTCAATAAATGAGGAGGGTGATATGGAGATTTTACCAACGCCAATGATTTGACCTTTAGCATTGTCTCCAAATGTGACTACTCCTCCTTCTTTCGATTTTAAGGTGACGAAAAGGCTCTTGTCACCGGTCATATGCCTTGAGCAACCACTATCAAGATACCACATTCTCTTTTTACTCCCGGCTGCAAGGCATACCTGCAAAATAATCATGTGAAGCCCTTAGGTACCCAAGTTTTCTTGGGTCCTTCTTGGTTAGTGTAGTTGGTTCCCTTAGGCACCCACACTTTAGTTGTGTTTTTACCCTTTACAAATGTATTCTTGTTAGTTTGAATCTTTTTTTGAATGCAAGAATAGGCTTTATGTCCACTTTTCCCACAATAAAAGCATGTAGATTTTTCAGTTTTGATATCTTTTGCTTTCACAAAAAAATTCTTTAGATATTTTTGTTGTTTGTTAATTTTGTATCCCAATCCGGCTTTATTAAAAACAGCTCTTTGATTGGATAGAATAAGATTTAATTTTTCAGAGCTATGTGTAAATTTCTCCACAATTGGTTTGTACTTATGTACCTCATTTTTAAGATCCAAATTTTCTTTAGCCAATTCTTCCTTATCATTTTTAAGGGATTCAACATTTTGTGCAAGTGAGGTATTACTATTGAGTAGGAATTTAAGTTTTAGATTTAATTCCTTAATAAGTGTTTTTGCCGTTTCATTTTCAATGCTAAGTTTTGAATTTTTATTTTCTAGGTCAATGGTGTTAACATTTTCAAAGCTCTCCTTCTCAATCAGTAAGTTTTCAATGTCATCCTTTAGTTTTTGATTGGAGGCCTTTAATTCTTTATTTTTTGCTCCTAACATACTACAATCACTCATGAGCTCTTGGAAGGCTTCATATAATTCTTCTAAAGTAAAATCTGTAGTTGAGCTTTGACATACCTCATCGTCGTTGAATGCCATGAAACATAAGTTGGCGGTCTCTTCCTTCTCTTCCTCGGAGGAGGATGTGTCACTATCATCCCAAGTTGCTTTCAACGCCTTCTTCTTCTTCTTTCCGTAGTGCTTCTTCTGTTGAGGGCATTCGGAACGGATGTGTCCCGGTCTCTTGCAATCATAACATATGATTGGGTCTCTTTCCTTTTCTTTTTCCTTTTCCCAATCATTTCTCCCTCCAAACTTCTTTCTTGGAAAGGGTTTCTTTCTTCTCATAAATTTCTTGAACTTCCTTACTATTAAGCCCATGTCCTCATCTTCGCTTTCTTCTTCACTCTCACTGCTTTCTTCTTCACAAACACTTGAAGTAGCCTTGAGTGTGATTGTCTTCTTCTTTGGCACATCTTCTTCATGTTGCTTCATTGTGAGCTCATGCGTCATCAATGAGCCCAATAGTTGTTCAAGTGCCAATGTGTTGAGGTCTTTAGCTTCTACGATCGCCGTGACCTTCGCTTTCCAAGCTTTTGGCAAGGACCTGAGAATTTTACTCACAAGTTCTGGGTTAGTGTAAGATTTACCCAAATTCTTTAGACCATTTATTATATCAGTGAAGCGTGTGAACATGCATGAAATGGTTTCGTTGGGTTCCATCTTAAATAACTCATATTTGTGAACTAGAATGTTCACTTTAGATTCTTTGACTTGATTGGTACCCTCATGGGTAACTTCAAACCTATCCCATATTTTCTTGGCGGAACTACAGGTGGAGACTCTATTAAACTCATTCACATCTAGAGCACAAAACAATGAGTTCATGGCTCTAGCATTGAGTTGAACCATCCTACTATCATTCTCATCCCAATCCTCCTCAGGTTTGGGAACTTGAATGCCATTAACTATGTGAGATGGTTCGTGTGGTCCCTTGATTATAACCCTCCACAAGGCATAATCTTGTGCTTGAATAAAGATCCTCATTCTAGTCTTTCAATAGGAATAATTTGTCCCATTGAAGAGTGGAGGTCTATTGGTAGCCTGCCCCTCAGCAGGAACATTGTTGAAGGGTGTTGCCATCTAGATCTTTGGCAAAGACGGTTAGGTCTTCAAGAAATACACAGAGCACCTGCTCTGATACCACTTGTTGCCCAGAGATGGTCACCCAAGAGGGGGGTGAATTGGGTGTTTTAAACTTTTTGTCTAATTAAAAACAAAACACACAAGTGTATGCGCTAAAGTAAAGATAAAGCTATAAGCACAGTCAATCGCAAACACGAAGATTTATAGTGGTTCGGAGCTTCCTCTGCTCCTACATCCACTTCCCAAATACCTTTGAAAATTTTACTATAATCCGCGATTACAGTCTGGTAGTTTTGCGAGTGCACTACCCAACTCGTTGTTTTACATCGGGCTAACAACGAACCCTACAATCCCCCAATTTAACCTAGGCTTGGGACGCCTATCCCTTGTTCCAAGTTCCTTGACTGGAACAAGCACAATAAACGAGTGTTTCACAAAAATTTGAAAGCTCTTAAGAAGGCAAATATATCAATGAGAAATAACAAAACCCGGAAGAACCCTTTTTGCCATTGGAAGCGTGGGTAATGGTGGTTCTTCCGATGTGGATCGCGTTGGATTGAATGTGAGCTTTGAATGCCGAGTGGGAGTGAGTAGTTGAGCACAAAATCAGATGGGAAAGCTTGAATGCACTTGATTTCTCCTCTTGAAAGCACTAACTCCCTTGAACCTCTTTCACTTTCTTCTCTCTTGAATGATCTTGTGTTAGGTTGGTGAGAAGTTGTTGGAAGGCACTTAAAAGCTCCCTTTTATAGCCCAAAAAGCAATAGATCCGTTAGACACAAAAATATGAACGTTTGAAATTCAAACAAACCTGCAAAAGTGTGTCAGTCGTGTCCCAGGCGCTCCGGAGACGTCTCCGCTTGACCGCGAGACGTCTCGGCTGTATAAAATTTCTTTTGATATTGTTTGGAGTCGACTCGGCGCTTTATGGGGACGTCTCTGAAGAAGAGCAGCTTGAATGCTTGTTTTTCTGTTTTTCTGAGAGAGTCGGCTCGGTACTTTATGGGGACGTCTCGGGATGTTTGCACTTTTTGCATGGGGACGACTCCGCGACGTCGGGGACAACTCCGTAGCTTTATCACCGAAAAACAAGTCCTCTGGAATTCCCTAAGAGAGTCGACTCCGCGCTTTCTGGGGACATCTCGGAAAGTTTGCTTTTTATGCGTGGGGACGACTCCGCGTCCTTCGGAGACGACTCGCGCGCATCCCTTGAGTTTGGTCTTTCTGCCGCCTCTGAGAGAGTCGACTCCGACCCTGCGAGACGCCTCGCCAGGTGCCGGGGACGTCTCCAGACGTGCCAATTCTTCCTGTTCGAGCCAGAGACGTCTCTGGGACAAACCGGAGACGTCTCGGCTGTCCCTGATCTGTTTTCTTCATCTCAAAAATTCTTCAATAAATCCTTGAAAAATATGGGAACTTGCCTAGACATTTCTTAACAATATTCTTAATTAAACACCTGAAATCCTCAAATAAATTGTTAAGATAAAGGGAATTATACTCTAGTGTTTTGTATTCATCAAAATCCATTAGGGGGTCAACAGTCAGCTTAATTAAAATCAATTAGACGTTGGCTCCTAGGGACATTCGAGCTCAATAGGATGAAGATCACCGAAAGTTGCACCAATTTCGCTCTGGGGCTTAGTTGATGTCTAGGCAAGCTTTGTCCCTATAAGGGAGACAGTTCATCTGTTCGAGGCAAGTGGTTTTTAAGTGGGACCTTTGCGAACGCATCGTGACCCCTCCACTTACCTGGAAGCTTACCTGGTCAACTTGGTTCATTAGACCGGATTGGAGGCTTAGGTGCCCTCTTCAAACCAGTTAGAAGCTGTCTAATGATTTTAGGGCAAATACAAGGATTGATGTATTTTTTTTCTTTTATTGCATGCTTGACTGATCAAGTACTAGTGTATGCAAGGGAGTCGTTCTAGAGTACGTGACCTATTACCCATTGACCCTGAAATAGAACGGACCCTTAGGAATATTCGAGCTGAGATCAGAACATTAGAATCATCCCCACCTCCTGAGATGGCTGAAGAACAACCCAAACTCCTGAGGGAGTACTTTACTCCCACCATTTACACTTCCCCATCTTGCATTCGATTACCTGAGGTAGCAGCTGTACAATACGAAATAAAGTCTAGTGTGATCTGTGGAGTGATTGATTATACCCCTATTTGATTTTGATGAGCTCAAAGCATTTGAGTATATTTCATGTTATACTAATGAATTCAATCTAGTATTTCAGGCGAATATATGTGAATTTATGTTTAAGTGCATCGAGCCTTGGTTCAAAGTAATTTAGCTAAGTGATTGAACTCAATTGAACCAAAGTCTGAAGCTCGAGTCGACTCCGGAAGATTGCGAGTCGACTCTAAGTGTTTCAAAGGTTCTGGCACAAGCTCGAGTCAACTCCGGTACACTACGAGTCGACTCCGACTGAGAACAGACAGAAGGACAGAAAGATGAATTTCAGACCCTGTCACCAAGTCGACTCTGAAGATTTCGAGTCAACTCCGATGCTTGCCGAGTCGACTCCCGACGGTTCCGAGTCGACTCCAAAGGGTAACAGACAGAAAGACAGAACGATGGTTTTTAGACCCTGTTACCGAGTCGACTCTAGAAGGTTATGAGTCGACTCCGATATTGGGCGAGTCGACTCCCAGTTATGTCCGAGTCGACTCCCAGAGGAAAACAAGTCCAAAAGGCAGAGAACCATTTTCGAAGACCCTGTGAACGAGTCGACTCCAAGTGTTCCAGAGTCGACTCCCAAGTCAGCCGAGTCGACTCCAACAAGGTGCGAGTCGACTCTGAGGCAGTTCAGATCAACAGATAGAGGATCGGCTTTTCGGACTCTGAGAGCCGAGTCGACTCTAAGAGAACCCGAGTCGACTCGAGAGAGAAAAGCAGAGAAATGGATTTCTGGAACCCTGAGAACGAGCCGTCTCCAAAAGTGTCGAGTCATCTCCAGATATTGGCGAGTCGACTCTAGATTTGGTCCGAGTCGACTCCAGGACGGGACAGCACTTTAATTCAAATTCTGAACAGTGGGCGAGTCGTCTCCAGTGAAGCATGAGTCGACTCCAACAACAGCCCAGTCGACTCCAGATCGAGCGAGTCGACTCCGATCCCAACGGATACATTGTCAGGATGTGCAGACTATACAGAACGGCTACAAATCAGTGTCTAATGGCTATTTTTCGTAGGGAACAGTTTAAATAGCTAGAGTAAACAGTAGTAGACAAGGATTGAGCTATTCCATTGTGTGCATTAAAGCTTTTCAACCACCAAGATCCTCTAGAGAGAAAATACAAGCAAAAGAAGGAAGAAGCGCATTCAACTCAACCCAACAAATACTTCCTTCGCAATTAAGGCTCTACTACTGTCATTCAATCTTCTGTGCATTCAAGAGGAGACTCAGAAATTGAGAAGCCCCTACTTCCCCTTCCGAAATCTGTTTGAGGGCTTCTAACCTTTCTCTATTAATATTGTTCACATTTGCTTTATAGAAGCTTTCCTTATGATTTTCCCAAACTGTTTTTCTTACTTGATTCAATCAGGAGATTGAATCAAGGGTAGTAAAGTTTGTTAGTAAGCCAAAGTTAAAACCAACGGTGTAAGGGTTTGATTGTGATCCCAGAAAAATAATCGGATGGTTCTAGTCGGTGAGCCTGTGAAAACCGACCGAGTTCGTTGTGATCTCGCGAAAACAACAAGTTGGATTATGAACTTGTAAAACAACCGGCTGTAATCCTAGAAATTAGAGTGAACTCCCAAGTGCGGCTTGGGGAGGGGACGTAGGAGCAAGAGTTGGCTCCGAACCACTATAAAGTCTCTTGTGTTTGTATTGATTAATTGTCTCTTCCACTCTCTCCATTCACTACATCTAGTAATCTATTTAACCTGCTTGCAATAGATTTAATTAATTACCCATTAAGTTTTAATTTGTCAATAATTAATTAAAACCTAATTTACTCCCCCTCTTGAGTTGTCTCCTTGGGCAACAAGTGGTATCAGAGTAGGTGCTCTTATATCGATTGGTATTCCAATCCCCAAAAGAGTAAAAGATTAAAATGACAACCCTTTTTGGATCTTTCCTTAGTGAGGGGCAATCCACCAATAGGCCTCCATTGTTCAATGGAACTAACTACACCTATTGGAAGGCTAGGATGAGGATATTTGTCCAAGCCCAAGACTATGATGTTTGGAGCATCATAGTTAATGGACCATATACTCCTTCTATCTATGTAGATAACATCGCCATACCCAAGCTTGAAAAAGATTGGGATGATAACGATAGAAGGAAGGCACAACTAAATGCCAAAGCAATGAATGTACTTTATTGTGTCTTGGATCCTAATGAATTCAATAGGATCTCTACTTGCAATTCCGCAAAAGAGATATGGAATAGACTTGAAGTGACCCACGAGGGCACAAATCAAGTCAAGAAATCTAAAATAAACATGCTAGTTCATAAATATGAACTATTTAAAATGCAGTCTAATGAAACCATCTCTTGCATGTTTACTCGATTTACTGATATTGTCAACGGCCTAAAAAGCCTTGGCAAAAGTTATACTAACAGTGATCTTGTCAGAAAAATTCTTCGTCTTTACCAAGGTCACGGAAAGCCAAAGTCACGGCAATCCAAGAAGCAAGGGACTTGAACAAGCTGCCACTCGAGGAGCTTCTTGGATCCCTAATGACGCATGAGCTCACAATGAAACAACACAGCGAAGAAGAATCCTCTCATAAGAAAAAGGTAATGGCCCTCAAATCTACTTCTTCTAACAAGGATCTATCTTGCAGTAGCAGCAGCGAAGAAGAAGACAACAATGAGGGAGATGAAGAAGAGGCTCTTCTCGTACGAAAGTTCAGAAGATTCATCAACCGGAAGAAGTTCTTTCATCAGAAGAGAGGTTCCTCAAGTTCCTACAACAAGGATAAAGGTAAGAAAAGGAAAAGTGAGGGAATCGAAGAAGGACAGCAAATACAAGAAGAAAAAAGCTCTTGTCTCCACTTTGACAGACTCCGACCAATCATCATCATCATCGGATGAGGAACAAGAGGAAAAAGCCAATCTTTGCTTTATGGCAAATGAAAATGAGGTAACATCTGAAACTCATTTAGATTTTACTTTTGAAGAATTGTATGATGCCTTTTATGAGCTAATGGATGAGTATAAATCAATAAATCTAAAAAACAAAGATTTGAGGCTAACTAATCAATCCTACAGTCATAAAAATGACAATTTGATTATTGAAAAGGATTCCATTATTAAGGAGAACTTAGAACTTAAAACAAGCAACCAATTGCTAACTCAAAAGAACTGTACCACTAATTAAAGACAAAGAAAGACTAAGTAAAGAAATTTCAAAACTTAAAAACAATAATCAAACTCTAAAAGATAACCTTACAAAAGACTTAAGCTTACTAAAAATAGAAAAACTGAACTTAACAAAAGAACTTGAAAAATATAAACCTATTGTTGAGAAGTTTACCTATAGCTCTGAAAAATTAGAAATGATTCTTAGTAATCAAAGAGCTGTGTTTAATAGAGCCGGTTTAGGGTATAAGCCAAAGAATAAGCAAAAAAAATTTCAAAACTTTTTTGTAAAAGCCGGAGAAAGTAAAACTAAAAATGTAACTTGTTTCTGTTGTGGAAAAGTAGGACATAAAGCTAATGTGTGTGACCATAGAAAAATAAAAGCTAAAAGAAAAATTAAAAAGGTTTGGGTTCCAAAAGGAACCAACAAAGCTAACCTTGAAGGATCCAAGAAAACTTGGGTACCTAAGATTATATGATTTCCTTGTGTAGGAGTGTCTTGCAGCCAAGCTCAATAAAAACTTTTGGTACTTGGATAGTGGCTGCTCAAGACATATGACGGGTGACAAGGAGCAATTCTTCACCCTAGAATCTAAGAAAGGAGGTGTGGTGACTTTTGGAAATGATAACCAAAGTCACATCATGGGTATTGGTAAGATACAAATCACACCTTCAACCTTTATTGATAATGTTCGGTTTGTAGATGGTCTTAAGCACAATTTACTTAGCATTAGTCAACTATGTGATAAAGGTTTTGACGTATTGTTTAAGCCATCTATGTGCATCATAACCAACTCAACTAACAATAGTTTAGTTTTCAAAGGACTAAGACGTAGCATTGTTTATGTAGTAGATTTTGATGATCTTGCTAAAAACAGCCACTGCTTAGTAGCTAATGATACTAAGCTTAGTGAGGCAAGTTGGTTATGGCATCGTAAATTAGGTCATGCAAGCATGGACACATTATCTAAATTAGTTAAAAGAGATTCCGTGATTGGTTTGCCAAAGCTGAAATTTGAGAAAAACAAAATCTGTAAAGCATGTTAATTTGGCAAACAATCTAGAAGCTCTTTTAAGTCCATAAATTGTGTCTCTACAACTAGACCCCTTGAGCTACTTCACATGGACCTTTTTGGACCAACTAGGACCACAAGCCTTGGTGGAAACAAGTATGGACTTGTCATAGTTGATGATTTTTCTAGATACACATGGGTCATGTTTTTAGCTTATAAGGATGAAGCATTTTCAGTTTTTAAGAAATTCCACAAGGAGGTAACAAATACAAAAAATAGTTCATTTATAGCAATTAGGAGTGATCATGGAACGGAATTTGAAAATCATCTATTTGAAGAATTCTGTAGTAAAAAGGGAATAACTCATAATTTCTCTGCACCTAGAACACCACAACAAAATGGAGTTGTGGAAAGAAAGAATAGAACCCTAGAGAAAATGGCTAGGACCATGTTGTGTGAAAGTGACCTCCCAAAGTATTTTTGGGGAGAAGCCATTAACACATTATGTCATATAATAAATAGAGTTCTATTAAGACCAATTATAAAGAAAACACCTTACGAACTTTGGAGAGATAGAAAGACCAAAGTAAACTACTTTCATGTGTTTGGCTGTAAGTGTTTCATTCATAATAATGGCAAAGATAACTTAGAAAAATTTGACTCCAAATCTAATGAAGGTATCTTTTTGGGATATTCTACATCGAGTAAGGCTTATAGAGTCTTTAACAAAAGAACTCTTGTTATTGAAGAATCCATTCATATTATTTTTGATGAGTCTAATGATGCTTCCTCCAACAAGAGAGTAGTATTTGATGATGATGCAGGAATAATTGAAGAAAAGATGGATCACATGACTCTACAAGAGGATGAACCCAAGCAAGTTGAAGAAACTTCAACAAGCCAAGAGGTAATTGCCGAACATGGGCTTACAAAGGCTTGGAGGTATGCTCACGGTCACCCTAAAGAGTTAATCTTAGATGATCCATCTCAACCTGTTAGAACTAGAGCCTTTCTTAGAAACTTAAATAACCATCTTGCATTTGTTTCACATTTAGAACCTAAAAATATTGAAGAAGCTGAAAGTGATGTAAATTGGATAAATGCTATGCAAGAGGAACTTAACTAATTTATAAGAAATAAAGTATGGAACTTAATTGAAAGACCCACTGAATACTCAATAATAGAAACTAAATGGATATACAAAAATAAACTTGATGAAAATGGAGTTGTGGTTAGGAACAAAGCTAGACTAGTAGCAAAGGGCTATAATCAAGAAGAAGGTATAGACTTTGATGAGACTTTTGCTCGTGTGGCTAGACTTGAGGCAATTAGATTGTTACTAGCATTTGCATGTTATAAAGATTTTAAATTATTCCAAATGGATGTAAAAAGTATCTTCTTGAATGGGTATATTAGTGAGGAGGTTTATGTAGAACAACCTCCTGGTTTTGAGAATCATCAATACCCCGATCATGTTTATAAACTAAATAAAGCACTTTATGGTCTAAAACAAGCCTCTAGAGCATGGTATGAAAGACTTAGCAAATTTCTATTAGATCATAAATTTTCTAGAGGAAATGTTGATACAACCCTATTTTTGAAAAAGAAAAACAAAAATATATTAGTAGTGCAGATTTATGTAGATGATATTATTTTCGGTGCTACTAACAATCGTCTTTGCGAAGAGTTTGCTGAATTAATGCAGAGTGAATTTAAGATGAGCATGATGGGAGAATTGAACTACTTCCTCGGACTCCAAATCAAACAATCGAAGGAAGGAATTTTCATCAATCAAGCTAAATACATCATGGAAATGCTAAAGAAGTTTGATATGGGTGGAAACAAGTCTATTGGCACTCCCATGAGCTCATCATGCAAACTAGACAAAGATGAACTAGGTAAATCAGTAGATCAAAAGCTGTATAAAGGTATGATAGGATCATTATTATATCTTACAGCAAGTAGACCTGATATCATGTTTAGTGTATGCATGTGTGCTAGATATCAATCTAATCCTAAAGAATCACACCTAATTGCAGTTAAGAGAATTTTTAAATATCTAATAGGAACAAAAAATATAGGTCTATGGTACTCTAAAGAATCAAGCATAAACTTAATAGGGTACACTGATTCTGACTTCGCTGGTTGTAAACTCGATAGAAAAAGCACCAGCGAGTCACGTCAATGCTTAAGAGAGAACTTAATCTCATGGTTTAGCAAGAAACAAAACTCGGTTGCACTATCCACGGCAGAAGAAGAATATGTTGCTGCCGGGAGTTGTTGTGCTCAAATTTTATAGATCAAGCAACAACTTGAAGATTATGGCATTAAACAAGATAAGATTTCCATAAATTGTGATAATATAAGTGCCATAAATCTAACTAAAAATCCAATTCAACACTCAAGAACTAAACATATTGAGATAAGACATCACTTCATAAGAGATCATGTATTAAATGGTGATGTGATGCTTGAATTTGTTTGTACTGATGATCAACTTGCTGATATCTTCACAAAACCCTGGAGTGAAGATCGATTTTGTATCCTTAGAAGAGGGTTAGGAGTGATTGATCCATTTTTGTGATACTCTCCTATAATTCATTGATTTTGATGATTAGCTTATGTTGGATATAGGATTTCTCATCTATGGTCATCAAATCATTCCTTAAGCTCTAAAGATTACCATATCTCTCTCCTTTGGCACGGAATTAACAGAGTTTTTTGGTTATGTGCCAGAGTTCGAGTCGACTCGAATAGATTTTAGAGTCGGCTCGTGGGCGAGTCGACAAGCACATGTTTAGGAGTCGACTCGAGGTCGAGTCGACTCGCGCATGCTTAGGAGTCGACTCGAGGTCGGAAATTCGACTTTTAACCCTAAGCGAAATGTTTTTTCTCCACTTCTATTTTCAGCTGCCACTGTTCAAAAAGCCCTAGAGTCGTCTCCTATATCGTCCCCGACCTATTTTTGGCCCTTTCTCTCGTGTTTTCTCCCATTTTTCTTGTCCTTCCCTCGGTTTTTAGGTCAAAATGCCTAGAAAAGCCGTTGTCCCGAGCCGGAAGAGACCTCTCACTGCGAGCGGCGCCGAGAGACGGTCCAAGGCACGGAACGAACCTGTGAGGCCATCACCTCCAGTTCCTTCTCCGCCTAGGCCAGTTCCCTCGCGTTCGTGCGCCGGGAGGGTTGTCTCTACCGGGAGGAAAGTCAACTTTGACTTCCTCTTCCGGGAAGGGTTCACTCTAGGGCATCGTCTTAGGGCCCAAGGCTTCGAGTATTTTTGTTCACTTGACCTCCCTACATACCCAGGGTTAGTTAGGGAATTTTACGGGATCGTCACATGGGGTGGCGGTGGTATCCAAGGGACTGTAGTAGGTGTCCCTATTTTCATTTTGGAGGACTTCATTGCTCGAGTCCTCCATCTCTCTCGAGAGGGGATTGCTCCCACACATCCATCTGATAGGACTGAGGCCCTTACGGCCATCTTAGGGAGCCCACCCCAATCCTCCATAGAGGAGATGTTTGTAAATCAGCTTTCAGCTGAAATGCGACTCCTCCTAAGTATCATCTCTAGGACTCTCTTTCCTAAGACCGGAAGGTTTGACTTCATTTATGAGAGAGACCTAGGCTTGATGTTCCACATTCTACAGGACATTCTCCTGAACTTCCCCAAACTCATCTATAGATATATCTGTGAACCCCTAGACAAACCTAGGTTGAGTCTCCCGTATGGCATGCTTTTCACACTCATCTTTAGAGAGTTAGAAGTCCCTATCCCTGAGGAAGAACCCTCTCGCTCCTTCAGACACACTGACCACATGGGTGAGGGGACTCTCCACCGAATGGGTTTCCACAAGGTGGAGGGTGTCTGGGTTAGGAGAACATCCGCATCCACACCATCTGACCCCACTACTCATCATTCACCTAGCTCTGATCATGACCAGGACCACTCCACAGATCCTTCTACCTTCCCATCCACATCTGGTCCTTCAGTCCCTGCTGAGCCATCTACTTCAGTAGGACCCTCTACCATACCACCACCTCAACAGTCCCTAGAAGTCAGGGTCAGCACTAAGCATCTCCGGGAGCTGAGAGATGACATAGTGAGGGAGCTGAGAGGTTCACACAGTGCACCCTCCACTGACGTCATTTCCTCCACAGCAGCAGTATCCATGATGATAGCAGAACTTAGGAAGAAAATGTCAAACATGAGGAGCCTAGTCCAGGGTCAATATTTGAGCCTTACAGCCATAAAGGAAGACACGAGGCAGATGCGAGACAACATCAGAGAAGAGATGGGAAGGCAGAGTAAAGGAGCAGAAAGGCTTGCAAATGCCGTGATCTTCAAACTCGACTCCATCCAAGAAAGTGTGACCCAACTAGCGGAGACACAGGCTAAGGCAACCTCAGAGATCATCACGCAACTAGGAAATGTATCTGAGGGGATGAGCCTGGTCCTCCGATCTAGCCGACTAAATTTGGGAGCCTCATCCTCCTCCTCTACTAGACGACCCTAGTTGCATTTCTATTTTTAATAATGTACAGTCCTTTGTGGACTTTCTGAAATGTACTTGTTACGGGGGAACTAAGCCGCCATGCTCCACGTGACTGGCACGCGCGCCCATGAAGACTACGGCTGTCCTTTGATCCAGCAATCCGACCCCGAGTCGGACATCTTCGGCTTCGCGGCCCGACCCCGAGTCGGCTGCCCCTTAATCTAGCAATCCGACCCCAAGTCGGATATCCTCAGCACCGCAGCCCGACCCCGGGTCGGCTGCCCCCTGATCCAGCACTCCGACCCCGAGTCGGAGATCTCTTGATAACGACAGGCTGCTTCCCAGAGGCACGCCGAGGCCTCCTGCTCCACTACTCCCTGCAACGGCTGTATCCGATGCTGTTCCACGATCTCCTATATCAGCCGTACAAAGCGGAACTCCACTACGCCCTGTCATGGCCGTACCCAGCGCTGCTCCACGACGCCCTGTAACGGCCATGTCAGTGGCCACTCCATCGCGCCCCACGATGACAAACCCCCCTGAGAGACCCCCCAGCCAGGTATATATGCGGCTGGGGGGAGAAGGGGGGGTAAGCAATATCTTCCAGAGCACTCTCTTGCTTGCGATTATCTCTCCTTCTCCTCCAATCTCCTCTGACTTGATCGTCGGAGGGCCCCCACTACCCCAGTGGTGGTGCGAGGCTTGCTCGCAGGTTTCCCGGTGGAAGGTGGAGCGTAACCAACACCAACCAAGACAACTCAGACGGAACCCCGTTCACACCGCTGTGTCAATCGTTCTCGGTTTGGACCACCAGCAACAGTTGGCGCTAGAGGAAGGGCACCTGATCTCAGAGCGATCGTAATGGCACGGCGAGGTGGTCGTGGAGCTTCCAATGCCTCCGGTCGCGGGGCCTCTCGCGCCTCCGGCCGGGAGGCCGCTGCGTCTCCAGCACATTCTCAGCAACACTCCACCATTCCACCCCCCATTCAGATGGTCGAAGCCGCTCAGTTCGACCAGTTAGCCCAGCAGGTTCGCACCCTCGCGGAGGTAGTGCAGAACCTGCAGGGTGTGATGTCTCGAGTGCCACAGCGGGCCCAGGAGCCGCTGCCCCCCGAGCGCTCCCCTGTCTTCCTCAACCCGCGCTCCTTCCTCTCCCATGGGAAGGAGCGCCGGCGCGAGGAAGGTTCTCGAGCACGGTCCATTCTGCCAGGACCTTCTCATCGAAGCTGCGCGGGGTACGAGAGGCGGACCCGGGCGCGTTCTCCGACCCCCCAGTCCTCGAGGGGCCCGCACTCCAGTCGGTCCCCCTCGCGCCGCTCCTTGTCTCCCACCCACCGGTCGCGCTCCCTGGACCGGCGGGTGGACGATCTCCACAGACAACTCCAGGTCCTGAAGGGCCACTCCAAAGATCTCTTCGCCGACTTGGAGATCTCCTCCCAACCGGCGCTTGCCTCGAGGATCCTGCGGACCCCAAATCCGCCGGGATTCAAAATGCCGGCGATCGAGCCCTATGACGGGGCGGCGGACCCGCGGGATCACGTGGAGAGTTTCAGGACTCTTATGCTCCTCCATGGAGCATCAGATCCCCTCCTCTGCAAGGCCTTCCCGGCGACCCTCCGTGGCCCAGCCAGGGCGTGGTTCGCCGGCCTGGAGGCTGACTCTATCCAGTCCTTTGACCAGTTCACTCGCCTCTTCATCAGCCATTTCGCCGTCAGTAGCCGGCGGCGATTGGTTTCCGACTCCCTCTTTGATGTCCGGCAAAACGAGGAAGAAAGCCTGCGGGATTACCTTACCCGCTTCAACAAGGCTACATTGGAGGTCCGGAACCTGAGCCAGGAGGTGGCTCTCTCAGCCCTGAAGCGTGGCTTCCGGAAGGGCAGACTCACCTTCTCCCTGGACAAACGCCTGCCGCGGAGCTTCCCGGAGCTGTTGTCTCGGGCGAACCAGTATGCAGACGCCGAGGAGGCAGCCGCCCACCGGAACAAGGAGGCCGCCGAGGCCCCTCTAAAGCTCGGGAAGAAAAGGCGAAAAGAGGCACCCCAGAGGAGGAGCCCGACGCCTCAACATCGGCGCAGAAGCCCGTCACCGGCGAGGAACCACGGCGCCCCACGCCCTCGTTCTCCGCACCGACGCTTCAACCGGTACACCCCACTCCTGGCCCCCCGGGCCCAGATCCTTATGGAGGTCAAGGGGCGGGAGAACCTCCCGGTCCCGAGGCAGATGAAGAAAATCCCTGGGAGGAGGCCCTCTCGAGCGTACTGTGAGTACCACCGAGACCACGGCCACGACACCGAAGACTGCTTCCAGCTTCGGGACGAGATCGAGGCTCTCATCCACCGAGGGCGTCTCGGTCGATATGTAAACGACCGACGTCCCCCCGCAGACCCGCGCCCGGCCGACCCGGCCCCTCAGGAGCCTCGGGAGCAGAATCGACCCGTCGCGGGCGTGATCCACACCATCACTGGGGGCTGCTCTCGGCCTGTAAGGAACGCAGGGGGCTCGGTGGAAGCATCAGGGGTGGCCGTCGCGAAGAGGCAGCGGGTCGGAAATGTAATCACTTTTTGTGATGAGGATGTAAAGGGGGTTCAGACCCCCCATGATGATGCCATGGTGATCTCCCTCACTATGGCGAACTATGATGTAAGGCGTGTTCTTGTGGATAGTGGAAGCTCAGCTGATATTTTGTTTTACGAGGCCTTCCAAAAGATGAGCTTGTCCCGACAAGTGTTGCACAAAACATCCACCCCCCTTATAGGATTCACTGGAGACGCTATCTCGGCCGAAGGTGTCGTTGAGCTGCCTGTGACTGCGGGCGTTGCACCCGCAGAAGCCACGGTGCGGCTCGGATTCTTGGTCGTCCGTGTTCCCTCGGCCTACAACGCTATCCTCGGACGACCCGGACTGAACGCCCTTCGCGCGGTAGTCTCTACATACCATTTGCTAATGCGGTTCCCCACGGCGGCCGGGATTGGAGAGGTCCGAGGTGACCAACCGACCGCACGGCAATGTTTCCTAGCAACTCTCAAAGGGAAGAAGCCCGTGGAGGCCCTAAGCGTCGAGTCCCTTGACGCCAGAGACGAGGTGGCTTTGCGGCACGGGGAGCCGGCCGAGGGTGTGATTGAAGTTCCCCTTGAGGAGGGTCGCCCGGACCGTACGGTCCGGGTCGGTGCCAACCTCGACTCGGAAGCTCGGCTCAGGTTAGTGGAATTCCTCCGAGCCAATGCTGATGTATTTGCCTGGTCGGCGGCCGATGTACCTGGGATCGACCCGGAGGTCATTTCTCACGCCCTCAACGTCGACCCAACCCACCGACCAGTAAAGCAGAAGAAGAGACACTGTGCCCCGGATCGGATCCGAGTGGTCGACCAGGAGGTAGACAAGCTCTTGGAGGCAGGATTCATAAGGGAGGTCAGCTACCCCGAATGGCTGGCAAATGTCGTACTTGTCCGGAAGGCGAGCGGGAAGTGGAGGATGTGCGTCGACTACACCGACCTGAACAAGGCATGCCCCAAGGATAGCTTTCCGCTTCCACGGATAGACCAACTGGTCGACGCGACTTCCGGATATCAGCTGCTGTCTTTCATGGACGCCTTCTCCGGCTACAACCAAATAATGATGGCTCCACAGGACGAGGAGAAAACTGCCTTTATAACAGACCGGGGGCTGTACTGTTACAAGGTAATGCCCTTTGGTCTGAAGAATGCTGGCGCCACTTACCAGCGCCTCGTCAACAAAATCTTCAAAGGGCAAATCGGCCGGAACATGGAGGTGTACGTGGACGATATGCTGGTGAAGAGCCGCCATGCCGACCAGCACATCGCGGATCTGGAGGAGACTTTTGCCACCCTGCGGAAGTTTCGCATGAAGCTGAACCCAGCGAAGTGCGCCTTTGGCGCTTCGGCCGGGAGGTTCCTCGGTTTCATTGTCAACCAGCGGGGGATCGAGGCCAACCCGGACAAAATCAAGGCCATCCAAGATATGTCCCCTCCGACCAAAGTGAAGGAGGTTCAGGAGCTCGCTGGAAGGGTCGCCGCGCTCGGACGATTTGTGGCAAAATCGGCCGAACGCTGCCAACCGTTCTTCAAGGTGTTGAAGCGTCCGAAAGACTTCCTTTGGACGGCCGAATGTCAAGTGGCATTCGACCAACTCAAGGAGTACTTGGCGTCTCCTCCCCTGCTGTCCAAGCCGCAAGAGGGGGAGATGCTCTACCTCTATCTGGCGGTCTCCCCAACCGCAGTCAACGCAGTACTGGTTCGGGAAGAGGCAAAGCTCCAGAAGCCTGTGTACTACATCAGCCGGGTCCTAAGGGATGCCGAGACGCGATATGCGAAGGCAGAAAAGATCGCCTTCGCGCTGCTCACTGCGGCCAGGAGGCTTCGCCCCTATTTCCAGGCTCATCCTGTCACCCTCTTGACCGATCAACCACTGCGGCAGATCCTCAGCAATCCTGAGAATGCGGGACGGCTGGTGAAGTGGGCAGTAGAACTTGGTGAGTTCGACATCCGCTACCAGCCCCGGCCCGCCATCAAGGCCCAGGTGCTCGCGGACTTCCTCGCTGAGTGCACTGTGCAGGAGGCGGAACCTAGGCCGCCGGAAACACCCAGCCTCGACCTCCCAATCTGGACGCTTCACATTGATGGGTCGTCGAACCCCGAAGGTGGAGGGGCCGGGCTGGTCCTTACCAGTCCCGATGGAGTGATAGCCGAGTATGCCTTGAGGTTCGGATTTCCAGTGACCAACAACGAGGCGGAATACGAGGCCCTAGTCACAGGACTCAAACTCACCAAGGAACTCGGCATCCGGCGTTTGAAGGTCTTCACCGACTCCCAGCTGGTGGTCGGGCAGGTCCGAGGGGAGTTCGAGGCTCGGAGCCCGACCATGCAGAGCTATGTCTGGAAGGTGCAAGCACTCATTCCCGACCTCGGCAGTGTTGACATTCAGCAGGTCCCGAGAAGCGAAAATGCCAGGGCCGACAGGCTGTCCCGCTTGGTGGGCGCAGACGCGCACAACTTGTCGAAGGCGATCTACCTGGAGACCCTGGATGCCCCGAGCATCGGCGAGGCCGGAGCGGTGATGGCGATTGATCCGGAGCCATCTTGGATGGACCCGCTCGTCGCCTACCTCGCCGAAGGAATCCTCCCAGAGGACGAAGATCAAGCTCGGCGACTCGTCATGAAGTCCGCCCACTACGTACTCTATGAAGGGAGGCTGTATCGGACCTCGTTCACCGCCCCCCTCTTAAGGTGCCTCCGCCCCTCGGAAGCGGCCTACGCCCTCAGCGAAGTCCACGAAGGCATCTGCGGATCGCACCTAGGGGCTAAGTCCTTGGCGCATAAGATCATGAGGCAAGGCTATTATTGGCCTACCTTGTTGGAGGACTCAAAGGATCATGTGCGGAAATGCGACGCCTGCCAGCGCCACGCCAACGTACAGAGAGTCCCTTCTGTCCCCTTGGCGCCAATCACTGCACCCTGGCCCTTCGCCCAGTGGGGAATGGATATCCTTGGACCATTCCCCGTCGCTTCAGCTCAGCGGAAATTTTTGATTGTTGCAATCGACTACTTCACCAAGTGGGTGGAGGCAGAGCCGCTGGCCACTATCACGGAGGTGCAAGTCCGGAAGTTCGTGAAGAAGAACATCATTGTCCGATTTGGGGTACCTCGGGTCCTCATCTCGGATAATGGGCGACAGTTCGACAACAAGCATTTCCGTGACTTCTGCGAGGAGTTCGGGATCGAGCATCGGTTCACATCTGTGTCGCATCCCCAAACCAACGGCGAGGCCGAGGTCACAAATCGGACAATCCTCCAAGGAATCAAAGCGCGAATCGGTCGGACGGGGCAAGCTTGGGTCGAAGAACTCGAGAATGTCCTTTGGGCGTATCGGACCACGCATTGGACCCCTACCGGGGAGACGCCTTTCAGCCTAACCTATGGCACGGAAGCCGTTGTCCCCGTGGAGCTCGGACTCCCCTCACCTCGGGTGGCCGCGCACCGACCCGAGGCCAATTCGGAACAACTCCGAGGGAACCTGGATCTCTTGGAAGAAGCGAGGGAAATGGCGCAGGTTCGGATGGCGATGTATCAGCGGAGGGTGGCCCGATATTACAACTCCAAGGTCCGACCGAAGCTTTTCAGAATCGGAGATCTGGTGCTAAGGCGAGCTAAAGCATCTCGACCTGCGGAAGGTGGGAAGCTAGCGCCAAATTGGGAAGGCCCATATAAGGTTCGCTGGGTGAATCGACCTGGCTCCTACCAGCTGGAAGCCCTAGATGGTCGAGAAATTCTAAGGAGCTGGAATTCCGCTAACCTGCGGATGTATTACCAGTAGAACGACGATGCCAGGAAGACAGTTCAAAAATGTATAACGCTTTGCATTTCAATAATTTCTGGTTACAACGGCATGCTCGTGTGATTACAAGGAATTCCCAGGGGGGAATTAGGGTGTAAAGAAAGTAAAGAAGAGGTGGAGACTCCGAGGAGCTGAAGATCTGGGATCCCGAAACCTCCATCTGAAGCGGTTGCAATCCCGTCGGAAGTGGGTGCTTCCAACCGGAGGCGCCATCGGCGTCTCACGAAAGAGACGAAGTGCCGGCGCGGATGAAGAAGAAGTGGACGAAGGAGAAGTCCACACTGCCTCCAACCGGAGGCGCCATCCACGCCCCATGAAGAGGATGAGGAGCCGCCGCCGACGAAGCTCCCGCTACCTCCAGAGGAACGCCACCTCCAAGGGATATTCCGGTCCTCCCCAGTGTTAGGGGAGAGAAGGAATACGAGGGGGAAGAGCATATGGAGGCGCGGTCCCGGATCAGGCGTCTGGTGCAGAGCTCAATCGGGAGGCTGAACTTCAAGGAGGGGAGATGTGATCCCGGATGAAACGCCTAGAGCGGAGTTCCGCCGGGGAGACCCTCCTTGCTGATCCCAGATGAAACGGCTAGTTGGCTGAAGTCGCGAGGGGCGCGCCTCCCGTTCCTTCGGCAGGAGTCTCTCAGCCATGCGCCAGAGAGAAGGTCCACGATCCATGGCAACTTGAACAGCTCCGGCTTGGCAGGCTCCATCGCACCTGCACCTATATTTATAGCCAAACTGCGGCCCCCCGGTCGTTCCGATACGGGTGGCTCCAATAAATGCGGGCGCATTGAATCCGGAGCCGATCCGGCTCTTAAGGCGTATCTTTCCGCGATTTCCTAAGCGTCATTCTCCTTAATCGCATTTTTTGTGCAGGACACTCCGGGTGCCCTGTACCCCTAGGTCCACGTATCTCCGCCCGCGCCCAGGCCGCATCCGCCTCGAAGAACGCGCGCATCGCGGCCGCTTAACTGACACTCCTCGCAAGCAGCAACTGGCGATCCGATTTTCCAGGTAACCCCTCAATTAGCATTTAATGCCCATCTGGTGTTCCCCAGGTGACGCTTGGAGAGGAGGAGAAACACGATCGCAGCTGGCCACGGAGAAATCCCGTCGGGCGGCAAGCGACAGGCGCACGACCAGCGAGCGGAATTTCCCGAGGTTCGGCCCTCGGATGCCAGGCTAACCCGATGATCATCCCGGGAGCAGACTAGCCTGAAGCCCCGACCGGTCGCCTCGGCTTGCGCCAGCCTTGGCCGACCAACGAGCGGAATCTCCCGAGGCACGACCCTCGGATGCCAGGCTAACCCGATGATCATCCCGGGAGCAGACTAGCCTGAAGCCCCGACCGGTCGCCTCGGCTTGCGCCAGCCTTGGCCGACCAACGAGCGGAATTTCCCGAGGCTCGGCCCTCGGATGCCAGGCTAACCCGATGATCATCCCGGGAGCAGACTAGCCTGAAGCCCCGACCGGTCGCCTCGGCTTGCGCCAGCCTTGGCCGACCAACGAGCGGAATCTCCCGAGGCACGGCCCTCGGATGCCAGGCTAACCCGATGATCATCCCGGGAGCAGACTAGCCTGAAGCCCCGACCGGTCGCCTCGGCTTGCGCCAGCCTTGGCCGACCAACGAGCGGAATTTCCTGAGGCCTGACAACCCTCGGATGCCAGGCTAACCCGATGATCAACCCGGGAGCAGACTAGCCTGAAGCCCCGACCGGTCGCCTCGGCTTGCGCCAGCCTTGGCCGACCAACGAGCGGAATCTCCCGAGGCACGGCCCTCGGATGCCAGGCTAACCCGATGATCATCCCGGGAGCAGACTAGCCTGAAGCCCCGACCGGTCGCCTCGGCTTGCGCCAGCCTTGGCCGACCAACGAGCGGAATTTCCTGAGGCCTGACAATCCTCGGATGCCAGGCTAACCCGATGATCATCCCGGGAGCAGACTAGCCTGAAGCCCCGACCGGTCGCCTCGGCTTGCGCCAGCCTTGGCCGACCAACGAGCGGAATTTCCCGAGGCCCGGCCCTCGGATGCCAGGCTAACCCGATGATCATCCCGGGAGCAGACTAGCCTGAAGCCCCGACCGGTCACCTTGGCTTGCGCCAGCCTTGGCCGACCAACGAGCGGAATCTCCCGAGGCTCGGCCCTCGGATGCCAGGCTAACCCGATGACCATCCCGGGACCAGACTAGCCTGAAGCCCCGACCGGTCGCCTCGGCTTGCGCCAGCCTTGGCCGACCGACGAGCGGAAGAATTTCCTGAGGCCTAACCCTCGGATGCCTGGCTTAGCGCCGGAAGAATTTTCTGAGGCCTAACCCTCGGATGCCTGGCTTGGTGCCGGAAGAATTTCCTGAGGCCTAACCCTCGGATGCCTGGCTTAGCGCCGGAAGAATTTTCTGAGGCCTAACCCTCGGATGCCTGGCTTAGCGCCGGAAGAATTTCCTGAGGCCTAACCCTCGGATGCCTGGCTTAGGGCCGGAAGAATTTCCTGAGGCCTAACCCTCGGATGCCTGGCTTAGCGCCGGAAGAATTTCCTGAGGCCTAACCCTCGGATGCCTGGCTTAGCGCCGGAAGAATTTCCTGAGGCCTAACCCTCGGATGCCTGGCTTAGCGCCGGAAGAATTTCCTGAGGCCTAACCCTCGGATGCCTGGCTTAGCGCCGGAAGAATTTCCTGAGGCCTAACCCTCGGATGCCTGGCTTAGGGCCGGAAGAACTTCGAGAGTTAGGAGTCGGCAAGACGCTGCCAAGAGTTAAAAAGAAAAAAAAGAGGAGGACGAAAGCGAGATGAAGAAACATTCGACTTGTATTAATTCTCATTGTTTCAGGGCCAAGGCCCATACAATTTGGCAAAACGCCGACATACAAAAAAAAGAGAGGACAACGAAAGGTACAAGAGGTCAGCTTGGAGGAACCCCCGGGTCGGGAGCGTCGGGCTCGTCCGCAGGGGGTAGGGAGGCGGTAGGAGAATCAGTAGGCGATGGCGCCGGAGAGGAGTCGAGAAGGGAAATCCCACTCAGGTCAACTTCGGGGTACTTAGCCGACACCCTTGCCAGGCCCTCCTCGAAGCCTAAGATGAAGGATTCGGACCCCGCATCCGACGCGTCACGGACGAACTCGTCAGACTGACGATAGGCCCGTACCGCCTCCGACATATCACGGGTGAACTCGGTGGACTGACGATAAGCCTGTACCGCCTGGCGCCCGATCTCCGCACTCTTCTCGGCCAGCGCCGCCTCTGCTCGCTCCGTAATCTGAGCCTTAGCCTCCAAGACCTTCGCCACAATCCGGTCTTCAGCCTCGGAGGAGACCCTCAGCAGATTAGCCTGAGCCTCCTTACGCTCCGCCTCGGCAGCAGTGCGAGCGGCCTCAGCTTCCTCCAGGCGCGAACGGAGCTCTTGGTCGTTCGCGCGGGACCTCTCCAAGGCTGACTCCAATTCGCCCAGTTTGGCTTCAAGAGACCGGGTTCGGTTGCGGGCGCTGTCGGCAGACCGCTGAGCCTTCTCCCACCTCTCTCGATAGTCCGCGACCTTCCGGGACTGCTTTTCAGCTCGTTCCTCCGCCTTCTTTACCCTGCTTTCGAGGCCCGAGGCGACTTTGAGCTGCTCCCGAGCTTCCAACAGTTGCTTCTCGAGGGCGGCGAAGCCGAGTGCCCGCTCTTCGGCCTCCCGGAGCCTCGCCTCGAGGTCCCCGGTCGTCCTGCCCGCCACGGCCTGGCCTCCCTCTTCCACTGCTTTCAGTCGGTCCTCGGCCTTCGCCAGAAGCCCCGCCTGTTCCTTGTAGCACTCCTCTAGACGGATCATGTACTGGGCGAGCTAAGAGATAGGAAAAGTGAGGGCGTCAGGCGGAGAACAACAGAGCTAATAAATGGTGAAAAGCGGCCAGAAGAACACTCACCGACATGAGACAGACACAGCTGGCAGCCCCGACGTCAGAGACCCCCAACTCCCGGACCCGCCGACGGTCCTTCTCCAGCAGCACTATTTCGATGAGGTTTCGGGCGCCATCGGTAGTGAAGGCCGACCCCGATTTCTCCCCGGAGCCGGATGGTGGTTCTGCAGCCTTACCCTTATCCATCGCCTGGGAAAGAGTCCTGCTGATTGTGCTCGGGGCGGGGGTCACTCCAGGAATTGATAGGGCCCCGCTCGGCCGGGGCCTCGGCGCGTCCCTCCTCGGATCATCAGGAGCCGGCTGAGTCGAAGGCCGGACCGGGGACCGATCACGCCCGACCCGTCCGTCTCGAGCGGGCTCGGATGATACCTCCGGAATAGCGGCAGTCTCACCACCGGAGGGCTGATACAGCGTCAGCTGCCGGTCCGTGCCCACGGCGTCTCCCTGATCGGTGGGCCCGGACTCGTCGGTCGGCGTCGGAGGCACCTCCCTGCGGGACTTCTTCGCCGGCGGGGCCCCGCTCGGAGGAGCTCGTTTCCTCCTCAGGACCGCTTCCAGTAGGGACGACCTACCAACAGCCGGTCCCTTGTCCGACCGCATGACGTCGTCAATCTCTGCAACAAGAACGAGATGGTCGAGGGCTGAGAAACCGAAGGAAAGAACGAGACGAAAGAGGAGAAAAGAGTCAAAAAAAGAAATGGTGGCGGGCTCACGGTCGGTGGGGACCGAGCTCAGACCGACATTCACCAAGGTATCCTCGGAAATAAGGCGGGCCACCGGGGGGAGCTGGCCCTCGGCAACCAACCCCTTTAAGGCGGCCAAGCCATCGGATTCCTCCCTCGACAGTCTCGATAGGCCGATCGGGGACTTCATCGGCGTCTCCCAGGTCGCCCTGATTTTCCAAGAGGGATCTACATCGATGAAGAAGAAACGCTCCTTCCAGCCGTAAATGGAGAAAGGAGCCTCTTTGACGAGGCCGCACCCTCGCCGCGCCGCAAAGCACCACCACCCTTTGTCCTGGGGGTGGCCACTCAGGCTGTAGAACTCCCAAAAAACATTCAGAGTGGCGGAAATCTCGTGCATGCGGCAGAGAACCTGGAAGACCGTCAGGGCACGCCACGAGTTCGGCACCAGTTGCGTCGGCGCAACTCTTAAACCCCGGAGTACCTGCACGACTAAGTCCGAAGGGGGAAAGCGGAACCCGACCTGGAGAATGCCCTCATTGATGGCGATCTTCCCTGGAGGAGGATGGGACATCCTCTCCTCAGGCCCCGGGAGCGTAACGTTGCAGGCCTCGGGAAGGTGGTACCGAGCCACGAGTTTGTCTAAGTCCTCGGCGACCAGCTCCGACTTAATGCGGTCTGCTCTCACTTCGCCCATTCCTAATGGCCAATAAACCTACGGTCAGGACGGGGACAAGAAGGGGGGAAAGACCGGAACGACTGGGGTACACTAGTACAAAAGGAGAAAGTACGAAGAGCCCTAAGTAGAAGAATGGGGTAACTCACCGGAAGAGAAGGAAGAACGGCTCCGAGAGCGTCAAAGGAGAAACAAGCGAACAGCCCGACGGCAACAACGGCAGCGCAAAGGGGAAACTCGAAAATGTCTGTAAAGAGGAAGACGGACGGGGGAGGGCCCCCGGTTAAATAGGCGGAAAGGCTTGTGATGCCTCGATGACGCCAGAGGACGCCTGGCCGCCGAAGGGTCGCTCGCGCCCCAAAGGCAAATCGACACCATTAAGGAAGGATGTCCGCCGAAATCCTCAGACTGCCAGGTCAGCAACAACCGCCATACGCCATAAAGAAGGCGGGAAGCTCGAAGCGCGCGCGCCTCTCCGAGGGATGGCGGCAATCTCGAAGCATCACTCCCTTCACCCGTTCTCCTTCTGGTTCCAGGCTCGGAAGTGGGGGGCTACTGTTACGGAGGAACTAAGCCGCCATGCTCCACGTGACTGGCACGCGCGCCCATGAAGACTACGGCTGTCCTTTGATCCAGCAATCCGACCCCGAGTCGGACATCTTCGGCTTCGCGGCCCGACCCCGAGTCGGCTGCCCCTTAATCTAGCAATCCGACCCCAAGTCGGATATCCTCAGCACCGCAGCCCGACCCCGGGTCGGCTGCCCCCTGATCCAGCACTCCGACCCCGAGTCGGAGATCTCTTGATAACGACAGGCTGCTTCCCAGAGGCACGCCGAGGCCTCCTGCTCCACTACTCCCTGCAACGGCTGTATCCGATGCTGTTCCACGATCTCCTGTATCAGCCGTACAAAGCGGAACTCCACTACGCCCTGTCATGGCCGTACCCAGCGCTGCTCCACGACGCCCTGTAACGGCCATGTCAGTGGCCACTCCATCGCGCCCCACGATGACAAACCCCCCTGAGAGACCCCCCAGCCAGGTATATATGCGGCTGGGGGGAGAAGGGGGGGTAAGCAATATCTTCCAGAGCACTCTCTTGCTTGTGATTATCTCTCCTTCTCCTCCAATCTCCTCTGACTTGATCGTCGGAGGGCCCCCACTACCCCAGTGGTGGTGCGAGGCTTGCTCGCAGGTTTCCCGGTGGAAGGTGGAGCGTAACCAACACCAACCAAGACAACTCAGACGGAACCCCGTTCACACCGCTGTGTCAATCGTTCTCGGTTTGGACCACCAGCAACAGTACTCAATCTTGAATTTAATACAATAAATAGAGATTTTCTTTCAAAAAACTGTGCAATTTGACTTGTTATCTCTTTCTGTGTTATGTGCCTTTTGCTATGATGACAAAAAGGGAGAGAAAATATGATGTATTGAATGTAAAGGGAATCACTAACTAAATAAAAGAAAATCTCCTCAAGGAGTAATCTCCAGAATCTATTCAAGGGATATTCGGAGATTAGTTGAATCATACTCAAGAACAAATTGTCAGATTTTTCCTCTGAAAGTAAGAATTTAAGCTCAAAAGTTTCAAAACATTAAAAGAAAATTCAGAAAACTTGAACTAGACTTAAACAAAATTGAATGCACATGTTGAGGAGGAGAATCTGAAATCTTAAGAAAGCAAATTTATTAAACACATATAAGCCAAACAATTGATTGCATGATTTGAAGGCTTATATAATTCCAAATGAAAGGGGAAGCTTTAATTTCAGGATTTACTGATTCATACCTTTCAATTTTAGATAAACTAAATAACTAGACATTTGAATTCTTTTCAAAACTTTACTATGAATCACCTCTTGGTTGAGCAATTCACTTTACAAATACTCAATATTTTGTCATCATCAAAAAGGGAAAGATTGTGGAGTGATTGATTATACCCCTATTTGATTTTGATGAGCTCAAAGCATTTGAGTATATTTCATGTTGTACTAATGAATTCAATCTAGTATTTCAGGCGAATATATGTGAATTTATGTTTAAGTGCATCGAGCCTTGGTTTAAAGTAATTTGGCTAAGTGATTGAACTCAATTGAACCAAAGTCTGAAGCTCGAGTCGACTCCAGAAGATTGCGAGTCGACTCTAAGTGTTTCAGAGGTTCTGGCACAAGCTCGAGTCGACTCCGGTACACTACGAATCGACTCCGACTGAGAACAGACAGAAGAACAGAAAAATGAATTTCAGACCCTGTCACCAAGTCGACTCCGAAGATTTCGAGTCGACTCCGATGCTTGCCGAGTCGACTCCCGACGGTTCCGAGTCGACTCCAAAGGGTAACAGACAGAAAGACAGAATAATGGTTTTTAGACTCTGTGACCGAGTCGACTCCAGAAGGTTACGAGTCGACTCCGATGTTTGGCGAGTCGACTCCCAGTTATATCCGAGTCGACTCCCAGAGGAAAACATGTCCAAAAGGCAGAGAACCATTTTCGGAGACCCTGTGAACGAGTCGACTCCAAGTGTTCCAGAGTCGACTCCCAAGTTAGCCGAGTCGACTCCAACAAGGTGTGAGTCGACTCCGAGGCAGTTCAGATCAACAGACAGAGGATCGACTTTTCGGACTCTGAGAGCCGAGTCGACTCCAAGAGAACTCGAGTCGACTAGAGAGAGAAAAGCAGAGAAATGGATTTCTGGAACCCTGAGAACGAGCCGTCTCCAAAAGTGTCGAGTCATCTCCAGATATTGGCGAGTCGACTCTAGGTTTGGTCCGAGTCGACTCCAGGACGGGACAGCACTTTAATTCAAATTCTGAACAGTGGGCGAGTCGTCTCCAGTGAAGCATGAGTCGACTCCAACAACAGCCCAGTCGACTCCAGATCAAGTGAGTCGACTCCGATCCCAACGGATACATTGTCAGGATGTGTAGACTATACAGAACGGCTACAAATCAGTGTCTAACGGCTATTTTCCGTAGGGAACAGTTTAAATAGCCAGAGTAAACAGTAGTAGACAAGGATTGAGCTATTCCATTGTGTGCATTAAAGCTTTTCAACCACCAAGATCCTCTAGAGAGAAAATACAAGCAAAAGAAGGAAGAAGCGCATTCAACTCAACCCAACAAATACTTCCTTCGCAATTAAGGCTCTACTACTGTCATTCAATCTTCTGTGCATTCAAGAGGAGACTCAGAAATCGAGAAGCCCCTACTTCTCCTTTCGAAATCTGTTTGAGGGCTTCTAACCTTTCTCTATTAATATTGTTCACATTTGCTTTATAGAAGCTTTCCTTGTGATTTTCCTAAATTGTTTTTCTTACTTGATTCAATCAGGGGATTGAATCAAGGCTGGTAAGGTTTGTTGGTAAGCCAAAGTTAAAACCAACGGTGTAAGGGTTTGATTGTGATCCCGGAAAAACAATCGGATGGTTCTAGTCGGTGAGCCTGGAAAACCGACCGAGTTCGTTGTGATCTCGCGAAAACAACAAGTTGGGTTGTGAACTTGTAAAACAACCGGCTGTAATCCTAGGACTTATAGTGAACTCCCAAGTGCGGCTTGGGGAGTAGACGTAGGAGCAAGAGTTGGCTCTGAACCACTATAAAGTCTCTTGTGTTTGTATTGATTAATTGTCTCTTCCACTCTCTCCATTCACTACATCTAGTAATCTATTTAACCTGCTTGCAATAGATTTAATTAATTACTCATTAAGTTTTAATTTGTCAATAATTAATTAAAACTCAATTCACCCCCCCTCTTGAGTTGTCTCCTTGGGTTATTCCCTTTCTCCCTTAAAGATAGAGCTAAGCAATGGCTGAATTCTTTAGAAGCCGATTCGATTCGTTCTTGGGATCAAATGCAACAAGAATTCCTAAAAAAATACTTTCCCATAGGAAGAACGAACCAGTTTAGACGTGCTATCACGAGCTTCTCCCAAACTGAGGGAGAAGAATTTCATGAAACTTGTGAGAGATTTCGGGACCTAATCCGAAAATGCCCACATCATCAAATACCTAAATGGCAGCTAGTGCAATATTTCTATGATGGATTGACTGAACGAAACCATCAGATGATTGATGCCGCATACGGGGGGACTTTCATGCTTCAAAATGAGCATAAAGCATGGCAATTATTTGAAAATCTTAATGAAAACTCTCTCCACCATGCTTCTTGTTCTCGTCAAGCACCCCCGAGTTCTCAAAGAAAAGGGATCATTTGTGAAATAAGTCATTCTATGGACCTGTCTAGCAAGGTAGATGCATTGTCCCATAAGATTGACCAACTGATGATAGAAGGACATGTCGTTAGCTCTTCCCAAGCACAAGTGCGTGCTATCTGTTCTAGCCCATCGCACCCTATTCATGAGTGCCCCTCAGCATCCCAATTCCCCGAACTCGTGCAAGAACACATCAATGCTGCCCAAACACAACCCAGACCGGGTAATGACCCATTTTCCAATACATATAATCCGGGATGGCGGAATCATCCAAATTTTTCTTGAAGGCAGCAAGCTTCGAATACTGCCCAACCCTACTCCCAAAATTTTCAAAACCCTTAGAATTTTCATCTCTACCGTCCCTCAACTCAATTTCAACACCCTCCTCCTCCAATCCAAAGAAATACAGCCTTTGAGGAGAAAGTGTTGACTGCCCTTCAAGATTTGGAGGAAAACACACAACTATTGCACTCTCACACGCAATCAATTGCTAAGCTAGAATCCCAAATGGGTCAACTAGCTAATGCATTAAACAAGCGAGAGGAAGGCAAGCTTCCAAGTCAACCAATGAGTAATCCAAGGGGACAATACATGGCTCAAGAAACTCGACTAAATCATGAGCAAGCCAATGCTTTGACTACCCTTAGGAGTGGATGTGTGATAGATAATAAAGTTGGGGAGGGTAACAACAAGAAAGGTGAAGAAGAGGAGAATAATGTATCACATGAAAACCCAAAATCCTCTTCAGCTAGTCCACCATCTGCCACAACCCACATTCCAAAGGTCCCATTTTCTGAAGCACTTAATGCACCCACTCTCTTTGGCAAGAAGGGAACTTCACTAGAAGAGATGATGGAGGTCTTCAAACAAGTTAAAATCAACCTCCCGCTCCTTGATGCCATCAAACAAGTTCCCTCCTATGCCAAATTTTTCAAAGATCTTTACACCCAAAAGCGAAAATCTAGGACACATGTGCCTAAAAAGATCCTCCTAACTGAGCAGGTAAGTTCTATTCTCCAACACAACACCCCTCCAAAATTCAAAGATCCTAGCGCTCCCACTATTTCTTGTGTCATAGGAAATAACTCCATCGACCGAGCACTCTTAGAACCTGCAACTGTAGCAAGAAAGAGGTGGAAAGCACTTATTTTTTACCCTATTCAGTCTATGAGAAATTTGGATTAGGTGAATTAAAACCTACCTCGGTATCCTTACAATTGGCTGATCCATCTGTAAAGATACCACGGAGGATGATTAAAGATGTTCTTGTCAAGGTAGACAAATTCTATTTTCCAGTAGATTTTATCATCCTTGATATGGAACATGTGCCCAACATAAAAAAACAAATCCCTGTGATTCTTGGTCGTCCCTTTTTAGCGACAGCCAATGCATGTATCAACTGTAGAACTGGGGCAATGGATATATCATTTGGGAACATGAAAATTAAGTTGAATGTATTTCATGCCGCTGACCAACATGTGAGGGGAGACGAGTGTTGCCTAATTGACAAAATGGATGATCTTGTAGAGGAAGCCCTTCCCTATATCTTAGCAGATGACCCCCTAGAGGCATGCTTGGCCCATTTTGATATTGACAACTTTGATATAGATAAGACCATAGAAGAAGTCAACATCTTACTCGACAACCAATCTCCCATGAGTTCCCTTCCTTGGAAGATCCGACCTGAACCTCTTTCCCCCATTGCTAGCGCACCACTTTGTCCTTCCATTGATTCTCCACCTAAACTTGAGTTGAAGCCACTTCCGACAACTCTTAAGTATGCTTTCCCAGGACCAAAAGATACTCTCCCTGTAATCATCGCGGCCAACTTATCTACGGAACATGAAGTTAAACTTTTAAGGGTGCTAGAAGAGAATAAACATGCCATAGGATGGTCTGTAGCCGATTTGAAAGGAGTTGACCCCTCCGTTTGCATGCATCGAATTCACCTCGAAGATGATGCAAAGCCCATCCGAGAAATGCAAAGAAGACTCAATCCTAACATGAAGGAGGTAGTCAAGAAAGAAGTGGTGAAGTTATTAGATGCCGGAATCATTTACCCAATTTCTGATAGTAAGTGGGTAAGTCCGACACAAGTGGTACCAAAAAAATCAGGTATCACTGTAGTTGAAAATACGGAAGGAGAATTGATACAAACACGCACAACCATGGGGTGGCGCGTGTGCATTGACTACAGAAAACTCAACTCAATGACTAGGAAGGACCATTTCCCTCTACCTTTCATAGATCAAATTTTGGAACAGTTGGCTGGTCAAGGTTTCTACTGCTTCTTAGATGGTTATTCTGGATATAATCAAGTATCTGTTTACCCGGACGATCAAGAGAAAACCACCTTTACCTGCCCATTTGGGACATTTGCATATAGGAGGATAACTTTTGGACTATGCAATGCACCCGCAACTTTTCAACGATGCATGATGGCCATTTTTTCAGATATGGTGGAAAACTTTCTAGAAGTGTTCATTGATGATTTCTCAGTTTTTGGCCTATCTTTTGATGATTGTCTGGATAATTTGACTTTAGTTTTGAAAAGATGTAAGGAGACCAACCTAGTGTTAAGTTGGGAAAAGAGCCATTTCATGGTTCAAGAAGGCATAGTTTTGGGACACGTCGTGTCCAAGAGGGGCATTGAAGTAGATAAAGCCAAAGTCGATCTTATTTCCAATCTCCCTCCACCCAAAACTGTGAAACAAATCTGTTCATTCCTTGGCCATGCTGGCTTCTACCGTCGCTTCATTCAGGATTTCAGTAAGATTTCCAAACCCTTGTGCAATCTTCTTGCCAAGGACACTCCCTTTGTCTTTAATGAAGCATGCAAAAAGGCATTTGAAAATCTTCGCTCGAAATTGACCACTGCACCTATCATACGGCCTCCTAATTGGACCCTTCCATTTGAACTGATGTGTGACGCATCCGACTATGCCATTGGGGCAGTTTTAGGACAATGGCTAGATAAGGTACCTCATGCCATCTACTACGCTAGTAAAGCACTCTCAGACGCACAATTGAACTACACCACCACTGAGAAAGAGTTACTAGCTGTAGTATTCGCGCTAGACAAGTTTCGATCGTACCTTTTAGGATCCAATGTTACCGTATTCACTGATCATGCTGCCCTCCGATACCTTCTTGTAAAGAAGGACATCAAACCCCGTCTGATTCGATGGATTCTTTTACTACAATAATTTGACCTAGAAATTCGTGATAAGAAAGGAATTGCAAATGTCGTAGTGGACCACTTATCTAGAATTTTTCTTGAGCCCTCTAAAAATACCTCACCCTTACACGATTCTTTTCCAGATGAACAATTATTTAAGGTACAAGGAATGAAAACGTCATGGTTTGCAAATATAGTGAATTACCTTGCCATAGGACGAATTCCTGATGATTGGTCAACTCAAGACAAGAACCGATTCTTTTCACAAATAAAGTTCTATTATTGGGATGATCCCGATCTATTCAAGTATTGTCCCAATCAAGTAATCCATCGATATGTCCCCGAATGCGAATTTCAAAGTATTCTTTCATTCTGCCATTCACAAGCTTGTGGGGGACATTTTGGGGTAGAAAAACTGCAGCAAAAATTTTACAGAGTGGATTTTATTGGCCCACACTTTTCAAAGATGCCCATAACTTTTGCCAAACTTGTGAACGGTGCCAACAGATGGGTACCATCTCCCGTAGAGATATGATGCCTCTCGATCCTATTTTAATTGTAGAAATATTTGATGTCTGGGGTATTGACTTTATGGGCTCTTTCCCATCATCTTTTGGTTTCGAATACATTCTGGTAGGGGTTGATTATGTTTCAAAATGGGTAAAAGCTATCGCAACTAAAACTAACGACCACAAGGTTGTGGTTAAATTTTTACATGAAAACATCTTTTGTCGTTTTGGCACACCCCGAGCCATCATCAATGATGGGGGATCTCATTTTTGCAATCGGTCTTTCGAGGCTTTGGCTCGCAATATAACATTACCCACAAAGTTGCTACCCCATACCATCCCCAAACGAGTGGATAAGTCGAGGTGTCCAATAGGGAGTTAAAATACATCTTAGAGAAAACGGTACGTTCCGATAGGAAAGATTGGTCTCAAAGGATAAATGATGCACTCTGGGCCTACCGTACTGCCTACAAAACTCCCATTGGCATGTCCCCCTACCGATTAGTTTTTGGAAAAGCTTGTCACTTACCGGTAGAACTTGAACATAGAGCTTTCTAGGCTATCAAAAAGTTTAACTTAGACATGGCAGCAGCTGGTCCTAACCGAAAACTCCAACTAAGTGAACTTGAAGAGTTGCGCAATGAGGCCTATGAAAATGCTAAAATTTATAAAGCAAGGACTAAGGCTTTTCATGATAAAAACATTAACTATAAGTCCTTCGAACCTGGTCAAAAGGTTTGGCTATTCAATTCCAAGTTGCGACTCTTTTTGGGTAAACTTCGCTCTAGGTGGGATGGACCATTCGTAGTGAAAAAGTTTCTCCTTGTGGTGCAGTAGAGATCCAACACCTCAATGGTGGACATGTTTTAAAAGTCAATGGCCGAAGGTTAAAACCTTATATGGACTGTGTTGCCGACGGGCAATTGATCGAATCCCTTAATTTGACGAACCCTGTTTACCAAAATAATTAAGGATGCACTGTGTCTGGCTGAAGACAATAAACTTAGCGCTTGTTGGAAGGCAATCCAATTCTCTTAGATTTCTTTAACATTGAGGACAATGTTAGGTTTAGGTTTGGGGGTATTTTTAAGTATTTTTAAAGTATTTTTGTTTTGTTTGCATCTCTTGCATTCGTTCTCACTTCACAATGTCAAGTTTAGGTTTGGGAGTCTTCATCTTGATTTTCATTCAAAAAAAAATGTTCATTTTCATTTTTATAAATTGAAAAAAAATAATAATAAATAATAAATAATAATAATAATAATAATATTTTTTACCTAATTTCTATACATTAATGCAAGAATGATAAACACACAAGGTATATAAAATCTAAAAAGCCCAATGACTAGTCGGAAGTAATACAAATTTAAGTTCTTTTTATTAAGTCTCTCTTAGGGAGTTGTAAGCTAATTAATACTTTGGAATTTTACTACACATTGGCCGACCCTTCTAAGGTCTAAGCTCGACATTATGTTGATAGTATAGTAGCAACCTTGAACCCTGATGAATCATACTTATCTAATCCACAAAAAAAAAATCATCAATAAAAATGGATTTAGTCAGAAAAATCGAAAAGGGCTACCTATTGTCAAAGATTTGGTGGGTTTGTGATAAGAACTCCGAGCATAAGTCCGTAGGGGAGTCTTGATATCCGACACCTTGTGCCAACTGGTGTGAGAGTTGTCGACTGATTGCTCGTTACACGGAGAAGTCACCACAAGAGTAAAAGTGCATAATTTATGCATTTTTCTTTATAAAAAAAACTCTATATTGACCTTGTAAAAGACAATAGTGTGAAAACCGTCGTTGTAAAAATTCGAGTAAACTGGAATATTACAGATAAAGCCCGTGAGGTACTAAAGTAAACATCCACAACTCTCAAAATCCTGCAGATAATATGATTTTGAATCAGTGAGTAGGTCCCTTTCGACCAATCTTTGGAAACTACTAGTCTTAGCAATATTTTGGAGATCCGAACTCTTAGCTTGTGTACAGTTCAGATTTCACCAAGCACTCCAGTATAAATAAATCTTATAACTTCCTAATGAAAACTTAATGACCTCAACTTGAATTGCATTTTGACCTAGGATTTGGGCTGACTTAGTAAATAAAACCGAGTGTGCTTTGAAATTCTTATCATTTATGTATCTTAAATTAGATTTTAATAATAAAAAAAAAGGGGAGAGTTTTTGAAATTCTTTGCTAGTATGCATTTGGAATTTGATTTTCACTTCATAGATCAATCGATCTTAAAAAAAAAGAAATTAATAATAACAATAATAATAAAATGATTCATTTTAAGATTGAAGTTTGTGGGTATCTTCACTGAAAATCCTCACGAGACTATGACTCGTCCACTAGGATAACCTAGGGGTTTAAAGCCTCATTGCATATGGTAAATGCAATTGCGATACCTGCGAAAATGAGTTAGAATTTTTCTTTTCTAGTTTTATTTTGCTCGAAGACTAGCAAAACATAGGTTTGGGGGTGTGATAAGTGCTGAATAATTTATAATTTAGTTATCTTTCCATAGCACTTATCAATGTTCTTAAACTGATAAATGCATATTTTACCATGAAATTGAATAATCATTGAAATAAATTTAAATTATGGTAAAAGTAAATAATTCTTTTCTTAAACCAGACTCTGAACTTGTCTCTCTCTTGGTTGCGATCTTTCATGAAAACTACAGAAAAACATATAAGGAGGAGATTTGTTGACCCGGTTCGGTAACCTGATGGAATTGTAATCACGCTAAGGGTATAATTAAATGGGTTTTGGTCCTGATTAGATTGAAAGTTATAATTAATTATTTTTGTATGGGGAAAAGGTTTGAGTAACCCTTTTTATTAAGTCACAGTCTTGTTTATTTTATCTGGTCAAGTTCGGTCTGAAGCAGTTTAGTAAGAATTAAATTTAAATAACATTGGGCTCGAGAACAAGTTCAAGCAAATCAACGATCATGACCCATCTCAAATCCAAAGCTAATTCCCAACCAATTCCTTACCTGCCTTCGTATAAAATTTATAATTTTAAAACTAAAAAAAATAATTAAATATCCACAGTAATTTTGGGAAAAATTACTGGAATCACTGTTCATATGAACAGTGTTCCGTGAAAAACACTGTTCATATGAACAGTGTTACAAAAAATATATATATATAATCCACTGTTTATCTTCTTCCTCCCGCAGTGCATCACGGTCATCCACCTTCCTCCCGTCGATCCCGCGACCAAATCCGCCGCCCGTTCCAGCTACGTGTCTTCCGCATCCAGGTAGCTGCGGCATCGTCATCGTCCCCGGGTGTTCCGCCATCAGTCGATGCAGCCAGCGACCACTCCTCCGCGATCCCAGCCGGCTGCAATCAACGAGCCGTTCCAACCGCCCAGCAGCCGAGATTCATGTCCTCCGATCAGCCCATTCCAGCCAGCGATCGAGTGGAAGACCAATCTCCTCCGCGATCATCGTCCACCCAGCCACTAGCTGCCGAATCACAGAAATGGCGTTCCGTCTCTTCCTCTTTCGGATTCCCATTGATCCTCCGATTGGCTCCTCCCAGCGTATCCCCTGCATCCGTGAAGGAAATCCCAGCAGCCGGTGATTCAGCCCTCCCGCATCAAGCCAAGGATCACGCATCCAAATCGGGATATGTATTCAACCCCTTCTCCCGTCCGTATTCATCTTCCACGAACCACTCTTCCGCGACCAGCTCCCATGATCCAGCTGTTGATGTGCATTCTGCCCAAGGATCATGCGTCCGTTCCCCTTGAATTCATTGCCAGGGAGAGATCTATATAAAGGGTAGAAGAAGAGAAAGGAGGGAGGAGGGAGCTCGGTTCAATAGAAAATAGGGGAGACTCTGTTTCGGGGAAGAGAAGAGAGAAAAGAGCCGAGCCAGAGAAAGAAGAAAAAGAAATAAAAAATAAAGAAAGAGAAAGGAGGGGGGGAGAGAGAATATTTTGGGTATTTTGGAAATAGAGGGATGCCAAACGGAACGGAAGATTTTCACATGAAGATGGGAGGTCCTCCGGAAGCCATGCGCAGCTAAACCTCTAATCTAGGGCTATATGAAGCCCTAGCAATGTAACAGGGCATTTGTAGTTCTTACTCTTTTAAATTTTTTGGAGCTTGTTTAAATTCTAATTTTCAATGAAATATTTCTTTATGATATTTAAACTTTGAGCATGCTAGTTACTATTCATGTTTGCTAAAGTAGTCTAAGATAATCCTTGCTTAGGAAGAAGAGGTGTACTGCGCCCTAGGTTAGCATAATTAGGTAGACACTTCTTGCTATACCTAAGATGGATTTTCTTCAAACTCTTTATGCTTTTATTTTAAAAGGCTTATAGCCAATATTGCATGCCTCTCCAAAAGATAAAAAAAAATAAAGAACACAGACCCTGATGCAATGCTATGTAGTGGACTCCAAACCCTAGATCCATTTACTCTGATAAATTTTAATTCGTACTCATAGAATAATTTAGTTAAATCAAGTTAGCAAATTCTTCTTCTTGATTTATTTTTTAAAGAAAAATAACTTATTCTCCAATCCCTATGGACCGACACCCGTAATCACTGTCCTACAGGATACGTGTTATTGCGTGGTTTATTTTCGAAATTGAAAGAACCGATAAGTACCTAAGACGGTATGATTTTCTTGTGTAGGAGTGTCTTGCAGCCAAGCTCAATAAACACTGTTGGTACTTGGATAGTGGCTGCTCAAGACGCATGACGGGTGACAATGAGCAATTCTTCACCCTAGAGTCTAAGAAAGGAGGTGCGGTGACTTTTGGAGACAATAACCAAGGTCACATCATTGGTATCGGTAAAATACAAATCACACCTTCAACCTTTGTTGATAATGTTCAGTTTGTAGATGGTCTCAAGCATAATTTACTTAGCATTAGTCAATTATGCGATAGAGATTTTGATATTTTGTTTAAGCCATCTATGTGCATCATAACCAATTCAATTGATAATAGCTTAGTTTTCAAAGAACTAAGACATGGCAATGTTTATGTAGTAGATCTTGATGATTTTGCTAAAAACAGCCGCTGCTTAGTAGCTAATGATACTAAGCTCAATGAGACAAGTTGGTTATGGCATCGTAAATTAGGTCACGCAAGCATGGACACACTATCTAAGTTAATTAAAAGAGATTCTGTGATTGGTTTGCCAAAGCTGAAATTTGAGAAAAATAAAATTTGTAGAGCGTGTCAATTTGGCAAACAATCTAAAAGTTCTTTTAAGTCTATAAATTGTGTCTCTACTACTAAACCTCTTGAACTACTTTACATGGACTTTTTTGGACCAACTAGGACCACAAGCCTTGGTGGAAACAAGTATGGTCTTGTCATAGTAGATGATTTTTCTAGATACACATGGGTCATATTATTAGCTCATAAAGATGAAGCATTTTCAGTGTTTAAGAATTTCCATAAGGAAGTAACTAACGCAAAAAAATACTTCAGTTATAGCTATTAGGAGTGATCATGGAACGGAATTTGAAAATCATCTATTTAAAAAATTTTGTAGTAAAAAAGGAATAATTTATAATTTTTCTGCACCTAGGACTCCACAAAAAAATGGAGTGGTGGAAAGAAAGAATAGAATCCTAGAGAAAATGGCTAGGACCATGTTGTATGAAAGTGATCTCCTAAAGTATTTTTGGGGTGAAGCTATTAACACATCATATTATATTCTAAATAGAGTTCTATTGAGACCAATTATAAAGAAAACACCTTATGAACTTTGGAGAGATAGAAAGCTCAACGTAAACTACTTTCATGTTTTTGGTTGTAGGTGTTTCATTCATAATAATGGCAAAGATAACTTAGGTAAATTTGATTCTAAATTTGATGAAGGTATCTTTTTGGGATATTCTACATCAAGTAGGGCATATAAAATCTTCAACAAAAGAACTCTTGTTATTGAAGAATATATTCATGTTGTTTTTGATGAGACTAATGATGCTTCTTCTAGCAAGAGAGTAGCTTTTGATGGTGATGCAGGGATACTTGAGAAAAAGATGGATGACATGACTTTGCAAGAGGATGAACCGAAACAAATTGAAGAGACTTCAACAAGCCAAGAGGTAATTGCTGAACATGGGCTTACAAAGGCTTGAAGGTATGCTCATAGTCATCCTAAAGAGTTAATCTTAGATGATCCATCTTAACCCGTTAGAACTAGAGCCTCTCTTAGAAACTTAAATAATCATCTTGCATTTGTTTCACATTTAGAACCTAAAAATATTGAAGAAGCTGAAAATGATGTAAATTGGATAAATGCTATGCAAGAGGAACTAAACCAATTCACAAGAAACAAAGTATGGAACTTAGTTGAAAGACTCTCTGAATACTCAATAATTGGAACTAAATGGGTGTATAAAAATAAACTTGATGAAAATAAAGTTGTGGTTAGGAACAAGGCTAGACTAGTAGCAAAGGGCTATAATCAAGAAGAAGATATAAATTTTGATGAGACTTTTGCTCCTGTGGCTAGACTCGAAGCAATTAGACTGTTACTAGCATTTGCATTTTTAAAGACTTTAAATTATTGCAAATAGATGTAAAAAGTGCTTTCTTAAATGGGTATATTAAGAAGAAGGTTTATGTAGAACAACCTCCAGATTTTGAAAATCATCAATACCCTAACCATGTTTACAAATTAAATAAAGCATTTTATGGTCTAAAACAAGCCCCTAGAGCATGGTATGAAAGACTAAGCAAATTTTTATTAGATCATGAATTTTCTAGAGAAAATGTTGATACAACCTTGTTTTTGAAAAAGAAAAACAAAAATATGTTAATAGTGCATATTTATGTACATTATATTATTTTTGGTGCTACTAACAATCATCTTTGCGAAGAGTTTGCTGAATTAATGTAGAGTGAATTTGAGATGAGCATGATGGAAGAGTTGAACTACTTTCTCGGACTTCAAATCAAATAATCTAAGGAAGAAATTTTCATTAATCAAGCTAAGTACATCAAGAAAATGCTAAAGAAGTTTGATATGGATGGAAACAAGTCAATTGGCACCCCCATGAGCTCATCATACAAACTAGACAAAGATGAATCAGGTAAGTCAGTAGATCAAAAGTTGTATAGAGGTATGGTCGGATCATTATTATATCTTACAGCAAGTAGATCTGATATCATATTTAGTGTATGCATGTGTGCTAGATATCAGTCTAATCCTAAGAAATCGCATCTAATTGCAGTTAAAAGAATCTTTAAGTATCTAATAGGAACAAAAGATATAGGATTATGGTACTCTAAAGAATCAAGCATAGACTTAATAGGGTACACTGATTCTGACTTTGCTGGTTGTAAACTTGATAAAAAAAGCACCAGCGGATCATGTCAATTTTTAGGAGAAAACGTAATCTCATGGTTTAGTAAGAAACAAAACTCGGTTGCACTATCTACGGCAGAAGCCGAATATGTTGCTGTCAGGAGTTGTTGTGCTCAAATTTTATGGATCAAGCAACAACTTGAAGATTATGGCATTAAACAAGATAAGATTTCCATAAATTGTGATAATACAAGTGTCATAAATCTAACTAAAAATCCAATTCAGCACTCAAGAACTAAACATATTGAGATAAGACATCACTTCATAAAAGATCATGTGTTAAATGGTGATGTGATGCTTGAATTTGTTTATACTGATGATCAACTTGCTGACATCTTCACAAAACCATTAAGTGAAGATCGATTTTGTGTTCTTAGAAGAGGTTTAGGAGTAATTGATCCATTTCTTTGATTCTTGTCTCTCATTCAGAGATCTTGATTATTAAGTTATGTTTGATATAGTATTCCACATTTATGATCATCAAATCATTCTTTAAGATCTAAAGATTACTATTTCTCTCTCCTTTGGCACGGTTCTAACTTAGATTTTGGTGTGTGCCAAAGCTCGAGTCAACTCGGATATTTCTGAGAGTCGACTCATGGTCGAGTCAACTCGCGAATTTACAGGAGTCGACTCAAGGTCGGGAGTCCGTCTTTTAACCCTAAACGAAATGATTTTTTCCAATCTTTCTTTTCGGCCGTCACTGTTCCAAAACCCTCGAGTCGTCTCCTCCGATCGTCTTCGCCCTCTCTCTCCCTTTCTCCTTCGGTTTTTCCTCCCTTTTCACGCCTCTCCGTCCTAGGGTAGGTCAAGATGCCTAGGAAAGTCGTTGTCCCTAGCCGGAAGAGACCCCTTGCAGCGAGCAGCGCCGAGAGACGGTCCAAGGCGCAGAATGAACCTGTGAGGTCACCACCTCCGGTTTCCTCTCCACCTAGGTCGATTCCTCTGCGTTCGTGTGTCGGGAGGGTCGTCTCTACTGGGAGGAAGGTCGATTTTGACTTCCTCTCCCGTGAAGAGTTCACTCTAGGGCATCATCTTAGGGTTCAGGGCCTAGAGTATTTTTGTTCCCTTGACCTCCTACCTATCCCGGATTAGTCCGGAAATTCTATGGCACCGTCACACGGGGTTGCGGTGGTATTCAAGGGAGGGTAGCCAACACTCCTATTTGCATTTCGGAGGACCTCATTGCACGAGTCCTCCACCTCTCTCGAGAGGGGATAGCTCCCACTCACCCCACCGATAGGACTGAGGCCCTTACGGCCATCCTAGGGAGAGTACCCCAATCGCCCATTAAGAAGATTTTTGCAAATCAGCTCTCCGCTGAAATGCGCCTCCTCCTTAGTATCATCTCTCGCACCCTCTTTCCCAAAATCGGTAGATTTGATTTCATTCAGAAAAAGACCTAGCATTAATGTTCTATATCTTACATGACGTTCCTCTCAACTTCTCAAAACTCATTTATAGTTATATTAGTGAACCCTTAGACAAACCTAGATTGAGTCTCCCCTACAGTATGCTCTTCACACTGATATTTAGGGAGTTAGAGATTCCTATCCCTGAGGGGGAACCCTCTCGTTCACTCCGTTTCACTAACCATATGGGCGAGGGGACTCTCCACCGAATGGGGTTCCATAAGGTTGAGGGGACATGAGTTAGGAAATCCTCTACCTCCATACCATCTGACCCCACTGCTTCTCACTCTTCCATCTCTGATCATGACCAGGACATCTCCACAGATCCTTCTACCTTTCCATCCACAGCTGGTCCCTCATCACTGCCGGCCCTTCATCCTCTACTAGACCTTCATCCACAGTGCCACCACCTCAGCAACCTCTAGAGGTCAGAATTAGTCCTGAGCAGCTTAGAGCTTTGAGGGATGACATTGTGAGGGAACTCAGAGGTACCACCAATACACCCTCCACTGAGTTGACCCCTTCCACAGTAGCAGTGTATGTCATGGTAGCTGAAGTCAAGGAGGAGCTGTCCAGTCTGAGGAGTCTAGTTCAGGGTCAGTATATGAGATTCTCTGAAATTCAGGAAGCTACCAAACAAATGCAAGACTCAGTGAGGTCCGAGCTACTAAGCTTGAATCAAGGAGCAGAAAGGGTTGCAAATGTAGTGATAGACAAGCTTGATACAATCAACGAAAGCGTAACCCAACTGACCCAGACTCAAGCTAGGGCTAATTCTGAAATAATTGCGCAACTGGGGAATGTCTCTGAAGGAGTTAGTTTGCTCTTGCAGTGTCAGCGGAGAAATATGGGAGCTTCATCTTCTTCTTCTAGACGTCCTGAGACTTGTATTTTGTTTTATTATCATTTAAAGTCCTTTTGGACATTCAATCATTGTACTCAAATTTTGTAATACTTACAATAAATTGAAGTCTTTTTCTAAAAACTTGTATACATTGTGCTTTCTGTGTTATGAGTATTAGAGATGGGCACTGGGCCGGGCCGCCCATGGCCCGGCACGGCCCGCTTGCTACAGTAACGGGCCGTGCCTAGCACGGCCCATAAAAGGGGGCCGGGCTGGGTTACCACTTTCTGGCCCGCGGGCCAAGCCCGGCACGGCCCATAAGGGCCTGGGCTGGCACGACTCGTGGGCCAAGCACGGCACGGCCCGCAGGCCAGCCCGGCACGGCCCATAAGGGCCTGGGCCCGGCACGGCCCGCGGGCTAGCCCGGCACGGCCCATAAGGGCCTGAACCGGGCCTGGGCCGGGCCAGGCACGACCCGTCCCCCTTAAAATAAATGGAAATAAATTTTTTTTAATAAATTAATAAATATTGAAAATTAAGGATTTATTAATATAAAGCCACCTTAATGGTGGGGGGTTTGGCATAGACCCCTACCAGTTTATTAATTTAAATCAAAATGGTACATGAAGGGAGGTTTGGACTTTGGACCTTGGTCTGACCTCCAGAATACAATAAGAAAGGAGAAAAAATAGAGATGACTCACTTTAACAATTAAAAAAATAAAAATGTACAATTATAAAAAATTAAGAAATCTTACTAATCATCAGTGATTCAGTATTTACTATTCAGTAGTGTTTGTATCATCATCATCACAGGATGTTGTATTATGTCCACCTTTATCTTGAAGTCTCATCTCAGCATCCAACCAATCTTTGAAGCAGAGAAGCATCTCAACCGTTTCGCCAGTCATCCTACTTCTCTTTTCGTCAAGAACATGCCGACCTGCACTAAAAGCGGATTCCGATGCTACTGTGGACATCGGCACAGCTAAAATATCGCGTGCAATTGCAGACATAATAGGATATTAATTTTTAACACTCTTCCACCAAGATAATACATCTAGACTCTCTATTTGATTTTCATCATATGCAGACTGAAGATCATTTTGTAAATAAAATTCTAGTTCACTACTTAAAGATGAAGAAGATGAAGATGAACTTGAAGCATATGTGTGTTTTCTCTGTGCAATGAATAAAAAAATAGATAACGAACAAGAACTACTAGAAGAAGAAATAGAGCTTTGTACGGAGAACCTAGATCCACGAATTTTTCATCATATATAGCATAAATATCATAAAGAAGTTGTTTTACCTCAATTTTAGCAGGTTCATGATCTTGAATCATATTTTCACAGTATGCATCAAGTAAAATTAGCACGCCATTCAATTTAACTCTTGGATCAAATACAACAGCTAAGTTATGCATAGAATATATCTTGTCCCAATACTCATTTCATTTAGATTCTATTTGTTCAATAATAGGCATTAAAACATCATCAAATCTATGTTCTGCAAATTTTTGACTAATTATACATGCTTGTTGTAAAAATGAACATGAAGTTGGATAATAAATACCAGAAAGAACATTAGTAGCATTATAAAAACTAAGCAAAAAATCTTCCAAAATTTTTTCTTTATTCCAATCAGTTTCAGTCAATGTAAAGCCTAATCCACGATCATTAATATATGCACTTAATAAGTATTTATATGGGTATGCATCATGTATCATGCTATATGTTGAGTTCCAACGAGTAATTACATCAAGTTTAAATTTTTTAAAACGTTTACCATGATTTATACATAGTTTCTTAAATTCTTGAAGTCTTGATCTTGAAGCATGAATAAAAGAAACTGCATTTCTAATTTTTGAAATCACATCTTGAATCATGCCCATGCCAGCTTGAATAGAAAGATTTAAGATATGACATGCACATCTAATATGCAATAAATTTTCATTTAACATGGGATGCAATGAGTCCTTTAATAATGTAACAGCAGAATTATTATTAGATGCATTATCAAAAGTAATAGATATAATTTTATCATTAATATTATATGAACATGCAGTTTGATGAATGGCATTTGAAATTTGTTGCCCAGAATGTGGAAAATCAAAAGCACGAAAAGCAAGAATATGTTTATTTAATTGCCAATCATTATCAATATAATGAGCAGTAATGGCAATAAAACAATTACTACCTACAGATGCTGACCAAATATCAGAAGTTAATGAAATTTTTATATTTAAAGTAGAGAGTGTTTCAATTAAACTTTGTCTCATTGCTAAAAAGTTAGTCATAGCTACTCTTCTAAATATACGCCTACTTGTTCTTTTATAAGCAGGTTGTAGGTTTAATTGAACATATTCTTCAAAATTAAAAGATTCACATAAACTAAAAGGTAATTCATCCTTAACTATCCATTTTACAAGTGCTTTTCTTTGATTTTCATGATTATATGCAAACTTACCTACAAGTGATCCCCCTTGTATATTAAGGGTACTTTGAGCATGAGAATCATGTATCCTATGACTCTCTTGATGTCTTTTTAAATGGTCTGTTCCCCCACTACTACTACAACTATAAAGTTTGGCACATTTTTTACATTTTGCTTTCCAGACTCCACCAACCATAATTCTATCAAATTCATTCCATACAGCACTAGTCCTCTTACGAGAAGAGGTTTGATCTTCACTCGGTTCACTAGTTCTAGAGGAACTAGGAACATGGGGTTGAGGATTAGTTTCTTCTTCCTCAGAAACAGGAGGAATGCCAAAATGACTTTCCTCAAAAGATGACATATCTAAATTGATGAATGCAAAAAATAAAAACTAACCACAAGGAGGAATTAAGTAGAGGGTCAGAGGGCAGAGGTAGAGCCGAGATTTCTGAGCTTCCTCTTGTGCTCTCAATAGGAGTGACCTTCTCTTCTTAACAAGAACCTCCTCTTGTGTAGCACTTGAACACTTGCTAAATGCAAACTAAAAATTAAATTGCTAGAAGAGCACTTTAGAAGAGAGAAATAGTAGTAGTAGAGAAGGAGAGAATAGTTGGTTTGGTGTAGTAAGAATGAGGAAGGAAAGGGGTATTTATAGGACTCCAAATATTTTTTTTCCCAAAATACCCCTCAAATTAGCCTTTTTGGACTGTTGGGAGGGGTATTTTGGAAAAAAACTAAAAAATAGCCGTTTGAAAACGGTTATTTTCTTCCCCCTGCCAGACGGACCGTGCCAGGCACGGCCCGTAACGGGTCCAAATGGGCCGTGCCAGGCACAGCCCGTCTGGCAGCCCGTGATGGGCCGTGCCAGGCACGGCCCATCTCGTGCCGTGCCGGGCACGGCCCGCCACCCCACGGGCCTAGGGCCGGGCCGGGCTTAGGTTTTAGGCTAAGCGGGTCGTGCCCGGCACAGCCCGTTTACGAAGCGGGCCGGGCCAGGCACGGCCCGTTTATTCTGTGGCCCGGTGGGCCTAGGCCGGGCCGGTCCGGCACGGCCTGATGCCCATGTCTGATGAGTATTGTGTTATGAGCATTGTCTACATTGATTCTTTGATACTTCACCTTTTTGCTATGATGACAAAAAGGGGGAGAAAATATGATATAATTGCAAGTAAAGGGAATCACTAAACAAGAAAATTTTTAAGCAAGATGTGATTTGTTCTTAATGGATTCGATATCTCGAAATTCATTATTCCTTCATTGGGACTCCTCAAGGAGTAATCTCCAAAATCTATTCAAAGGATATTCTGATGCGATCCGATAGAATTTGATCTGTATCCCAAGATTCTTGACTCTTCTTGATTTCTGGGAGGGTGGTTCTGACCTGATTGCAGGCATGATTTCTGAAGATCCGTCCGTCAGATTGATCTCAATTTTGGATATGTTGTAGGTCTCCGCGTTAGCTTTCCAGCAGTAGGTTGTGGGTCTAGAGAGGACATCGAAATCTCAAGATATCAGCCTCTGACTGATGACTGCGCAGGGAAGGACGGGTTGATAATCCGACGGGATGGAGTTGTTTGTAGAGGCTGGTAGGGATCAAGGAGGAGAGGAAGAAGAGGGAGAAGGTGGCTGGCCTCTCGGGACAGAGGTGGTGCAGCCAGACGAAGGAGGGGGCGGCGGCCTTGGACGGCAGCCTAGGGAGAGGGGGAAGGCGTCGCAAGAAGAGAGGAGAGAAGGAAGAGAGCTAGGGCAAAAGCCTTTCAATTAATTTTTGCATGCTGAAATAGGTGCTCACCACATCTATTTATAGGTGGCTACCTGACCCCTTAACTTGACTTGATCTAATTGAATTCAAGAAACAACTAAACCTAAAATGACTCTAATAAAGACCAAGTCGGCTAGCCCGAGCAAGGCTATGCTGAAATAAAATTAACATCAAGGACTCAAAAGCAAAAATAACCAAGTGATTCAGTCCGAGGCGGTCTAGTGGATCCAACCGCATCACTCCACCATGCTTCTCTTAACCTTGTCCTCAAGGTCGGAAGTCAGGAAAATGATCAAGTATCTCAGTCTTAAATTCCCATGTGGCCTGGTCTGCTGCTCTCCCCAGCCACTCCACTAGTATCTGGGTTTCTAGTCGTCCATCTACTCGCATTCTACGCTTCGCCAGCACTCGAACCGGCTCCACTACCTCATCCTCCGGTGGCTCATGTATGATTGGGACGACAGATGTCTTGGGTCCAAGCCGGGCTGATGACCCAAAGATTGATTCATAGATTGATTTTGATGATCACAAAACCTTGAAGTATAGATACTAATGTTTATGTTGCAAGGAGAAAGATATTTATGTTGCAAGGAACATAGCAAGTTGGAAGAACACAAGAAGGCCTCTAAAAGCACTCAAGAAAAGTTGGAAGAAAGCTACAAGTTATTGGCCCAAGTCTCAAGTTCAAAAGATTCAAATTGGAGGAGCAAATTCAAGGAAAATTTAAAAGAATAGTCTTCGAGTCGACTCCTGAGGAATTCGAGTCGACTCCAATGCTTGGCGAGTCAACTCGAGAGTAGAACGAGTCGACTCCAGGGTGTAAAAGGCAGAAAAGTCAGAGAGGGATTTTCGACCCTGAGATTCGAGTCGACTCCTGAGGAATGCGAGTCGACTCCAATGGTTGTCGGGTCGACTCCAAAGAAAGCGAGAGTCGACTCTCAGTGGTACACAAGGGAAAACTCAGAGAAGCAGTTTTTGGACACTGAGATTCGAGTCGACTCCCACAAAGTCCGAGTCGACTCCAAAGACAGCGCAACCCCAAGACAGAAGACGGTATTTTCGTCTCTGAGAGGCGAGTCGACTCCAAGACAAGTCGAGTCGACTCCAAGGCAGCGCGGCTCCAAAATACAGAGGATCAGTTTTCCGACTCTGAGATTCGAGTCGACTCCCAGACAGCTCGAGTCGACTCCAAGGCAGCACTACACTAAGATGGCAGAAGACCAACTTTCGAAAACTGAGAGCCGAGTCGACTCCAAGGAAGTTCGAGTCGACTCCAAGACTGGACGAGCCAAAAGACAGAGGATCGGGAGTTCGGACTCTGGGATTCGAGTCGACTCCCAGGATAGTCGAGTCGACTCGAGTGGACAAAATTCAAATTTGGAACAGTTGCCGAGTCGACTCCGGAAAAGCTTGAGTCGACTCCCGCTACAGCCGAGTCGACTCCTGATCGCGCGAGTCGACTCCGATCCCAACGGTAATATTGTCAGGAGGTGCAGACTGGTTCCAACGGCTATATTTTTGTCTCTAACGGCTATATTCTTGTTTCCACTCCATCTAAAGCTATAAAAACAAGAAGAGAGCTAGGGGAGAACTCATGGAAGTGGGAGAGAACATTTAGGAAAAAGATTCCAGAGAGATTACACGGAAAATCTCCCATAAGCACAAAAGGGCGCCATTCAAAGGAAAATAGAGAGAAGAAGAGCATCCAAGTGAATCCCAAAGCTTCCTCTCCATCCGTGTGCTGCCTCGGTGATCCTCTACTTCGTGCCAAATCAGAAGAGGGTCAAGTAAAGAAGAAGCCGAGCTCCTTCATCTTCAAAACTCGTTTGAGGGCTTCTCTTTACTCTATTTGTTTATATTGTCATATTTGCTTGTTTAAGAAGCTTTGTTTTGTTTTATACCTTGTTTTAATATCTTGTAACTTGATTCAATCAAGGGATTGAATCAAGGGGTTAAGGTTTGTTGGTGAGCCAAAGGGAAAACCAACTGTGCAAGGTTTGTTGGTGAGCCAAAGGGAAAACCAACTGTGTAAGGTTTGTTGGTGAGCCAAAGGGAAAACCAACTGTGTTAGGTTTGTTGGTGAGCCGAGGGTAAAACCAACGAGTAGGGTTCGATTGTGATCCCGGAAAAACAATCGGAGTGGTTCTAGTCGGTGAGCCTGGAAAAACCGACCGAGTTCGTTGTGCGCTCGTAAAACAACAAGTTGGGTTGTGAGCTTGTAAAACAACCGGCTGTAATCGGTAGGATTATAGTGAAATTCCCAAGAGGTCTTGGGGAGTGGATGTAGGTGCTGGGGTGCACCGAACCACTATATGTCCTTTGTGTTTGTAATGCCTCTAGTTATTGTCTAACTAACACACTTACTTACTTAGATAAATTGCTTGCTTAATTCTTATCCGCACATCCTTTAGTTGCAAGCATATTTAATCAAGTCGAAGTCTATACATCAAACCCTTGCTAAGTTTAACTTTCACTGTGCATCTATACAACTTAGCATAGTTAATCAAAAAGTTTTAGAAGTAGCATAAAAGTTTTGAAAGACCCAATTCACCCCCCCTCTTGGGTTGTATCTACTGGGCAACAAGTGGTATCAGAGCAGGTGCTCTAAGTTTAATCATTGATCTCACGATCAAGAGCCAAAGATCATGACAACTCAAATAGATAGTTTTCTAGGAGAAGGACAATCAATTAATACACCTCCACTATTTAATGGCATAAACTATACACATTGGAAAATACGCATGCGCATCTTTATTCAATCACAAAACTATTATTTATGGAAAATCATAACAAATGACCTTCACACACTCTCACAAACTATTAATGAAAAGGACTTAGCACAATTGAACGCTAATGCTATGAACATGTTATATTGTGCTATTCAAGAAACGAAGTTTAATGAAATTTCTGCATGCTTATCTGCTAAGGAGATCTGGGATACTTTAGAAAATATTTATGATAAATCTCAGACTAGCTCACATGTGCTTCAAATATATACTAACAATGAGACTGCAGAAAAGGGTGTTGAATCTCCCTCAGTCGAGTCGACTCCAAGTATCTCAGAGTCGACTCTCAAGTTCACCGAGTCGACTCCAATAAGGTCCGAGTCGACTCCGAGGCAAATCAGCTTCCTAAAGACAAAGAAGAAAAGGAAGCAAGAAGAAAGGAAGAAAGAGATAAAAAGGAAGAAAGCCTTGACCAAGAAAGAGTCAAGCCAGAAAATAAAAGTTAGGAGCGACAATGATGATATTAGCTCCAAGAAACTACAAGAGGTAACTGACTTGTGCTTTATGGCACAAGAAGACAAGGTAAAAACTGAATCTACTCTTACATCAAATAATTTTCAAGAAGAATTTTCTTATGATGAATTATTAAATGCTTTTCATGATTTGTATGGTGAATGTAGAAAATTAGCTGTAAAGAATAAAAATCTTAAGAAACTAAATCTGAAAATTTCAAAAGAAAGAAATTCTAATGATGAAATACAAGAGAAACTAAATTCTGAAAATGAATGCTTAAGGTCATTTTCAGAAGAATTGATTCAGAAAAATCATAGCTTAATTAAAGAAAATCAAAACTTAAGCGAAGAAATTAATCAATTAAAATCTTGCATTAACAAATTCACCGTAAGCTTAGAAAGATTAAAAATGATGTTTGAAAGCCAACATGCTGATTTTGATAAATCAAAATTTAGCTTGACTCCTTCACTTAGCCATAAATCTCTAGAGAAAAAGGTTATCAATTTACCAAGCAAACCATTAAATAAGATAATTTATTTCAAAAATAAAAAGGATGGGAATAACAACTTTACCTATCGTTCTAGTATAATTAAATCAAATGGTAAAGTTATTACTATTAAACAGATATGGGTTCCAAAAGGAACCATATGTCCTAACTCTCAAGGACTCAAGCAAGCTTGGGTACCCAAAATGAGAAAATGAGGATGTACACATAGGTGTACCAAGGTACCCATGGAACATAAAGAAACTTAAAAAGTTATTAACAAAAAAAATAATAATGAAATCAGTAATTCTTGCATCTCATCATTATTTGTGCTTTAGTATTTGATATGATTTGCTAGTAGTGATCAATTTTGTATATAGAAAATACTTTTGGAAATATAATCAAATCATTTCATTTTACTCACTAGTGGATAAGGTGCTAAATGATTAATCAACTTATTAAGAATAACTCTATGAATTCTCTATATGCTTGATTGAAAGTTTTTATCTATGGCATTATTGTTTATTGATCATAGATATGATAATGTGTACTTGGTATGCTTTTGAATATATGCACTATGAATACCAAGATTAAAGAAACCATATTTGGCATATGAAATCAGCTCATGCTAGTATGTACTTAATCTCAAAAGACCTTGCCATAGGATTACTTAGATTATCCTCTTAAAGGTCAAAGTTTTACTATGCATGCTAACTAAGGAAACAAACAAAAATAATTTCTAAATCTAGAGATGTTGTTTCCATCACTAAGTTTTCACAAGCTTACATTGGATTTGTTTTTGGCAAGTAAAATTAAAGTATTTTCTACATTTGCTAAATCTTGTGAAAGGGATCAAATGAAAAAGGTTTGCAAACTATGAAAGTAAAAGAAGTATCATGGCATAGTGATTAAAAACCAATTTTGTGTTAAGTTGTGCACAGAAAAATAATATTTTCAGCACCAAGGACACCTTAAGTAAAATAGGATTAATAGAATTCTTGAAGAAATGAAAAAGACAATTGTGTATGATAGTCATCTACTTAAATGATTTTTTTTAAAAAAAAACTATCATCACTGCTTGTCATACATATGATTTCTATTAGATCTATTTTTGATGAAAACTCCTTTTGATCTTCTGAAAAATGGAAAATGAACCATTGCATATCTTTCATATTTTTCAGTCGTACATGTTATGCTTGATATGTTCTCTTGAAAAATAATGCCAAATCTAATAAAGATATTTCTATCCTTGGATATCATTCATCAAGCAATGCATATAGAACATTCATGAAAAATTCTAGTTGTAGAAGTATCAATTCATTTTATTCTTTATGAGACTAATGATCTATTATCAAAATACTAAAATCAAATTATATGGTTAAATCTTTTACATATAACAATCTGAAAAACTTGTTAATTAGAACCAAATTGGATTTTTCAGATATACACTTAATGATGACTACTAGAAGATTAAATCAAGAAAAGATGAAATAGATCTTGATAAGATTCTTGCATGATTAGAAGTAAAAATCACCTTTATCATTTGTTTGCTTTATAAACGTTATATCCTATCAAATGAGTGTGTAGAATGGACTTCTATGTGCTTACTTTATATATGTTAGATAACCACCATATTTAAAAATTACACATTACATATATGATAAAGCAATATGTGATTTAAAACAAGCATCAAAAGCTTGATATATAAAAGCTTAGGTAACCTTGTTGATAGAAAGTAATAGTGATAAATCTATGCATCAAAAAGAAGAATCTATGATATCTTGCTTGCTCATAGCACACATTGATGGCATCATTTTTGTTCTACCAATGAAAATTTATATGAATAGTTATATTGCAAAGTGAATTTGAAATATGATGAATGAATTAACATCTTCTCTCAAACTCCAATTAAGACAAACAGGAAAGGGGATCTTCATTGACCAACGTTAGCCCACAAGAAAACTCTTATGGAAGATTGGCGTGAAGAAGGTATATCTATGACCCCATCTTGTAGAAATTGTAAAGGATGAGCAAAGTAGATCTATTGTTTAAAGCTGTATTAAAGCATGATAGAATAATTATTTTATCATACAGCTAGTAGACCAGATTGTATGCTCATTATGTGACCTTGTGCAAGACTTCAATCTAACTTTAATTAATCATATTTTATTGATAACAAATACGTCATAATCTGAATTTTGATAGAAACAAACGCTTAAGATAAGTTGATTAAAACTTAGTTAACACATCTTATTGATAATTATCTTAAGCAAATAGAATCTAAACTAAATTGATTTGACCTTGATAAATCTGTCTATTGCCTCACATGCTTGTCCTTGAACTATCTTGGTTAATGAATCTATCTCTTTAGTTCAAGTGATATGTGCTTGCTTATATTTAGGCAATCTCTTGAGTAAAGTGACTCAACATGCAACTATTGTCATATCTTATATTGAGTCATCTAGTTAAAAATATATATGTTGGATGAATGCTTTGTATCTTAAAGAAACTAATGACCTTCCTTCAAGAAAGAAAAATGAGAAATTTCAACTTGAAGGATATCTTCATGTAAGATACACTAAAGATTCACATGCAAACAAGAGAGAGGATCTTCTTCAGCCAAAAGTTCACACATAAGAAATCTAGTTTGGCTTGAAGAACATATAATGAATAGGTAATTTAGATACCTTTCTCACAAATTAGTTGAGCAAAGTCAGTAACTTAAACCTTATTATGGCATGATTAAATTCTTTAATTATTAATTTTTGATATCATGTCTATATGTGTAGTGACTGACTTATACTTTTAGAAATTATTTCATGGTTTGCCCAAACTAAAATATATCTTTGCCTATATCATAACCATGAAATACACAAGTATATGCTTAAAATTTTGATGTAAAATAACTTGTGAGAAGTTATGAATCCTTGAGCACAATGAAAATGTTGTTTGCATAATATACATCTATATGATACATAAGATTATCTCTTTATTCTACTCTTTCATGTAAATTACTTGAGAATGACAAAAAGAGAGAGAGATAAAGAAAAGAAAATGGACATTGTTCAAGAGATGAAAAATCTGAGTAAAGGCAAGTACTTCAATCTTAAGGAAAAGCAAAACAAGCATAATATATTCGGCACATTTGGAAGGGATAAAATCTATAATTAATTACACTCAAACAGGGAGAGTTTGGAGTGAATATTTTAACCTTTCTATATTGCTCATCATAGGGATGGTGCCAATGGGGAGGCTAGTGGTAGTACCCGGCACTATTTGACCCAACTATTCGGTGTAGGGCATATTAGGGACGGCACAAGAGGGAGGCTAGTGGTAGTACCTCGTGCCCCTTCCCAACTCCACCGGATAGGGAGCAAATAGAGTATAGAGCATAAGAAAGTAAAAATGAAAGACAAAGTTAATAAAAGTATATAAGAAGAATCAAGTCAATTTTTTAAACACTTGAAAACATACTTTAAGGATGAACTCAGTGCAAGATTATATATAAATAGGGGGAGTTTATTTGAAAAGAATTGATTTTGATCCTTGACATTCTTGTACTTAGTATTTTAATGCATGACTTAACACATGGTATATTTTGCATATGGTATGATGTCTTGATTTATGGATTCTCAATATTTTGTAATGTTTCATACTTGGACAATTTGATTGAATGTTTGAATTGCTACATAACATCTTTTGTTTAGTTTTATTGAAAAGAAATTTCAGATTTGTCATTCACAATCATTGTTAAAATCTGAAAGCTAAATAAAATTGTAGAAAGGAGAAGAGAAGAACATCTCTATTTAGGAAAAATAAATTGATATTGATCTATCTTTCTACTTGCCTAACTTTGATACATAATGTCCTAATACTTGTTAAAATATCCTTTATTTTGTATCGAAACTCAAAATTAAACACAAAGATTCTGAAAGTGCTTTAATGTTATTGAAATATGTATTTTTCAATCGTAACAATTTAAGATGAGCCACATTGTGAAAGATACATATCTCATATTATGACTTAGAAAGCTTCTATTGAAAATCCTATGTAATTCAGAATCCGATTTTGTATAAAAGTTTAAACTCCATATGATTACTAAATAAAATGTTAATGTAAGAAAAACAGAATTTATTTTGATTGCTCCGATACGCATCCGAAACATATCATTTCTTACCTTCAAAGTATAATAATTTTGATTCAAATGATGTGTCTTACGATGATCTTGATTGCAAGTAAATATTTTTAAAATATATGACTTTATTTTAATATTTAAAAAAATTTATTGAGCTTCATGTATACATTGCTGAAGAACTGTGATTAAGAAATTGAGTTCTATAAATACACATACCTCAATGATCATCTATATGTTTTTCTCTCCTACATTCTTAGAAACTATTATCAGAATATATATATATAGAGTGAATACTATAAATTTTGAATAATTCTAGATCACTCTACATTCTCGATAACATAGAATTTCAGTTTTATTCACGTTTATTATTAAATTCTGAAATTCAACCAAAGAAAAGAATGATTAAAGAAGAATGCATCTTTTGAGGGGGAGCTTTAGATATTCAGTATCTTATCCTAAAGAAACTTTAATTTTATGGATTGATTTTGATGAACCTCCTTATATTGCAAGACATGCTTTATTCTATAAAGGCTGTCTTATCTCAAACCTTGAGTCTTATGAAAATGAGCTGAAACTTATAGAAAATATATTTTTGAGATTGACAATTTTATTGAACATTATCTTCAAATTCTAAACTCTTAAATGGAATGATCAATAGAGGGGGAGAAAGAAAATTTCAGAAGGAGAGGTCTCACGGAACTTAATTACATAAATCTATAGGAGAGGGAAAGAATACTAAATGAAAAGTGATCCTAATACTCTCCAATATGTATCATCTGAAATTTAAATATGAAAATCTTTATGATACACCTTGAGGCATGTTATTTGGTTAATATATCTTCTGCACAAATCATGAACCAAATTGCAATTCAAATAGTTGATCTTAAGAGCCTCTAATTTAATGAAAAAAGGGGAGAATAATGTGTTAAATTTTCTTGAGTATCTCGTAGAAAATCTATTTTAGAATTCACTAATGAGTCCTAATTGGCTTGCTCTTTAGAACTTCAATATTGTGCCAATTCATATCTTTATATATGTATCAAATCGTGCTTATTTTCTAAAGGAATAAAAGAAAGTCCTTAAAAGAGCTCTAAGATATATCATAAATTGCATGAATTCATATTTTGGTATTTGTGCCCCAATGCTCTTATTATCATAAAAAGAACTTTGAAGTCATGATCCAACATGATGATATGTTTTTCAAGTATATAAGTTTTGATCTTTTACTCTGAAAATCAATTAAATTGCTCTCATGTTGATAAAATACTTAATAGATTGGGCAAAAGTTCTTCAATGAACAAGCTTTCATACTTATTATTAAAGAGAGGTTAGATTTCCACTCATGTTTTTGGTTATTAATTGTGGTACTTCTTGAATTAACCTAAGGAAGATTCCACCTACACTTGATTAGAAAACTATCTGTGGTATCAAATTAGAAAATCTCTTGAATTCACACTCGATGTGTTCTGCTCTGATCTTTGTACTTAATGTTTCACTATCTTTTTGATGTTGTCAAAAAGGGGGAGAAATATCTAAGTATATGCTTATAATGCTTTGTGATAATCAGCTTGAACTGAAATATATTGATTGTGTTAAGCTGATTAAATCTAAAGCATTATCATGAAGTATGTTTTGTTTTAAATATACATGTTGTCTACTTCATGCAACTTAGCTATGTATTACTTCTAGAAAACAATATCTTTTATATTGCATATACTCCAAGTTTTGTCATCATCAAAAAGGGGGAGATTGATGACCCAAAGATTGATTCATAGATTGATTTTGATGATCACAAAACCTTGAAGTATAGATACTAATGTTTATGTTGCAAGGAGAAAGATATTTATGTTGCAAGGAACATAGCAAGTTGGAAGAACACAAGAAGGCCTCTAAAAGCACTCAAGAAAAGTTGGAAGAAAGCTACAAGTTATTGGCCCAAGTCTCAAGTTCAAAAGATTCAAATTGGAGGAGCAAATTCAAGGAAAATTTAAAAGAATAGTCTTCGAGTCGACTCCTGAGGAATTCGAGTCGACTCCAATGCTTGGCGAGTCAACTCGAGAGTAGAACGAGTCGACTCCAGGGTGTAAAAGGCAGAAAAGTCAGAGAGGGATTTTCGACCCTGAGATTCGAGTCGACTCCTGAGGAATGCGAGTCGACTCCAATGGTTGTCGGGTCGACTCCAAAGAAAGCGAGAGTCGACTCTCAGTGGTACACAAGGGAAAACTCAGAGAAGCAGTTTTTGGACACTGAGATTCGAGTCGACTCCCACAAAGTCCGAGTCGACTCCAAAGACAGCGCAACCCCAAGACAGAAGACGGTATTTTCGTCTCTGAGAGGCGAGTCGACTCCAAGACAAGTCGAGTCGACTCCAAGGCAGCGCGGCTCCAAAATACAGAGGATCAGTTTTCCGACTCTGAGATTCGAGTCGACTCCCAGACAGCTCGAGTCGACTCCAAGGCAGCACTACACTAAGATGGCAGAAGACCAACTTTCGAAAACTGAGAGCCGAGTCGACTCCAAGGAAGTTCGAGTCGACTCCAAGACTGGACGAGCCAAAAGACAGAGGATCGGGAGTTCGGACTCTGGGATTCGAGTCGACTCCCAGGATAGTCGAGTCGACTCGAGTGGACAAAATTCAAATTTGGAACAGTTGCCGAGTCGACTCCGGAAAAGCTTGAGTCGACTCCCGCTACAGCCGAGTCGACTCCTGATCGCGCGAGTCGACTCCGATCCCAACGGTAATATTGTCAGGAGGTGCAGACTGGTTCCAACGGCTATATTTTTGTCTCTAACGGCTATATTCTTGTTTCCACTCCATCTAAAGCTATAAAAACAAGAAGAGAGCTAGGGGAGAACTCATGGAAGTGGGAGAGAACATTTAGGAAAAAGATTCCAGAGAGATTACACGGAAAATCTCCCATAAGCACAAAAGGGCGCCATTCAAAGGAAAATAGAGAGAAGAAGAGCATCCAAGTGAATCCCAAAGCTTCCTCTCCATCCGTGTGCTGCCTCGGTGATCCTCTACTTCGTGCCAAATCAGAAGAGGGTCAAGTAAAGAAGAAGCCGAGCTCCTTCATCTTCAAAACTCGTTTGAGGGCTTCTCTTTACTCTATTTGTTTATATTGTCATATTTGCTTGTTTAAGAAGCTTTGTTTTGTTTTATACCTTGTTTTAATATCTTGTAACTTGATTCAATCAAGGGATTGAATCAAGGGGTTAAGGTTTGTTGGTGAGCCAAAGGGAAAACCAACTGTGCAAGGTTTGTTGGTGAGCCAAAGGGAAAACCAACTGTGTAAGGTTTGTTGGTGAGCCAAAGGGAAAACCAACTGTGTTAGGTTTGTTGGTGAGCCGAGGGTAAAACCAACGAGTAGGGTTCGATTGTGATCCCGGAAAAACAATCGGAGTGGTTCTAGTCGGTGAGCCTGGAAAAACCGACCGAGTTCGTTGTGCGCTCGTAAAACAACAAGTTGGGTTGTGAGCTTGTAAAACAACCGGCTGTAATCGGTAGGATTATAGTGAAATTCCCAAGAGGTCTTGGGGAGTGGATGTAGGTGCTGGGGTGCACCGAACCACTATATGTCCTTTGTGTTTGTAATGCCTCTAGTTATTGTCTAACTAACACACTTACTTACTTAGATAAATTGCTTGCTTAATTCTTATCCGCACATCCTTTAGTTGCAAGCATATTTAATCAAGTCGAAGTCTATACATCAAACCCTTGCTAAGTTTAACTTTCACTGTGCATCTATACAACTTAGCATAGTTAATCAAAAAGTTTTAGAAGTAGCATAAAAGTTTTGAAAGACCCAATTCACCCCCCCTCTTGGGTTGTATCTACTGGGCAACACGGGCCCTCAAAAGCGACACGTGGAACACCGGATGAACTCTCGATGCAGTCGGCAAGTCCAAGCGATACGCCATGGGTCCAATGCGCTCCAAGATCTGAAAGGGCCCGTAGAAGCAATGAGAGAGCTTCTGGTTCGCCATAGGTTGCAGTGTCAACTGTCGATAAGGCTGCACCTTGACGTATACCCAGTCGCCCACCTTGTATACTGGATCTCTATGCTTCCAATCATGCAGCTGCTTCATCATGTTCTGCGCAGTCGTTATGTGGAACTTTAACCGCCCCAAGGTAGCGTCGCGGTCTAAGAGCTCAAAATCTGCCTCTGCCCGGTCCGCATGTGACAGTGGATCATAGACTCGCATGTCGGTGGTACTCGTCCATACACCGCCTCAAAGGGTGTCATCCCTATGGCTGAGTGGAAAGCGGTGTTGTACGAATACTCAGCCCAAAGTAAATAAGAAAGCCACTCTCGGGGCCGATCACCAATCATACAGTGCAAGTACTGCTCGATGCAGCGGTTTACCACCTCCGTCTGCCCATCGGTCTGAGGGTGGTAAGCCGAACTCATGGCAAGCTTCATCCCTTGCTGTTTGAAGTAAGCCTGCCAGAATGCGCTAACAAAAATGCAGTCACGATCAGAAACAATAGTCCGAGACATACCATGTAATCGAGCAACGTCCCGTATGTAGACCTCTGCCACCCGTCGAGCAGAAAATGGATGTGCGAGCGCCGAAAAGTGGGCATACTTGCTGAGGCGGTCCACAACGACCATGATCACCGAGTACCCTCGAACTAATGACAGCCCCTCAATGAAGTCCATCGACACATTCTCCCAAACCTGATCAGGAATCGGTAAAGGCTGAAGTAGACCCGCAGGTCGCAGTGAATCCGCCTTCGCCCTTTGGCACACATCGCATTGCTGTACATAAGCTCTGACCGCTGTCTTCATGCCTACCCACGTACAGCTCTGGCTCAGCCTCTTGTAAGTCCTGAAAAATCCCTCGTGTCCAGCAAAAGGAGTATCATGGAAGTGCTGGATCAATACCTGCCGCAAGGCTGAATCGGTGGGCATGCGGATCAACCCATGGTCCAGAATCAACCCATCTCGGTCCTCCATCTCGGGGTGACTGCTCGGGTCTGCTGCCAACTCCCTCTGGATCTGTACTAGGTCCGGATCCCGGCATGTGGCGGTCCTCAAGTCTGAAATAAAAGGGAAACCCGGCGTAGTCAAAGCCGCCAACTCGCCGGACTCGGGTTGGCGCGATAGTGCATCCGCCACTCGATTTTCTGCGCCCTTTTTGTACACCATCTCGTAGTCATAGCCGAGAAGCTTCGACACCCACCTCTGCTGGGCTGGAGTATGTATGAGCTGCTCAAGAAAAAATGGGAGGCTCTGCTGATCAGTCCGAACAATGAATCGGCGGCCGATAAGGTACGGCCTCCACTTTGTGACTGCATGGATGACCGCCATCATCTCCCTCTCATATGTGGACAGCGAGCGGGTCCTAGGGGACAACGCCTTGCTCATGAAAGCAATTGGCCGTTCCTCCTGCATCAAAACAGCACCAATGCCGGCACCGGAAGCATCGCACTCGACTACAAACGGTTTGGCGAAATTGGGTAGCGCCAAAATCGGGGCTGTCATCATGGCTTCCTTGAGCTTCTCGAACACTTCCGTCGCTGCCTCGGTCCATCTAAACTCGCCCTTTCGCAGCAACAGGGTCAGTGGCGTGGCGATCTTTCCATATCCCTCCACAAACCGGCGGTAATAACCGGTTAGGCCCAAAAATCCTCGCAGCTCCTTTTGGTTCTTGGGCAGCGGCCACTCAGTCATGCAATGTATCTTTGCTTGGTCCAGCTCCACACCTGCAGCAGAGATGACATGGCCTAGGTACTCGACCTTCGGCTCGGCCCATAGGCACTTGGATCGCTTCACCTTCAATTGATTTCTGCGCAGAATTTTCAGCACTTCCTCCAAGTGCTCTAGGTGCTCCTGCCATGAACGACTGTAAACCAGTATGTCATCGAAGAATACAAGGACATACCGTCGTAATAATGATCTGAATATGTCATTCATGAGCCCCTGAAATATCGCTGTCGCTGGTGCATTGGTGACGCCGAACGGCATCACCCGGAACTCATAATGGCCATCGTGTGTCCGAAACGCCGTCTTATGCACATCTTCGGGCCTGACACGGATCTGGTGGTATCCAGCACGGAGATCAAGTTTGCTGAAGTAGGCCGCACCAGCAAGCTCATCCAACAGCTCCTCTATGACTGGAATCGGATACCGGTCCTTAACGGTGATCGCGTTAAGTACCCGGTAGTCGACGCAGAATCACCACGTCCCGTCCTTCTTGTGTACCAGCAGCACCGACGATGAATATGAGCTTCTACTGGGCTGAATGATGCCGCTCTCCAACATCTCTCGTACCATCTTTGAGATCTCCTCCTTCTGAATGTGCGGGTAGCGGTAAGGCCTCACATTCGCCGATTCCGCTCCCGGTACAATCTCTATGTGATGATCGTGCTCCCTCTCCGGTGGAAGGCCATGAGGCTCCTCAAATAAATCAGTGAACCCCTGTAAGAGATCAGCCAAATCAGTAGGTATACCTGCCTCCGTCGTGGTCTCCATCGACAGAGGTAAGAGCTGCATCAAGTAGCTGCGCGCTCCGGGTCCGGGCAAGCCGACTAGGGAATGAAGTGCAGCCCTTGGGCTAGGCCGAATGCCATCCAATCTAACTCGCCGTCTGCTCCGTCTGAAAGTCACCCACATCTCGGCGAAGTCGAATGTAACCGGGCCAAGACTCTGCAGCCACTGCATACCAAGGACCAAATCAGCTCCTCGTAATGCCAACGGGTAGAGATCAAGCTTGAATTGGCTGCCCTGGATTGTCAAAGTGATGCCTCGGCATATGCCCTCCGCCCTCAATGTGGTTCCGTCACCCAATGCCACATCGAAGCCCAATATCGACTCTGCTATGAGACCGATCTGTTTGACGAGCCTCTCATCCAAAAAATTGTGGGTGCTGCCCGTATCTATGAGGATACGCACCACACGTCTTTTGATCATGCCGTCCACGCGTAGCATTTTCGGTATCGCCGATCCAGAGTAGGCATGCAATGAAATATGAGGTGGCACGTCCTCTTCCTCGACCTCTAAATCTTGGAGCTCGTCCTCAGCAACCTCATCACCATCTTCAGCCACAGCCTCGTCCTCCAATCCGTCGATCAACATCACCGCTCCGACGGGCCGCACACATCGGTGTCCCGGTGTAAACTTTTCGTCGCAGCGAAAACATAGGCCTTTTGCTCGATGTTCCTCCACTTGTGCTGGTGTCAAGGTCCTCCCGGGTGGACGCTCAACCCTCTTGACGTCACCTAACAAGCGAAGAGGGGTCCTCGGCCCTGTGTTGGCTGCTACAGCCGTCGGCGCTCTCGGCTGGCCGATGGAGCCCCCTGCGGTTTGGCCGGCCGGGGGGTTGGCCCAGCTGCCCCGTGCCGCTGCTCGAGTGGTCTTGATCTTCTCTTCCACCATCAGGGCCAAGGCAAAGGCATCCTCCAGCGATTGTGGCCGCAAAGTCCTCACCTCGACTTGAATGTCGACACGAAGTCCTTCGAGGTATACGCTTTTCAGCGCGGAGTCGCTCCACCCCACCACTCGGTTGCTGGTCCTCTCAAACTCCTCTTGAAAGGCTCTAACAGTAGTCTTTTGGGTGAACTTTGATAGCATAGACTGGAAGTCATCGTACTCGGTAGGGCCGAAATGCCGACAAATTGCTGCAGAAAAATCCTCCCAACCGTCGAAAGGTCGGGCTCAGTCGGCGGTTTGAAACCATTGCAGGGCGGTCTCTTCTAGGTGAAAAGATGAGATCATTACCTTTTGGTCCTTTGCTGTGCCATGGTAGTGAAAGAACTGCTCAGCTCGATACACCCAATCGAGAGGATCGCCGTCTTTAAACTTGAGAAATTTCAGCCTAAGAGTCAGTCCGCGATTTTCTCCCTCTCGATCTCCATTACGGTCTCGATCTCGTTCATATCCTCAGCGTGGGTACTCCCCCACACGCTAGTTCCTCATCTGAAAATTTTGGATGGGATCATCCTCCATATCCGATCCGTCGTCGATGCCAATCGGGCTTATTCCCCGAGCCCTAGCGCGTGCGCCAATCGGTATGAGCTCGGGTCGGGGTCTAGGTCGATCTTCTCTTTGGTCCAGCCGCGTCTCCTCTGGTGGGTTGGGAAGGAGAGGCTCGCGAGGAGGGGGTCCCCTCCGTCCTGGTCGTCCATGGGTAGGGGCCGGAGATTCCACCCGGGTTCGACGCGGAGCTTCCTCCGGTGGAGTTTCTTGCCGCTGATTTAGCAATAGTTGCAACATCATCTCGATATGGCGTTGCGTGGTATCCATATTCTCCATCAATTGCTGTTGGCTCTGTTGCATAGTTGTTTGATTCCCATGCAAGAACTCCAAGAGACGGTCGGTGGAATCAAGATTGGGTCTCAGGTCCGCCGAGGCCGCGGGTGATTGCGAGCCTTCTTAATGTGGATCGACGCCCTTTGAAGATGCCGCTTCTTGCTGCTTCGAGGTTGTAGAGCGGATGTTCACCATCTTTCAAGGCCAAGGATTGAACTGCTCTGATACCAAATTAATGCGATCCGATAGAATTTGATCTGTATCCCAAGATTCTTGACTCTTCTTGATTTCTGGGAGGATGGTTCTAACCTAATTGCGGGCATGATTTCTGAAGATCCGTCTATCAGATCGATCTCAATTTTGGATATGTTGTAGGTCTCCGCGTTATCTTTCCATCAGTAGGTCGTGGGTCTAGAGAGGACGTCGAGATCTTGAGATATCAGCCTCTGACTGACGACTGCGCAGGAAAGGACGGGTTGATAATCCGACGGGATGGAGTTGTTTGTAGAGGCTGGTAGGGATCAAGGAGGAGAGGAAGAAGAGGGAGAAGGTGGCTGGCCTCTCGGGACAGAGGTGGTGCAGCCAGACGAAGGAGGGGGCGGCGGCCTTGGACGGCAGCCTAGGGAGAGGGGGAAGGCGTCGCAAGAAGAGAGGAGAGAAGGAAGAGAGCTAGGGCAAAAGCCTTTCAATTAATTTTTGCATGCTGAAATAGGTGCTCACCACATCTATTTATAGGTGGCTACCTGATCCCTTAACTTGACTTGATCTAATTGAATTCAAGAAACAACTAAACCCAAAGCGACTCTAATAAAGACCAAGTCGGCTAGCCCGAGCAAGGCTATGCTAAATGATTCAGTCCGAGGCGGTCTAGTGGATCCAACCGCATCATATTCGGAGATTAGTTGAATCATATTAAAGAACAAATTATCAGATTTTTTCTTCTATAATTAAGAACTTAAGTTCAAGTTAACAGCATTAAAAAAATTTTAAGAAAACGTGAACAAAGTTCAAACAAAATTGAATGTACATGTTGAGGGGGAGAATCTGAAATTCTAAGAAAGCAAATTAATTAAAAGAATATAAGCCAAACAATTGATTGTATGAGTTGAAGGCTTATATAATTCCAAATGAAAGGAGGAGCTTTAATTTCAAAGTATACTGACTCATACCTTTCAATTTTGGATACACCAAATGACTAGACATTTGAATTCATTTCAAAACTTTATCTATGAATCATTCTTTGAATGGGTAATTCACTTTACAAATACTCAATATTTTGTCATCATCAAAAAGGGAGAGATTATGGAGTAATTGAGTATTCCCTAATTGATTTTGATGAGCACAAAGCATTTTGAGTATATCTTATGTTGTACTAATGAATTCAATCTAGTGTTTCAGGCAAATATGTGTGAATTTCTGTTTAAGTGCCTCGAGCTTTGGTTCAAAGTAATTTGGCTAAGTGTTGACTCAATTTGAACCAAAGTCTGCATCACGAGTCGACTCCGAAACTTTGCGAGTCGACTCCGGGTGGTTTAAAGGTTCTGGCACAAGCTCGAGTCGACTCCGACACTCTACGAGTCGACTCCAAAGGGTAACAGACAGAATGACAGAATGATGGATTTTTTTTAGACCCTGTTACCGAGTCGACTCAAAAGGTTGCGAGTCGACTTCGATGCTTGGCGAATCGACTCCAGATGGTCCCGAGTCGACTCCAAAGGGTAACAGACAGAAAGACAGAATGATGGATTTTAGATCCTGTTACCGAGTCGACTCCAAAAGGTTGCGAGTCGACTCCAATTCTTGACAAGTCGACTCCCAGTATGTCCGAGTCGACTCCCAGTATGTCCGAGTCGACTTCCAGAGGAAAGCAGTCTAAAAAGATAGAGAATCCGCTTTCGGAGACCCTATGATCGAGTCGACTCAAAGTATTCCCGAGTCGACCCCTAAGATAGTCGAGTCGACTCCAGTAAGGTCCAAGTCGACTCCAAGGCAGAAATGTTCAAAAGACAGAGAATCAATTTTTTCGGTCTCTGTGAATGAGTCATCTTCCGAAAATATCGAGTCGCCTCTCAAGTCAACCGAGTCGACTCCAAGTAAACCCGAGTTGACTCGAGGAAGAAAAACAGAAAGTTGAGTTTCTGGAACCCTGAGAACGAGCCGACCCCTAAGTGCCTGAGTCGTCTCCAGCTGTTGGCGAGTCGACTCCAGTATGGTCCGAGTCGACCCCAGGACGAGGCATATACCTTAATTCAAATCTGGAACAGCGGGCGAGTCATTTTCAGTAAAGCACGAGTCGACTCTAGTAACAGCCGAGTCGACTCCAGATCGCACGAGTTGACTCTGATCCCAATGGATACATTGTCAGATTGTGCAGACGGATCAGAACGGCTCCAAATCACTCTCTAATGGCTAGTTTTCGAAAGAAATCACTTAAATAGCCAGAGTGAACAGTAGTAGACAACAAGAGATCTATTCCATCTGAGCATTAAAGCATTTTCAACTACCAAGAGCTTCCGTAGAGTAAATCCAAGCAAAAGAAGGAAGAAGTGCATTCAACTCAAACCAAAAAGTGCTTCCTTTGCATTCAAGGCTCTACTATTGTCCTCCATCCTTTGGCACATTCAAGAGAAGACTCAAAAATCGAGAAGCCCCCCACTTCCGCATCTAAAATCTGTTTGAGGGATTCTAACTCTACTTTGTTTATATTGTCTCACACTTGCTTTTTTAGAAGCTTTCTTGTGAACTATAAACTCTTAGTTTGTATACTTGATTCAATCAGGGGATTGAATCAAGGGTTGTAAGATTTGTTGGGGAGCCAAAGACAAAACCAACGGTGTAAGGTTGTAGTTGGTGAACCCGAAAAAATCAACTAGGTTTGATTATGAATCCAGAAAAATAATTGAGTGGTTCTAGTCGGTGAGCCTATCAAAACTGACCGAGTTCGTTGTTACCTCGTGAAAACAACAAGTTAGATTGTGAGCTTGTAAAACAACCGGCTGTAATCCTAGGGATTATAGTAAACTCTCAAGTGCGGCTTGGGAAGTAGACGTAGGAGCAAGAGTCCGAACCACTATAAATCTTTCTGTGTTTGTATTGCATCTTGTCTCTCCCACTCTCTTCACTCATTGCATCTAGTGATCTAACTAATTCTCTTACAGTATATTTAGTTAATCACTAACCTTATTTTTAATTGATCAATATTTAATTAAAACCCAATTCACCCCCCCCCCCCCCCCTCTTGGGTTGTCTCCCTGGGCAGCACTCTTGATTAATTGAATCCTAATCCAATTAGGACCCAATATGTCCTCCAATTTGATTCATGTGAATCCTAATCCAATTAGGATCCAAATTAGACTTTATGAATTAAGTTCCTCATCAAATAAGGAGTTCTAATCAATTAGAACTTTCCATCCTTATCTAATAAGGTTAAGCCTAATTGATTTAGTCTAATTAAATCAATCAAATTACAATCCGATTGCAAATCCTTCTTCTTTAACTCATTAACTCTTAGTAGGTTAAACCAATTATCAATCAAATTGACAATCAAGATCTATTGCGATTTTAAATTGCAATCCAACCGTCGGAACGATCAAAACCTCTTATGTGTATGATCCCATAGGTTCTATTCTGTTTGATAGTGATATTTTGTTTGATAGTGAGATATATTATGATCTCCATCATAATATCATTGAAACTCCTTTCAATAGATTGAAACAATTTCAACTCTTCTCTTCAGGGTTCACTGATCATCAAGTGAATGCCTTCGAGTCTCACAATCCACCAGTGATACCTAGCAGTATGTAGTGGTAACCCAAAAGAACGGAATAGATGAACCTCTAGGTGTAGTTAGCGTATGATACAGTTCTTCTATCGTGGATCTTGACAAGACGGAGGTAATGGATAACTCGTCAAACCACATTGTCTGTCATATATCAAGATTTATTTGAGTCAAGTTCGAGATTGGAAAACTCCTTTTCCAAATTGCCCTGGCCAAGATCTTTCGAACTTAGTATCATAAATCACATAGGATCTCTCCTAATCTATCAAGGTCGATAGATCCCATCTAGATGCAACCCTAATCTAACAGTGAACATATTGCAGCCAATTTGCACCACAAGGATCCTGATGGATAGGGCCTATGTTTATGCACTCGTCGAACTACAATAACCTCACTGTGAATAGCTAAGGCATCGCAGGTCTAAGTATCAGTCATACAACTGCAGCATCAAGTAAGTCACTGATGAGTGGATAGACATCCAAGTGACTTCTTACTTCGGTCATGCTCAATACCCTTATTCTCTAACAAGCACTTGCACAATCACTCCAGTGTCCCCATATTATGGACTCAAGACTCGTCCATCAAAGAAAGTGATTTGTGCACTAATCTTATCGTATCGATCATCGTCTTTCGTGATGATCTATCGATCAGGAGTAATTCAGGAATTAATCATCAATGACACATGCCATAAATTTTCAACTCTTGAGAATATGTGTTATCTTATTAATTTCTTGGACGATTCATGGACACATAATAACATGAATGAAAAGAATGCCCAATTTTATTAATTAATAAAAATGTCAATTACAAATTTATGTCCCAAAATATATACAATGCGTCTACCAAATCGGCTTCTAGGGCATACTTCTAATAGTATCCTCAGACTGATTATCAAATAGAGGCAACTTGCCCTAGAATGTAGCTCAGCTAGCTAACCTCATTCAAGACTAGCTAGGTCGTGTTTTTCGACCTACAGGAAGGTTGATTTATAGAAAAACATTATCCAGATTGGTATGACTAGGCCTATGAATTTTTTAGGAGGTATAAAGTCCTAGAGTTGTCGAGGTCCTCAAGAAATGATAACCACTCCACTTAGGAGCATATAGATCGATTCTAGGTACAATGCGGCGAAGCTGGGAATAATGATTTTCTCAAGCTTAGATTGTTTACTAGTTCTTTGACCGGATCAGCATTTACTCGGTAAGATGTGAGTCCACCTAATTCTGTTTATACCTAGGAGGAATTAGGAAGTCAGTTTATAACAACCCAGGGCATTACTCAAAAAGACTACCTAGAAGGTATTTTCTAGTCTTTTTATTTCTAGACAAATACATAAGATCTACCCAATGGATAGCCAATGAAGGACTAAACACACACTCGTATGGGTTCTCACATACTCCTTTTGTTTAAGCCTGGCATTCTTGTCAGACTAAGGATCCAAGTTTTTTCAAATCCAATTACAAGTACTACAAATTTAATCACAAACACTACGATCAGCCGATGGTCAATCTAAATGCACTCATATTGTAGTATCTCCTAGTCCGCATGGGCCATGGATTGGGTATACCTTGATATCATTTTTAGCAATCAACAATCTCATCCAAAAAGGCAAGCTGAAAGGTAGTTTTTAGGTTTCTTGTTTCTATATAAGTATCCAAGATCCATTTAGTGCAAGCCGATGTGGGACTAAACACACACCCGCATAGGTTCTCAAATAGTTCCATGATCAATTTTACCGCATGGAGCCTGAAGCATTTACAGTTGACCTCTCCATATTAACATTGTAGCATGGTGAATCGATCAAAAGATGTATAGTCAGATTTAGAAGGGCCAGGAACATGTGCTACACTTTCCTCCATGAGGGTCGAATATGTCAAGATTGCACAGCATGACCTAAACTTGGAATTGAAAAAGAAATTTGTTGGACAAGAGTTTTTATCTCTTTCAATTGACCTCCCAAGAGATAAATTATGAAACGATACTCAAGGAAGAGGAGCAAGGGAGAGCATCCAAGGGGATGGATATAAGGAATCCAAACTACGAAGTCTTGGCTGTTGAAATAGATTTTTAGTAGTGGAGCGTGGATGAAGTAAAATGAAATGAAATTGATGTGGTCAAGATGTTAACTGGTAAGCCCTGTATATGCAATGTATTAAGTAACCCATTGGACAGACTCCGCCGACAACGAGGAGCCAAGCTATCCAAGAGGTGATATGAAATACTCTTTTGATATCACCGAGATAGAATAAATCTTTGATCCTATGTTAAGAGACAAGCAGATAAGGTTATTTGTGAGTCATATTCCTCCTTCGGAAGAGCTGTAGGATAGAAAGTATTATAGATGGCATAATGGAGTCATCATACTAGTAATTGTATGAGGTGCTCGAGCTCTTATCAGTCCTGCTTGTGCTAGAGCTTTTGTTGAGAATCATGCGAAGGATTGTATAGCTAATACAAGAGGAAAACTTCTACAGGGCATGGGTAAGTATTTATAAAACAACACTAAATTGAGTTGACACAGAATTTCTAAACTATTAAAGGAGGTTTAGAGATCTAAAAACTTTTAGAATTGATAACTGATTAACCAGCTTATAATCATATTTGTTTCTTTGCCTCTTTATAGTTGAATGTGTAGATTGAATTTGACAATAAATATTTAAAAATAAGAAAACAAATTTCATTAAAGAAAAGATGTTTTCACAAATAAAATTGCAAAAGTTCAGGCAGTGACATGGGCAACCAATGGCTTCTCTATGTTTGATACCAACAAAACTTAACTAAGATACTGAATCCCATAGATACTATCTTAAGAATTACCATCTTGTGTTCTGAACTGCACCTTTCTAAGCATTTTCACCATGATGAAGTGTATTATCTGTTGGAAGTATGCCCTAGAAGCCAACGTGGCTGATGCATATTTATAATCTGGAGCATAAATTTGTAATTTGACACTTATTAATAAATAAGATTGGACAATTTATTTTTCATTCATGTTTGTATGTGTCCATGAATCGTCTAAAAAATTAATAGATGATGACACATAATTTCAAGCAGTTGAGAATTTGAGGCATGTGTCATTAGGGATTAATTTCTAAATGCTCCTGATCGATGGATCCATCACGAGGGACGGTGATCGATCCGCTGAGATTAGTGCACAGATCACTTAGTCAGATGGACGAGTCTCGAGTCCACGATGTAGAGACACTGGAGTGATTATGTAAGTACTTGTTAGAGAACAAGGTACTGAGCGTGACCAAAGATAGTAGTCACATGGATGTTTATCCACTCGTCAGTGACTACTTATGCTGCGGTTGTATGACTGGTCCTTTGACCTGCGATGCCTCAGCTATTCACTGTGAGATTGCTGTAGTTTGACGAGCATGTGAACTTGGGCCCTAGTCATTCGGATCCTTGTAGTGCGAATTGGCTGCAGTAGGTTCATTTTGGAATAGAATTGCATCTAGATGGGATGTATCGACCTTGATAGATTAGGAGTGATCCTATGTGATTTATGAGACTGAGTTCGATAAATTTCTGACCAGGTATTTTGGAAAAAGAGTTTTCCATATCTTGAACTGGAAGTCGTATAAATTTGACACATGACAGACGATGGGGTTTGACGAGATATCCATAACCTCTGTCACATCGGGATCCATGATAGAGGGACTGTATCATACGCTAATTGCACCAAGAGGTTCAGATATTCCATTCTGCTGGGTTGCCACCATATACTGCTAGGTGTCACTAGTGGATTGTGAGACTCGAAGGCATTCACTTGGTGATCAGTGAACCCTAAGAGTAGAAATTGAATCGTTTCAGTCCACTGAAAGAAGTTTCAGTGATATTGAGATGGAGATCCAATATTTCTCACTACCAGTCAGAATAGAACCTACAGGATCACACACATAGAGGATTTAATTAGTCAGACTATCATAATTGTGATTTAGAATCATAATAGAAATCAATCATCAATATGATTGGTGATTGAATTAACCCACTAAGTGTTAGTGAGTTAATGGAAGAAGAATTAAGTGGAATTGATTGCAATTGGATTGCAATTGGGCTGATTTAATGAGCCAAATCAAATTGGGTTCGATCCAAATTGATTTGGGTTCATGATTGGGTCAATTTGATTAAACCAAGGTTTGTGTGAATTTTAAAGACCACATGTCGTTGTAGGATGAATATGACTTAAGTCATGTTCACACTATGCGGACTTTAAAGTCCACATGGCATCGTAGGATGCATGCTCCCAAATCAATTAATTCTCCTAATGAGATTAGGAATCCTAATATGATTAGGAAATTAATCAATTGATTAAATAGACACATGTCATGCATCTATGAGCACAAGGATTAGACACTTGGCATTAATCCAAGGGTGGGTTATAGTCCCATACTCCTAATAGGATTAGGAGGAGTGTTGTGCCGATTTTCTGTCTACCTAAAAATATGTGCTAGACAGATCGTTGTTAGAACCGACGAACAAAAGTTAAATTTAAATTTTACTCTTACCTTTCCTACTTGAAGAATAGCGGTTGTAAGAGGTCGATCCACAGGAAGGCGATTGGAGTTGCATAAAAATTAGAACGTTCACTCGGATTCAAAATCGATTTTTGAATCATAGAAGAAAAACATTATATCGGAGATGATGATGGATTCTCTAGTCTACCGGAAAATAATTTTTAATTGAAATTAACTAGACGACATGTACTCAGATTCAAAAAGCATTTTTAATGAAAAATAAAGCTCTGGCATAAAATTAAAATGGATGAAACTAAGAGGATTGAAGCAAACATAAATTTCATAAAAGAAGATTTAATGTATTGCATAAAAGAAATTAAAATTTCAGCATAAATAAAATCTTAAAAGTAAAACACTCCACCAAAATAAAATTCTCTAAAGTTAAAACTTAAAACATTGTTCTCAATTAAAACTCAAACTCAAAACACATTGCTCTTAATTGAAATAACAATAAACATAAAACATTGCCCTTAAAAATAAAACTAAACATGAAAAGAAAAAGAAAAAGAATAAAAAAAAACAAAACAAAGCACTGGCTCTGTTTGAAAACAGAGCATCAACACTTCTTCTTCCTCCAACCGAGCCGAGCACCCCCTGTTCCTCCTCTGTTTCTTTGGCTCAACACCCCACCGAGAGCTCCCTCCTCCCTTCTTCTTCTTTGGACTCCGCCGGCTCCTCCCACTCCCAGCTCTCCTCCTCTTCCTTGCCGACCTCCTTCCTTCTTATAGCCCGAAGGCTGGGAGAATCGCGGATCCGTGGACCGAGATCGACGGGATGATGGCATGGAAGCGGAAGGTGGGCGCTTGCTTCTTTGGGCCACGGATGCGGGATCGCCGGTGATTGCGGAAGAGGGGGCTGGGGCTTCCTTCTTCAGGTGCTTGACTGGAAGCGGGAGCTTGGATGCTAACGGCTGGGTGGATCGCGAAAGAGTAGATTCACGAAAGAGCTGGGATTTGGGACGGATGCCACGGGATGTTTGAAGATGGCGGCCTGATGCGGAAGGAAGGATCACGGGCTCGCTGGGAATCCGGAATGGGCGCACGTCTTGATGCATCGTGGGATCTTGGACACTTGGTTGAGAAGGCGGGCTGGTGCGAGGAGCCGGACGCGATCGCTGGGATTCCGTTGCTGTGGCCGGAAGAGGAGGAAATGGGGATGCTGTGGCGTTGATGGGAGGCGGATCATCCGGGATCGTACGCGGAAGAGGAAGGATGCTGGGATCTTCCTTGCTTTGAGGGAGATGAATGCGGTGATCACGGCTTGCAAATGGGGAAGGAGCTGGGGTGAATCGTGGTGATGGCTTGCTGATTTGGGAAGCTTGCAGACGTGGATGAGAGGTGGGGATGGCTGCTGATGGCGGCATACTCGGGCTGTTGGGCGGCGGAGGATTTGGAAGGGATGCACGGCATGGATGCGGTGGAGACGCGGTGAGGATGCGGTGCAGGATCGCTGGGATTTCCTTTGCCCTCGTGAGATGGAGCTGGGAGACACCAATTTCCATCCAATTAGTCATCTAGGTAATAATAAAAAATAGTGTGATATGAAATTTGGCTTGTGGACGGACGATTTTGGTTCGTCGCGGGTCATCTGTTCTGACTGGAGGTCAATTGCAAGTCTTTCAAATCATGGGTTACCCAGCACCTCATAGTTATGATATGGCCAAATTAGATTTGCCCAAAATTCTTTCCCAAAAGCACAAAGAATTTGGACCCGATTCGGATCCGAACCCGACTCGGACCCGATTTGAAGTCAAATTTGTAGTCAATGTGCAATTTATCTATAATTTATACTAATCTATGTTAAATCTAAATATAATATTAATCTAGTGAATTTATTATTATTAGTTAACAATAACACTAATTTTAGTAACATGTAGGTCGCACTTTTGTGCTCTCATCACACCCCCCAACTAGCTTATTGCTAGTCTCTAGCAATTCAGTGCGAAAATGATAAAATGAGAGAGCAAAAGTGTTATTTATTATATAAATATCCTAAGATAAATACTCACTTTCGTAGAGCATTACGATTGCACTTAGCATGTGCAATAAGCCGTTAAACCCCTAGGTTATCCTAGCGGACGAATGTTGTCTCGTGAGGATTTGCAGTGAAGTTACCCACAAACTTCATCAGTCAGGAATTTCCAAATTTTAACTCGAAATTTGAACAAGTATTACTGTATGAAACTAGAATTGCAAGGACAATAGAGACTTGTTGTTATTATATTTAAACAAACTCTAACTCAAGTTTCATTACACCCCATCTATCTGCTAACAAGTCAAGAATGTAGTGAGGTGCAAGATAGTATCATATAAATGAGTGGCTTTTACTTACTTCCAACATGATCACTCCAATTTTCAAGACTTTCTAGAGTTAAATGGTAATGAACACCCCGGATTTATTTATTCTTTTTTTTTTTTTTTTTACTCAGACTGAATGCTAAGAAGAATGACTTGTGCAATATCTAGCCTTATTAAGCTTTCTAGCTAACCCATGTAGCGAGTGTTAGGCCAATGACTCCCGATCCAGATGGCTCAGGGCACTAGGTGTAGAGACACCCTAACAGGCTTAATAACTCAAGTTAACTAGGCTTCAAGGCCAAATTAGTCACTCAGAGTTTAATATCAATGTCCTCACCTTTTTACGCGAACACTCGCTGCTTGCCAGGCAAGAGGCCCGGTTACTCAGTGAGGAGACTTAAATTAAACTCATTATTTTATTTTATCTCTTCTTCTTCTTTTTTTTCTTTTTTTTTTTTGGTTAGGTTAGGGTGTTCATCACAAATATAACTCTAAATTATCCCGAAGATTAAAAGTATTCATATTGGTCGTAAGTTTACATACCCCACTATTCATGTGCTTATGTGTAGGTGCTAACTCATCTTGTATTATGTTAGCAGAAGATAGGTGGGATGACAACTCAAGCTAAAACTGCTATCATATTCCTTAACTCAAAGCTATTGTCAAAGCAATTCCTACTTTATACAGCCAAAAAGATTAGATTTTGAGTTAAAAATTTGAAATCCCCCTCTTTTTTTATTATTTTTTAATTTTAATATATATATTTTTTAATTGCATCAAAAATATTCTCTCCCCCACACCTAAATCTAACATTGTCCTCAATGTGAAAGAAAATTTTAAAACAGTAATAGGATAGAGGAGAAGTTACCTGATATGGGTAGGTAAAGTGACAATAGGGGCAAAAATCACAAACCTGCAATTTTTTTTTTTTTTTTTTTGAAAATATTTACATGTTGGGTTGCCTCCCAAGAGCGCTAAGTTTTATGTCTTCAACCAGACAAAATGTAAATCCCCATTTTTTCAACCATTATCTAAGAATGGTTTTGGAAGAGTCCAAGGAAGAACAGTTGGCTGGTGACGATCTATGCTTATAAGAGGAACAGAACTAGGGGGTGCATGCTTGACCACTTCCTCAGAATGGGCAAGGTGAGCTTCTAAAGGGTCCTTATTATAAGTTTGTAAGAAAGTCTCCTGAACCAGACTTTCAATCATGTCAACTTCATTGATTTTTTTGTCGTCTGGTGGTTGTTTACTTATATTAAAGACATTAAGCTCGACTTTCATGTTGCCAAAAGATAACTTCAGCATCCCATTTCGACAGTTGATCACAACATTTGCTGTGGCTAAGAAAGGTCTACCTAAAATTATAGGTGTGTGACTGTCTGGATGTATTGCAGGTTCAGTCTCAAGGATAACGAAGTCCACAGGATAGTAAAACTCATTTACTTTCACTATTACATCCTCTACAATCCCCTTGGGGTACTTCACTGTCCTATCTGCTAAGGAAAGGGTAATATTTGTAGGCTTTAATTCTTCCAAACCTAATTTTTGGTACACATAGTAGGAAAGTAGGTTTACACTGGCTCCTAAATCTAATAGAGCTCTCTGGATGATCGTCTCTCCTATTTTTATTTCAATAGTTGGGCAACCAGGGTCTTTGAATTTCGGGGCAATCTGTTGTTGAATGAGAGATGAGGCTTGTGCAGCCATAACAGCTTGCCTAGGAATACTGATTTTTCTTTTGACCGTGGTGAGGTCTTTCAAGAATTTTGTATAGGAGGGAATTTGTCTTATGGCATCGAGAAAAGGTATATTTATTTGAACAGTTTTAAAGACTTCCATGATTTCATCAAAGTTAGATTGTTTCTTGGAGTCCTGAAGTCTACTGGGAAAGGGAACCTTGGGTTTGTATGTTTCTATGGGTTCTTCCCTCTTTTCCGGTTTGTCCTGTTCTTGACCCCTCTTCTGAATAGGGTTCTTATCGGATTCAGTTTTATTTTCTTTTCATGTTCAGGAAGTTGGACTTTATTGTCCACTTGCTTGCCAGACCTTAAAGTGGTAATTGCCTGGACTTCATAGGTTGGATTTCCATTAGAATTGATTTGATACTGACCTATCTGACCTTGATTTTGTTGTCTACTAGGGTTAGGCACTGGTTGACTAGGTAGTTCACCTTTCTTCCTATCCCCTAAAGAGTTAGCTATTTGGCTCAGACTAACCTCAAGTTTTGCAATTGCTTGCGCATGGAATTGGTTAGTCTGGGCTTGGGCTGTATTGGTCTGTTGTTGTTGCTTGATAAAATCTTGTTGTTGTTTCATCATATTAGCCATCATGGTTTCTAATTGTGAAGGTTGCTGTGGGATAGGGGCATTATAAGGCGGTACAGATGGAACCAAAGGTTGGTTCATTTGTGGTGGACCTATCCTGGGAAAGTTGTTCTGAAAACCTGGTGGACCACCTTGATGCTGAATAGGTTCATTTTGCTTGTATGAGAAATTTGGGTGGAACCTATTATCAGGGTGATAAACTGGGCTGAACGAGTTGGGAGTGGGCTTCTTAAAGGCACTATATGAATTTAGAGCATTTGCTTGCTCGGCCTTTATGGTGGGCAGATTAGGGCAGCACTCCACTAGATGCTCCGGACTGTTACACAAGACACACCAACTATATGACTCGTGTTCCACTTTCATGATGGGATTTGACTCTTTGTATGAACTCGAACTAGTGGAAACAGTAAAAGCATCAAACTTTTTACTTAAATTGTTCATCCCATTCACTAGGTTGGACATAACATTTTTGAGTTCTGGGTCTGTTTTCATTTCATAATTACCTGGTTTTCTAGACCCGAACTCATCTCTATTTACTTCCTCACCATAGCTACTCCAATTTTGGGCGTTCTCGGCTAAGTCAACAAGAAATTCATAGGCTTGATCCGGGGTTTGGTTCATGAACCTACCCTTGTGCATGGACTCAATCATGTTTCTATGTGCCGGAGTTAGTCCTTTATAAAAGAAGTGGACTAGATCAGCCTTATCAAGCCCATGGTGCGGGCACTTGACTAACAGATCATGGAATCTTTCCCAAAGTTAGGAAAATTCCTCCTCAGATTTTCCTCTAAAAGTTCTGATGGCATCCTTAATTTTTTCAGTTTTTACCATGGGATAGAACTTAGCCATGAACTTCCTAGATAGTTGTTCCCAAGATGTGATGAAATTTGAAGCTAGGGAATACAGCCATGCAGCAGCACGATCCTCTAAAGTCATGGAAAATAACCTTAATTTAATACCCTCTTCATCTAAATTTTGATTTCTAAATGTTTGACAGATTGTCAAAAATTTGTTTAGATGAATGTAGGGTTGTTCACTCTCGAACCCATGAAACTTGGGTAACATGTTTATTGTTGCAGCCCGAATCTCGAATTGGGCTGCATTATTAATTGGTAATACTATGCAAGTAGGGGGACTAGCGGATGCGGGTGCAAACAATTCATTCAGGGTTCTAATATGTTCACCCATTGTAGAGATCGACGGTTGGTTTACAGTTCGCAGGTTGTGATGAAAAGTTCTATCAATCTCAGGATCAAATGGGGTTAACTTATCCCTTAATGACCTTCTACCATGCATACATTATCAACACTTCATTATATTTGACTCCTAAAATGAACGAAATCCTAAGAGATAAGAAGAAGGGCTAGACCAAGATGACCACAATCAACACCACACAACAATTTGACCCTATTAGTCTTAGAACTAAGTGAGGTTTAGTAGCTTCTTAAATCTAGTTGCACAGAGATGTATCAGGTTAAAAAGTTCCTGAAATTCTCTCCTAGAGTAGACAGCTCCTAATCTCCCTTTCAGATTAAGCTTGAGCTTACCAGTTAAGCAATCCAGTAATCAGTGACCAGGAAAGTCCCGGGGTGTGTAGTGGTGCCAGAAGGGATACACCGATACCACAATATCCGTAACAGTTCTCACTGTTGTAAAACTTTCCTAGACATCACCAATTACTAAATTCTCACTGGAGTGGCTTTCAGCCGCTTCTTTCCAAGAGCCTAATTAAGCTCGAAAACCCTAAGGCCAACGTCTAATTTGATTTTAATTTAATTTGGCTTAGGATAAGTATGCAAGGTGGTGATTTTTGGGCTAAGGACAGGTAACGACTTCCCGACCTTATCTTTTTAATGGGTTTTGCCCTTAATTACTTTAATGCAAATGCTTAATACTAAATGCAGCAAATAATCAATATTTTTTTTTTAAAGTTTATGTAATGTCATTAGGTTGTATTGATTAAATGAGCAAGCAAATTTTTTTTTTTATTTTTCTTATTTTTTTTAAATTTTATGTTGTTTTTTTTAATTTTTATATAGGAATAACTTGAATGTAAACTAAAACTAATCCTTATGCGTCAGTCAATCTCCGAATACCCGTTGAATAAGCTCTGGAGATTACTCCGTGAGGAGCCCCAATAGAGGTATGATCACCTCGGGGGATTGCACCCTATTAATTACTAGCAAAAATAATATATATTTTTTTTGAATTTTTTTTTGATTTAATTAATTTTTTTTTTAATTTTTTTTTAAAATTTCAAATTTCGAATCACAGAATTCAAATTTTGAATTTAAATTTTTTGAAATTTTTTTTTTGGAAATTTTTTGAAATTTTTTTTTTACTTTTTTAGAAAACTTTAAATTTTGAATTTCAAATTTCAGAATAAAAAAAACTTATAATAACTAATAATAACTACGAAATACTAACTAAAAATAATCAAAATAAGAAAAATTAATAAAAAAAACTTACTACCGGAGTGCGTTCACTCCGGGCATCCAAAATCCGATTTGATCTTCGTGATCGTTCTTGCTTCTCGATTTGCCTCCCCGGCAACGGCGCCAAAATTCTGTTGTGCCGATTTTCTGTCTACCTAAAAATATGTGCTAGACAGATCGTTGTTAGAACCGACGAACAAAAGTTAAAGTTAAATTTTACTCTTACCTTTCCTACTTGAAGAATAGCGGTTGTAAGAGGTCGATCCACAGGAAGGCGATTGGAGTTGCATAAAAATTAGAACGTTCACTCGGATTCAAAATCGATTTTTGAATCATAGAAGAAAAACATTATATCGGAGATGATGATGGATTCTCTAGTCTACCGGAAAATGATTTTTAATTGAAATTAACTAGACGACATGTACTCAGATTCAAAAAGCATTTTTAATGAAAAATAAAGCTCTGGCATAAAATTAAAATGGATGAAACTAAGAGGATTGAAGCAAACATAAATTTCATAAAAGAAGATTTAATGTATTGCATAAAAGAAATTAAAATTTCAGCATAAATAAAATCTTAAAAGTAAAACACTCCACCAAAATAAAATTCTCTAAAGTTAAAACTTAAAACATTGTTCTCAATTAAAACTCAAACTCAAAACACATTGCTCTTAATTGAAATAACAATAAACATAAAACATTGCCCTTAAAAATAAAACTAAACATGAAAAGAAAAAGAAAAAGAATAAAAAAAAACAAAACAAAGCACTGGCTCTGTTTGAAAACAGAGCATCAACACTTCTTCTTCCTCCAACCGAGCCGAGCACCCCCTGTTCCTCCTCTGTTTCTTTGGCTCAACACCCCACCGAGAGCTCCCTCCTCCCTTCTTCTTCTTTGGACTCCGCCGGCTCCTCCCACTCCCAGCTCTCCTCCTCTTCCTTGCCGACCTCCTTCCTTCTTATAGCCCGAAGGCTGGGAGAATCGCGGATCCGTGGACCGAGATCGACGGGATGATGGCATGGAAGCGGAAGGTGGGCGCTTGCTTCTTTGGGCCACGGATGCGGGATCGCCGGTGATTGCGGAAGAGGGGGCTGGGGCTTCCTTCTTCAGGTGCTTGACTGGAAGCGGGAGCTTGGATGCTAACGGCTGGGTGGATCGCGAAAGAGTAGATTCACGGAAGAGCTGGGATTTGGGACGGATGCCACGGGATGTTTGAAGATGGCGGCCTGATGCGGAAGGAAGGATCACGGGCTCGCTGGGAATCCGGAATGGGCGCACGTCTTGATGCATCGTGGGATCTTGGACACTTGGTTGAGAGGCGGGCTGGTGCGAGGAGCCGGACGCGATCGCTGGGATTCCGTTGCTGTGGCCGGAAGAGGAGGAAATGGGGATGCTGTGGCATTGATGGGAGGCGGATCATCCGGGATCGTACGCGGAAGAGGAAGGATGCTGGGATCTTCCTTGCTTTGAGGGAGATGAATGCGGTGATCACGGCTTGCAAATGGGGAAGGAGCTGGGGTGAATCGTGGTGATGGCTTGCTGATTTGGGAAGCTTGCAGACGTGGATGAGAGGTGGGGATGGCTGCTGATGGCGGCATACTCGGGCTGTTGGGCGGCGGAGGATTTGGAAGGGATGCACGGCATGGATGCGGTGGAGACGCGGTGAGGATGCGGTGCAGGATCGCTGGGATTTCCTTTGCCCTCGTGAGATGGAGCTGGGAGACACCAATTTCCATCCAATTAGTCATCTAGGTAATAATAAAAAATAGTGTGATATGAAATTTGGCTTGTGGACGGACGATTTTGGTTCGTCGCGGGTCATCTGTTCTGACTGGAGGTCAATTGCAAGTCTTTCAAATCATGGGTTACCCAGCACCTCATAGTTATGATATGGCCAAATTAGATTTGCCCAAAATTCTTTCCCAAAAGCACAAAGAATTTGGACCCGATTCGGATCCGAACCCGACTCGGACCCGATTTGAAGTCAAATTTGTAGTCAATGTGCAATTTATCTATAATTTATACTAATCTATGTTAAATCTAAATATAATATTAATCTAGTGAATTTATTATTATTAGTTAACAATAACACTAATTTTAGTAACATGTAGGTCGCACTTTTGTGCTCTCATCAAGGAGCCCTAAACCCAATTTATAAAAGGGTAGCAAGGGAGAAGTTATGAATTAATTCTCTCCTCTTCCTCTCCACGCCTCCTCTTCTTTCTTCCTCCTTCTCCACGGCAGCAAGGGGTCTTCATCCTTCTCTTCTTCCACGGTAGCAAGGCAAGGAAGATCCACGTGCAAGGTTCCTCCTTCCTCTTCCTCCATCGCGAGCAAGGTTGAAGAAGAAAAGGTTCTTCTTTAAGGAGGTATGTTGCAGATTTTTATCTTCTAATCTATATGATAGTCATGAGAGGTCTTTGCAGGGAGCTAGCACTCCGGTAAGACCCTATCTCAGATGATTAGATCCTCATGTGGATACCTGTAGAGGCCGGACAATTGTGTGGTTCAAACAGGAACCTAGATAGATCATCAGGCTGTGGTGTTCTTCACCTGCAGAATTTTTGAAGATGAGATCTTCAAATTAATTTCTTCTGATTTTAGTTTCAGTTTTATGAATCTTAATCAACCTTCCTCAGATCCTAATCTCCCCTCCCTAATGAATTCAAAGATCTTCTGGATTTGGATCCAGAAAAATTTTTGAATTCTACAATCCGAGGCGCGTTCATGCGATGAACGACGTTCCGTTCGAATTCCGCTACGAACGCCGCATCGAACGGGGCATAACTTAGCAGTGGTATCAGAGCCATGGTTCTAGGGAGCATGATTAGGACCTAAGGATTGATTACCATATTTTTAATCTGATTTTTAAAGGAATTATGCATGATCTAAAATTATTTTAGAATTATTTTAGAATTGCAATTAGATTATAATGTTTTAAATCAAGTAATGCATGATCTGAAATTCAGAGAATAGCATAATAGGTTTAAAATTTCAGATCTGAAAATATATATGAGATGCATATGGTAATCATAATGTTCATACTTGTTTAAGGTTATGTTTAAAATAATGTATGCATGAGATATATGTATTAGTTAAACAAAAATTTATTTGCATGAGATGTAAATAAAATCCTTAAACAATAGGACATTTACATAAGATGTAAACTGAAACAATTATGTCATTTACATAAGATGTAATCACATAATATATGAAAAGGTTTCATAATTACATAGGATGTAAACCTGAACCAATGTGACATTTACATAAGATGTAAATCGAATAACATATGGTATGGGGTAGATGGTTACATTAGATGTAAATCCCAAGAGACCTAAAACCTTCCTAAATCAATCGAGAGTGAACGATACATTGAGCTAGCCATATTTGATTAATTGATCTAATTAGTGTCTAGGCAAGCTCAAAGGTGGTTACTTAATTAGGACCTTACTCTCTGAGTAAGAGAAGCCTCCCACCTGCTTACCTCGCCAATTGATCGATTACCTCCTATGGAAAGCTCAAAGTTGGAATCACTAAGATCTGATTACCCAATATTAAGTCGATTGGTCTTCCACTGTAGTAGAGTTGCTAAGATCTTTCCGGCGTTGATTAGTCTCGGCTGGATACAGTGGGCTAATTGCATCGGAGGATTGGACCTCTCTATTAACATGAGATGTTGTGGGGTAAAGATGGGGTTGGGCTCCAATAACTGTTAGGTGAGGACCCAATCACAGCTTTATTTTTGCGGAATATACGGTGGGTCTGACTTAATCAAGGAACGGGTCCAATAACTGTTAGGTGAGGTCCTTATGACTTGGAGATAAGGTTAGCTCAATATGCTTACGAAGCATTGTACAAGAGTTGTACACTCATCGTCTATGTGTCTCCAATAACTGTTAGGTGAGGTGACATGTAGTTTGGTGGGACCGCAGCACCCCACTCGAAACCCTAAGTTGCAGGTTTCCATATCTTTACCAGGGGAGTGTGAGAGATCCGAGAAATAGTGGGAGGATTTGATCCAATTTTATTTTAAAAATCTCTAAAACAAATTAATGTCAAATACAAATTTCTAATTAGAATCTTTACTCTCTGCAGATGTCAATGGCTTCCAACCCGATAGTTCGAATTCTAGATAACAATAGGTTGACCGGACCAAACTATAAAGATTGGCTCCGCAACTTGAAGATTGTCATGAGTTGCGAAAAGATAGCTTATGTTCTTGACCATGAACTCCCGGTGTTACCAACCCGTGCAACCAATGAGCAGCGTGAGACACATGCAAAATGGTTGGATGACGACAATAAGGTTAGGTGCTACATTTTGGCATCCATGTCCAACGAATTGCAATACCAGCATGAGAGCATGAAGACTGCTAAGGACATACTTGATCACCTACAAGAGTTGTATGGTGAACAGAGTCGCGCATCAAGGTTTGAAGTGTCCAAGCGGCTCTTCAAAGCCAAGATGCGTGATGGGCAGTCCGTCCATAAACATGGTTTGACCATGATCAAGGATCTTGAGGAGCTTGAGAAGCTTGGCATGACCATGCATAAGGATTTGCAAACGAATTTGATCCTACAATCGTTGCCATTTTCATATGGGCAGTTTATTGTAAACTACCATATGAATAAAATTGAATGCACCAAACTTGAATTGTTGAATATGTTGGTGACAACTGAGGAAGCCTTGAAAGGTTCAAGGGGCACAGTTCTCGCTGCTGAGCTAGCTTCTACTTCCAAGAGAAAATCTACTGGGAAGAAGAAGAAGCCTGCGAAGAAGCAGAAGACCGAGAAAAAGCCGAAGAAGGAAGTTCCTAAGAAGAAGGCCAAAGGAAAATGTTTCTATTACAATGAAGACGACCATTGGAAGAGGAACTGTTCTATCTACATGGAAAACATAAAGAGCAAGAAGGGTGACACGCCTTCTGAAGGTATGTCTAATATGCTCATTATTGAAACTAATCTAACGGTTTCTTCTATTTCCAGTTGAGTTATAGACTCTGGTTCTAGTGTTCACTTGTGCACTACCATGCAAGGTCTAAAAAAAAGTAGAAGGCTTACGGAAGGTGCGGTAACCTTAAGGGTTGGCAATGGAGCAAGAGTTGCTGCAGTTGCTGTGGGCACATTCTCTTTGCATTTACCGTCAGAATTTAGTTTGATACTTAGAGATTGTTATTTTGTACCTAGTGCTAGCAGAAATCTGATTTCTATATCTTGTCTAGCACAGGAATATTATGAATTCAATTTCAATAAAGACTACGTTTCTATTTATTTGCGAAATAAACTGTTTGGACGTGGTTTTTTGATTGACGGTCTCTATCACTTACATATGGATGTATCTCTGAACGTATCTGAGCATACAGTGAGTACCATAGGATCAAAAAGATCTAGAGATGAGATAAATCAAAAGTATTTATGGCACCTCAGACTTGGTCATATAGGAGAAGACAGAATTAACAAATTGGAGAAACATGGGCTTTTGAGTTCATTGACTTCTGAGTCATATCCGATTTGTGAATCCTGCCTTCAAGAAAAAATGACCAAATTATCCTTTGTAGGACACGGGGAGAGGTCCACTGAAATACTTGCCCTAGTACACACTGATGTGTGTGGCCCATTCGATGTGCAGGCTAGGGGTCAATTTTTCTACTTTATTACTTTTACCGATGATTTCTTACGGTATGGTTATGTCTATCTTATGAGACATAAATCTGAAGCATTTGAAAGGTTCAAAGAATTCAGATTTGAAGTAGAAAAACAGACAGGGAAACTCATTAAGGTTCTTCGATCAGATCGAGGAGGAGAATACCTTAGTGGAGAGTTTCGCGATTATCTCAAACAAAATGGTATAGTTTCACAATGGACACCTCCTGGAATACCTTAACTCAATGGAGTGTCAGAAAGGAGGAATCGGACCCTATTGGATATGGTCAGGTCCATGATGAGCTTCACTGACTTACCCTTATTCTTGTGGGGAGATGCTCTACTTACAGCTATCTATATATTGAATAGAGTTCCCTCTAAGTCCGTTCTTACCACACCGTATGAGATATGGCATGGTAAGAAACCAAGTCTTGGTTATCTCAAGATTTGGGGATGTCCAGCCCAAGTCAAGCAACAACAGGCGGACAAGTTAGAGTCTAGGACAATTGGTGCTTATTTCATTGGATATCCTAAAAAGTCGTTAGGATACAATTTTTACATCCCAGAAGATCACAAAGTATTTGTGAGCCGACATGCCATCTTCTTGGAAAAACAGTTTACCCTTGATAGAGGCAATGGGAGAAAAATTGAGCTCGAAGAGAAAGTCTCTGAAGAGCAATGAGCAATTGAGCCTAGTGAACCTATTCACATTGAGCCAATACATGAAGAACCTCGTCCACTTCGTAGATCCAGTAGGATCTCCCATCCTCCTGAAAGATACTTAGGTATGCTTACAGAGGAAATAGAGGAAGAGTTCCTCATGGGAGAAAGAGATCATAGTAATGATCCCAAGACCTACAACGAAGCGATGTTAGACATCGACTCCGAAAAATGGATTGATGCGATGAAGTCAGAAATAGACTCCATGCATTTCAACCAAGTATGGACCTTAGTAAATCCGTCTGAAGGTATAGTACCTATTGGGTGTAAATAGATCTACAAAAGGAAAATAGGTTCGGATGGCAAGGTAGAGACCTATAAGGTAAGGTTGGTGGCAAAAGGTTATAGTCAGCGCGAAGGCATTGACTATCAAGATACCTTTTCACCGGTAGCCATGCTGAAGTTCATTCGAACGTTGCTTGCCATTGCAGCTTATCATGATTATGAGATATGGCAGATGGATGTGAAAACTGCTTTTCTTAATTGATATCCTGAGGAAGATATCTATACGGAACAGCCTCAGGGTTTCACTTTCAGTGATGGTAATCACAAAGTCTGCAAGCTGCAAAGATCTATTTATGGACTAAAGCAAGCATCTCGGAGTTGGAACACTCGTTTCGATGATGTGATCAAATCGTTTGATTTCATCAAGAACGAAGAGGAACCATGTGTGTACAAAAAGGTCAGTGGGAGGGCTACAGTATTCCTCGTATTGTACGTGGATGATATACTCCTAATTGGGAATGATATTCCCATGCTCACATCGGTCAAGTTATGGCTGTCTAAGAAGTTCTCCATGAAAGATCTAGGTGAAGCATCTTATATTTTGGGGATTAAGGTCTATAGAGAAAGATCTAAGAGGATGCTTGGCCTATCATAGAAAATGTACATAGAGGAAGTGCTGAAGAGGTTTAGCATTGAAAACTCAAAGAGGGGATTGTTACCCCTAAGGCATGGGATAAATCTCTCCAAAAAGATGTGCCCCAAAACATTTGAAGAGATTCAGCGCATGAGTAGGATCCCTTATGCATCGACAATAGGGAGCCTCATGTATGCCATGCTATGTACTCGACTTGATATAGCACATGTTGTGAGTGTCACGAGCAGATATCAGTCAAATCCAGGCGAGGAGCACTAGATAACTGTGAAAAATATCCTTAAGTACTTGAGAAGGACTAAGGATCTATTTTTGGTCTTTGGGGGAGGCACAGAGTTAAAGGTAGAATGATATACTGATTCAGACTTCATGACTGATCCTGATGATAGAAAGTCTACATCAGGATATGTATTCTTATGCAATGGAGGATCGGTAAATTGGAAGAGTTCCAAGCAACCGATTATTGCAGATTCTACCATAGAAGCAGAGTACATTACTGCATCGGATGTTGCGAAGGAAGCGTTCTGGTACAAGAAGTTTGTCGAAGAGCTAGGAGTCATGTCATCAGATGCCATAATCCTTTTCTGCGACAACAACGGCGCCATAGCACTGGCTAAGGAGCCGAGATCTCACCAGAAGTCCAAGCACATAGAGCGGCGATTTCATCTAATTCGCGACTACCTCGAAAAGAAATATGTAGAGGTGCAGAGAGTAAACTCCACTGATAACGTGGCGGACCCATTCACTAAGCAGCTGAGTTAGAAGAAATTAGAAGTCCATTTTAAAAAAATGGAACTTAAATATATGTCTGATTGGCTTTAGTGCAAGTGGGAGATTGTTAGAAGTATGCCCTAGAAGCCAACGTGGCTGACGCATATTTGTAATCTAGGGCATAAATTTGTAATTTGACACTTATTAATAAATAAGATTGGGCAATTTATTTTTCATTCATGTTTATATGTGTCCATGAATCGTCCAAAAAATTAATAGATGATGACACATAATTTCAAGAAGTTGAGAATTTGAGACATGTGTCATTAGGAATTAGTTTCTAAATGCTCCTGATCGATGGATCCATCACGAGGGACGGTGATCGATCCACTGAGATTAGTGCACAGATCACTTAGTCAGATGGACGAGTCTCGAGTCCACGGTGTAGAGACACTGGAGTGATTATGCAAGTACTTGTTAGAGAACAAGGTACTGAATGTGACCAAAGATAGTAGTCACATGGATGTCTATCCACTCGTCAGTGACTACTTATGCTGCAGTTGTATGACTGGTCCTTTGACCTGCGATGCCTCAGCTATTCACTGTGAGATTGCTGTAGTTTGACGAGCATGTGAACTTGGGCCCTAGTCATTCGGATCCTTGTAGTGCGAATTGGCTGCAGTAGGTTCATTTTGGAATAGGGTTGCATCTAGATGGGATGTATCGACCTTGATAGATTAGGAGTGATCCTATGTGATTTATGAGACTGAGTTCGATAAATTTCTGATCAGGTATTTTGGAAAAAGAGTTTTCCATATCTCGAACTGGAAGTCGTATAAATTTGGCATATGACAGACGATGGGGTTTAACGAGATATCCATAACCTCCGTCACGTCGGGATCCATGATAGAGGGACTGTATCATACGCTAATTGCACCAAGAGGTTCAAATATTTCATTCTGCTGGGTTGCCATCACATACTGCTAGGTGTCACTAGTGAATTGTGAAACTCGAAGGCATTCACTTGGTGATCAGTGAACCCTAAGAGTAGAACTGAAATCATTTCAGTCCACTGAAAGGAGTTTCAGTGATATTGAGATGGAGATCTCAATATTTCTCACTACCAGTCAGAATAGAACCTACAGGGTCACACACATAGAGAATTTAATTAGTCAGACTATCATAATTGTGATTTGGAATCATAATAGAAATCAATCATCAATATGATTGGTGATGGAATTAACCCACTAAGTGTTAGTGAGTTAATGGAAGAAGAATTAAGTAGAATTGATTATAATTGGATTGCAATTGGGCTGATTTAATGAGCCAAATCAAATTGGGTTCGATCCAAATTGATTTGGGTTCATGATTGAGTCAATTTGATTAAATCCAGGTTTGTGCGGATTTTAAAGACCATATGTCGTTGTAGGATGAATATGACTTAAGTCATGTTCACACTATGCGGACTTTAAAGTCCACATGGCGTCGTAGGATGCATGCTCCCAAATCAATTAATTCTCCTAATGAGATTAGGAATCCTAATATGATTAGAAAATTAATCAATTGATTAAATAGACACATGTCATGCATCTATGAGCACAAGGATTGGATACTTGGCATTAATCCAAGGGTGGGTTATAGTCCCATATTCCTAATAAGATTAGGAGGAGCCCTAAACCCAATCTATAAAAGGGTAGCAAGGGAGAAGTTATGAATTAATTCTCTCCTCTTCCTCTCCACGCCTCCTCTTCTTTCTTCCTCCTTCTCCACGGCAACAAGGGGTCTTCATCCTTCTCTTCTTCCACAGTAGCAAGGCAAGAAAGATCCACGTGCAAGGTTCCTCCTTTCTCTTCCTCCATCGCGAGCAAGGTTGAAGAAGAAAGGGTTCTTCTTTAAGGAGGTATGTTGCAGATTTTTATCTTCTAATCTATATGATAGTCATGAGAGGTCTTTGAAAGGAGCTAGCACTCCGGTAAGATCCTATCTCAGATGATTAGATCCTCGTGTGGATACCTATAGAGGCCGGACAATTGTGTGGCTCAAATAGGAACCTAGATAGATCATCAGGCTGCGGTGTTCTTCACCTGCAGAATTTTTGAAGATCAGATCTTCAAATTAATTTCTTCTGATTTTAGTTTCAGTTTTATGAATCTTAATCAACCTTCTTCAGATCCTAATCTTCCCTTCCTAATCAATTCAAAGATCTTCTGGATTTGGATCCAGAAAAATTTTTGAATTCTACGATCCGAGGCGCGTTCATGCGATGAACGATGTTCCGTTCGAATTTCGCTGCGAACGTCGCATCGAACGGGGCATAACTCAGCAGACTCAACTTCCATTAGGGTCGACCCAACTTTCACTAGGGTCGACTCTTGCTACAGCGGGGTCGGCCCTCTCAGGAATCACAGAACCTTGTATTTCATTTGTTTTTCACTGGGGTCGACTCAACTCCTTTTGGGGTCGACTCAAGCTACAGTGGGGTCGACTCAAGTTCCATTGGGGTCGACCCTCTCAGAGATTTCAGAGATACAGTTTTGAACGACATAGCCTTGGGGTCGACTCATGTTCGGTTGGGGTCGACTTCATTGGGGTCAACTCAAGCATTCCTGGGGTCGGCTCAAGGAAAGTTGGGGTCGGCCCTCTCAGTAAATTCCAGAGACTTGTCTTCTTGAGGCTTGAAGCTGGGGTCGACTCAAGGTTCTTTGAGCTCGGCTCCGCTCCTGAGGTCGACTCAAGCATACTTGGGGTCGACACCACTACTATTCATCCGTGCCATTTTTGCAGAGGTGTGCCTCCATGATGTGCCAGGGTCGACTCCACCTATGTTGGGGTCGACTCATTCCACACTTTGCTGTATCTTAAGGTTAGACTCATCCATACAATCAATGAAATATATTTCAAGCAATTTTGAATATATGCCATGTAGTGCTACATACTCTTAACAATTAAAATTACTATTTTGCCCTTAAGAGTACATTTCATTTGAAACTTTGTTGAATTAGAATTTAGAATTCTCTATCCCTTTTCTATTACAAATTTTATCTCATTATTAATCATTGAAAGACATCTTGATCTCATTCTTCTAATGTATCGAGAGTGTCGAACTCAGTAGTGATGTATCACGTTAACTTGTAGTACTAATTAGATATTTCCTCAATGGTTGTGTTAATCATCAAAATAACACTATCATCCTTAAGGTCCGAGGTCGGCCTTGCTCTTAGCGGGACCGAGGTCTAGCCTGCTCGGCTCTGAGGTCTGCTCGGCCGGAATTGGGTAGCTCCATGCTAGAGTAGTACGATCCATTTTGCCTCCCATCAAGGTTCACAAGGCATAAGCATGGTAATGTACTTGGTCAATCTTGACCATTTATACATGAAAAATATGCAATCGTTGATTGCCATGAATGCCAAAATCAGTGAAACTAGTTGGTTGTGGCATCGTAGACTAGCTTAGGCAAGCATGGACCTTATTTCTAAACTAGCTAGAAAAGATCTAGTCATAGAACTCTCAAAGTTAAGTTTTGAAAAAGATAAAATCTGTGATGCATGCCAGCTAAGAAAATAGACTAGAGTTTTATATAAAGCTAAAAGTATGGTTTCAACTTTTAGACCTTTGGAACTCTTATAGGCAGAATGATTATTTTTCAAAATCTTAATGTAGAAATATTTTGAAAATTACAAACAATTATAATAAATGTAGAAAAGGGTTGATATAGTATGTACAACTTAAATCCAATTTCTAGTCACTTATTATGAAATTTAGTAATTATACAAAATAATAATAATAAATTTTAATTATTAATAGAATTTGAACAATTAATGGAAGTAATGAATGTAAAGTTGAGGGAAATTAATATAAATATCCAAGTAATTTATATGTATGGATGATTTATTTCAAAATTTTAATAATTAGAAAATTATTTTTAATAAAAAGCATTAAAAATTATAATGAATTTAGAAATAGGCAACTTAAATCCAATTTTTGGGTACTTATCATGAATTTTAATAATTATACAAAGTAGTAAAACTAATTATATCTTCTTGACTAGATGGATCTTGATAGTAAGCAACAAAAGGACCTAGATATTGGATGACATTTTAGAAAAATGGGGAAGGACCAATACCAATGGAAATGTAATTACTTTGGGCTGAAAAATAGAGGTAGGATCTCCCAATTGAAATACCACTGGGTGGGTAGCTTCAATGATGTTAAGAAATATCCAAAGGTACATGCGGAGATTCGAATGATGATGGGGAGCATATGCAAAAGGAAAATAAAGCAAAGATAGCATCTAAAGCTTGAAGGAAAGCACTTGATCATCGAACATCCCAATCATATGTTTGCTTAAACTTGGATGATGATGATGATGATTCTGATCTAGATGACTTGGAGGCAGCTCATGTACGAGAGGCTACTCAGGCCTCTCAATAAGATCAGTGGCAGTATGAGGAGATATTGAGACATAGAGCATAATTTGGGCACTCTCAATTTGAGACAGGTGATGGCTCTAGTGTAGTAGAAAGATCATGTTTACATATACAATCTGTTGGATTAGAGAGGAGCCAATCCATGAAGATGAGACCATCATCTATCAAGTCTTTGTTCGGTATATTTGGGCAAAAATCCAAGAAAAACTCAAGAGGTCTCTCCATCTATGATTTGTTTTCTACAACATATCCAGATACAGAGTCAAAGCAACCGAGAATTGACGACTGATTCTTGAATTTCTTCTATCGTCATTATTTTGTTTCTCAAGTGTTACCCATCTAGAGGTACTATAAATTATAGTTGACAATGAGTTGGCATAATTCTTCCAAAATAGCATACAATCATTAAGGCATGCATGAATTTTGCGATACCTCAATCTCAAATCCTTAATGATATTTTTGGTACCATTCCCCTTTTGGGAGGAGCAATGAGGTGAATGATTTATTGCTCCATCCATTCATGCATTTAATATTCACTAACTGAATAACAAAAGCAATATGCATGCTAAATTTCTTGCAATTGGGGTATCGTTTACTAACTTATAGAATGTTTTGGCTACTAGGCTCATCATTGCATTCATTAGGTGAATTGACCATCCTACCATCTAAGTTTGTTATTCCAAATGCATCATGCAACATCCCATGCATATCATCTATATAATCATATGTGTTAGACTCATGAGTTAACGAAGTGGATGGATTACCTTCTACATGGTGGACCCAACTCCTGTACCCCTTAATCATAATATATCAGATTGCTATAGACATTTTCTTGACTTTTCCAAAGGCAGTTGTTACAGTTGACAAATAAACAGAGGATCTTCCCTCTCTCAAATGCGTTAATGAATATAAAATCAAGAAAATGAGCAACCCCTTTTAAGTACAGATAAATCACCCTACATTGATCAATAAAAAATAAAACAAGAACTTCATTATGTGTCACATGTAGATGATCAAATGACAAACTAATTTCTTTCTGTATTGAAGTATGTTAGTGAGTTTTAAATCATGATCTAAAATAAAGCTCTAGACTGAAACATGGAAACATGCAAACAACAAGCAAGAGCTATTTATGTTACCTATAACTCTGACAAAACACCATATAACAAACATTCATTATGTAGACACATCATTAATCATCATGTTGTTTTCAGGATAAAACAAGTATTCACCTTAACACATGCAGATAAATTCAGTTAATTTAAACTAAATCATCTTTGGATCAAATCTGTAGTTATATTTCCAGCATCAACTTCACTCACCATGGAAAGAAATCTCTGAATAGGATGTAAAAATCTAATCAAGTTGTGAGCATTGCTTGCCTAATCCTCTCTCGAACAAAAAGTATTCAACCAAAAGCCACTAAAATAACATAAACTAGTTGTCTGCCACTAAAATAACATAAACTAATTAAGATAACAATCAAAATCCTAACAAAATTGAATTTTTCTTTATTAACCTACCCAGTGCTTCCTCCCCTCTAACACCTGACCATAGGATATTTGCCTCGACTGATGGACCACCAGTGGATATAAGGGAACACCTAGACAATCATGAGCTCAAGGATAAGCAGATTTGCCCTAAAGTCGAGTTGTGTGGGAGGGAGTGGCTGGCCATCATGCAATCAATAAAGCCATGAAGGAGCAAGCAAGCTTTAAAGCTGTCATCATGCCCCAAACAAAATCAAATAGCTGAACAGGAAGTGGAGAGGATGGCATGAGAAGTGGAGTGGATCCTAACATGGGAGGTGTAGAGGATGTGGCATGGATTAAAGGTGATGGATGGGCGTAAAGCATGGGGGTTGCAGTCACTATCGGTGCATGGTGGGGATCCAAGTTGCCAGTGGTAGTTCTGGTTTGGTCATAGTTGGAATATAGTCATGGTCGCCGCTTGATTAGAATCCAAGTGGGGGCCGACGGGCAGGCATGGCTCGGACATGGTTGGGACTATGCGGTCATGGTTGCAGTTGAAACTTGATGGGGATCCAAGTAGTTGGTGTGCATGCATGGCTCAAACATGACTAGGACTACGAGGATTACGATCACACTTGGTGCTTTGTGGGGATTCAACGCGAGGGTCATAGTGGCTATTGTGAAGGGGTTTTGGTGGCTGATCGTAAAGGAGTCGCGATCCATGGAAATAGTTGATCAATTGGAATGTAGGAGTAGTCAGGATTGCAATCCAATCCTGGTCGTGGGGAGAGTTTGTTTTATTATTTTAGTTTTGGTTCTTTATTAGCTACTTAATTTTACTACACTATTAATTGACACTTCTAATTTATATAGGCTAATCATACGTTAAAATCATATCATCTAGAAACAAATGCCTGGCATTTCACCAAAAATATGAGGCAAAGTGTTATTCCCCAGCATTTTCTAGAAGCTAGCAATGTAATATATATTGCCAATTCCAAGGATTCCGCAAGATATCTGGTAATTTGTAATAAATACAAAGCAAATCGTTATTTTCAGCATTTCTCAAAATGCTGCTAATATAATGTCGGGGATTCCAAATTTTGTTATGGTGAGTGTTGGTTGAAAAGCAAGAAGCTATTAACATTGATATTTACAATCCAATGTCATAACAAGACATAAATGACCCTTTTCCATTGTTCACAATTTTGGAACCCGATCCCCTGAATCCTAACCTGAGCATGTTTGAGTGTTCCATTATGAAACAGGTGGCGTACATCAAAAGAAAAAGAAAGTTGGTCTTAAGGGCTAATGATGTTTGAAATAATGTTTGCTCTCTATGATTTTCTGGGGCTGATCATGTTTACCCAAACTACTAATTGATCAATGAATATCTGACACATTTATACAAGTGTTGTCTTCCTCATTTGTTTAAGTTTATTCAAAATTGCATGCATTTGGCATGAATGAATTATATAATGTAACTAGTTTTGTTATATGATTTGATAAAGTTATATAAATTCTATAGGATTAATAATAATTTTGAAATCCTTCATTTCCGCATTTCAACTTTTAACTTATGGCCATTGATATTACACATCTCAGATTTTTGCATAGTGCAACATATTTGTCATATATAAACAAATACAAAGAATCCATTCACAAATGAATTTTATTCCCTACTATATGTTTGCACTATCAGATTATTAATTTTCTATATATTGGAAAATGTTGTGCATCGAAATTGATCATAACTCATACGAGCGGCCGTTCAACCAAAGCTCGCCACGAGCCAGTGCACCACTAGTTAGGGCCAACCACTTGGCATATTCAAAAGTGCACGGCCAAGTTTAAATTTCAAAAGCCCCTGCAACACCATAGCCGAGATCCTAGGAGCCTCCGAAACCATGCCGACCTAACAGGCGGGGTGCAATCTATGTGGAGAACACCCACGCCCGATATTCGGAACGTGTGAAGGTCTGGTACATTAGAGCCTCTTGTTCTTTGAGTATCGTCTTGTCTACGAAAGATCTCTAGGTAAGTGCTCGAATACTCCGATAGATTATAGCTTTCTTCTGTTCCTTGAGTACCGTCCTGACTTAGGTATCAGAGGGTTCTCTATCGGACATGCCCCAGCAAGAAGACTTTCTAGTCTGTGTTGTTTCAGATCGGAGCGTAGTTGCGGACCGGCATCTTGGAAACTACCACCCACGTCGAATCTCAACCCAGCACAATCGAAGTAGTCGATCACTGAGTTCTCTAGTACCAATACTTCACTCGCTTGGCACCTAGAGCTGGCCGGTTTTTAATGGTAATAGAAAAAACATGGATTAAACATTCTCCTCGTATTTAGATACACAAATCTTCTGGAACAATGGTCGACAAGGGTTAATCTTCTCTAAATCCTAAATCTTGGTCCAGGTTAGGGTTCGGGGTATCAGGTCCAACCGTGTTCAAAGAAACCCTCACACGTGTAACTTCCCGAGTCACGCACGTCCGCCTCTCGCCCAGAGCCTTCGTCACTGTGTTTTCGAATACGCTGGCCATGGATTTATTATTATTTCATGAAATCACACAGGGAACCCTCGGCCCCTCTTCGGTCTAGTCCCCGAGTCTCCTTCTCAACCCCCGCCTCCACCTCCACCACCTCCTCCTCCTCCTCCACTATCACCACCACCCCCTCTTCTTCCTCCACGCGCGGCGGCGACGACAACGTCCTAGCAACCGAGGGAAGGGGCGGAGATGAGCGTGTGGAACTACGTGGTGACGGCCCACAAGCCGACCAACGTCACCCACTCCTGCGTGGGCAACTTCACCAGTCCCCAAGAGCTCAACCTCATCATCGCGTAATTTCTCCCCCTTTCTCTAGGGTTTCAATGTTTGATGTCGATTCCCCCTTGCTAGCTCTTTTGGTTCATTCAAGCTTTTCTGATTCTAGGGTTCGGGTCTGGACCGGGATTGCTCGCTTTAAATATACGCCCATTTATCTGTATTGTGGCTTGGTGTGGTATTTTTGGGGAATTTGTTAGGGTTTTCTTCGATTTGCTATGGAGTTGTACATTTCTCAGGAAGAAAAGATTCCCTTTTTTTTTATTCAAGGGTGATTCATTATTTTCCTAATCAATTTGTCTATTTTGCTTTTTTTTTTTCAAATTTTTTTACTATTTATGATTTCTTTGTAGAACATAAAATGGCCGAACTATGGACACGGCAATGTAGTAGTTTCTTTTATGTTCTTGCATAAACAATGATAAATGAATAAAATTCTCTCTCCCTCCCGGCCTCCCTCCTGGCCTCCCTCCTGTGCACTTCCCCCTCCCCTCTCTTCTTCTCCTCCTTGCCGCCCCCCTTCCCTCTCCTCCCCTTTCGATCTCTTTCTCAACTTCTTTTTCAAAGGTTATAATTTTGAAGCTGGATGTCTATTGGGACTTTTAGGTTTAGGCGTGCAAGTATGCATAATTTTTTGCATCATCTAGTAGCTTCTCCTTATTCTAGAAATTGTGTATGTTGATTCTACGGTTCCCTGCTGTATGTCTGCTAAGTAGCCTTTTTCTTTATTTTTACAGTAAATGTACTCGCATTGAGATCCATTTGCTTACTCCTCATGGCCTACAGGTAACTAAGCCGTTTGTCTTTATAAATTTTCTTTATCCATTGAAGAATAGCTGTGAGCACAAATTGAAGATGTGGGATGAGGATATTGTTTAACTATTATCAAGTAAGCAACTAACAAAGATTTTTGTTGAGTTTGATGTTTTATTTGAAGTGAAAAGAGACTATAATGCTAAAATCTGCATGTACAAGGTCAACGAAATGTCAGGCAAATTCTATGATTCCATTCATGGTCCAGATACATGCACTAATATGACCCTTGGGTCCTTGAAAGCGAGTTAGAATTTTCCATGAATGGCTTAAAAATAATTCCTAAGAGTCTAGGAAAGCAAGATAAGAAAGAAAAAGCTAGAAGCGAACCAGTTGCATAACAAAGAATTCATGAATCGGTTTTACATGAAGGAAATGCTAGAAGCCAATGGATGACCCCCTTTCAATCATCCAATAGATATTGGTGAATGGAATAAAAAATGAAATTACTTATGATGGGTTCTCTTCTGAGTTGAATGTGGAAGTGAGACAAGTGAAGTGTACAATTTTAATTTGGTGATTGTCTTTAAGCTTAATTTAAATACCATTATGTATATAATACATATATATATATATATATATATATATACACATATATGTATATATGTAAATATATCTGTATATGTATGTATATGTATTTAGATATATGTATGGATGCATGTATATGTCTGAATATATGAATAGATGCCAACGTTTTTGCTAACTGTAGAGATTTAAAACAATTATGCAGTGGAATTGCTGCCTTTGTTATCCTTTGATTCCCTTGTTTGGGAAATGGTTTCACCAATTGTCTTTGTTAATAAAAGCTAGTTCTGCATCGACACTTGAACCATGAATCTTAAAGGTATTGAGCTTCATTGCAAATCTACTTGTATTTTGTGTTGCCTGGGCACTTGCTTCAACTAGAAGAATTTGTCTAAGATATGTATCAGCGAGCCAGATATGTGTCAAAACACTTAGATACTTCTCAAACTCTTTAGTGATTGACATGGATTTGAATTATTCCAAAACTAAGTTTGACCCACCATAAATTATTAGATATGGGTCTCTGTTCTGTCTAAGGATTGCTAAAAAATATTGGTAATAAAATTAGTTTCTGAGATATCTTGTTTCTTATATTTATTAGCTAATTTGGGAGTTTGGATGAGAAATTTATATTGAAAGACCTCAACTTTTAGTGGTTTCTTATCTGCAATATTTGAAATACAGGCACATGTATACATATGCATATCTATATATATAAGTATGTAGATACATACGTATGTACATATGTATAAATATAATTACATCAAAGTTCTTTTTCCTATATGCACTTATTTCTTCATTTTCCTCCAGCTGAATTGCATAGATGTCTGAATCTGATTCTTGCATCTGCATCCAATTGTTTCTCCAACTATTGTCATCCACTTGAAGCATTTTACGTACAAACTAATTACAGATGTATCATTTGTTTGCTTTCTGCCTCCTTTTTGGAACCATGGATTATCTCTTTTAGTTTTGGCTTTTATGTTTATAAGCATGAGTGCTCTGTTTATTTTTTCTAGCAATTTGCATCCTGGATGTAAGTATCTGCCCTATGCATGTGTAAGTGTTCCTCTTAAAAAAAAAGATAGAAATGCATGTGGAAGTGATTTTTATTGTTGCAGCCCATGCTGGATGTTCCAATATATGGAAGAATTGCAACACTTGAACTTTTCCGTCCTCATGTGAGTATCCATCTTTTATTTTCTTGCGATTTTGATGGATCCTATTTCTTTGCATATATGGTTTTTAAATTGATTCTATTTGATCTTGTCATCTTGTAGGGTGAACCTCAAGATTTCCTATTTATTGCTACAGAAAGATACAAATTTTGTGTTCTTCAATGGGATGCAGAGACTTCAGAACTCATCACAAGGTTAAAAATGAGTTGCACCCTTCTTTTTCCTTGCTTACTTTTCTAGAGAAAGTTCGTTAATCTTCAACATCATCTTGAAGTGCATAAAAATAAGTGCATAAAAATAAAATATATATTTTCAGTGATGTTTCTATGTCTTCATAATTCAAAGTCACAGTTCAAGCCTTGTAGAAGATAGAGTGAGTGTAGCAAAAATTACTATGTATGTTGTTGACTTATGAACATGCCATATGTATATATTGGTCGACATGAGCACCTCCACGATAGTTATCATATGCGAATTAATCTGCAGTTGTACCCTCTAAATTAGTTTGTCACCCTTGTATATATATCAGATTATCTGCAATTTTATTCTTTGAAAATGCCCTAGTATCTATGTCCTAGGAAAGGAGAAAAATTAAATCTTGAGATATCAGAAATCACCTGGTACTTAACTCATCTGATTGTATCCACCTCTTAGGAAGGGAGAAAGATCTTTAGATATCAGAAACCAACTGGTATATCACTTGTGTGATTGTATATGTCAATCTTAGGCTTTTCACTTCTGTGTTCTTACACAGCAGATCACCCTGTCTTCACACAATCACCATTACATATCAGTTCATGTCAGTTATGTCTGTAGACTATTTTTTTGAAATGCTTTGGTAGTTTCAATGGTGAAATGCTTTAGCACTTTAATTTTTAGTGGAGAAATGCTTGGTACTTTAATTGGTCTACGAACTTTGTCATGTGTCCTTTTGCTAGTAGCTAATATAGCCAAGGAATTTCCAGGAGCATCTTCTCTCTGATTTAACTCTAGCCATCATCTATTTGTATTCTAAATGTTCTTTTAAGCTGTGCAATCTTTCCATGAAACAAAGAAGTAAACTTCTTCTCGAGTAGTAGTTCTTTCTATTCATGCAGTCTTCCATTACATATGCATCTGAGCACATGCTTTTGTGACGTGCAGAGCTATGGGAGATGTTTCGGATCGCATTGGTCGCCCAACAGATAATGGACAGGTAAGAGGATGATCTTTTCTTTTTTCCCTGTTCATTTCTCTATCTGGTACGGAAATATGAGTTGAACTTGAAGACGTTAAGGCATATATTCAGTGAACCTGGATTCCTACAGAATTACTTTTCATTTGCTTTCCAAACAAAATTGAAAGATTAAAAAGCCATGCTGAGAAGCCCTTGAGTTTATTAATTTGGGACTTCTCTCTGGTAGCTATATCCTGTATCTGGCTGGCTCATTGGAATCCTTTTGCTGATATATTTGGATATGCAAGGTGCAGTTTCATCTAGGGCTCCTCTGAACTGTTTGGAGTTGGAGATAGTTTTTGGGACATGCTTGTTTCTGTGATCATATCTAGTTTCTCAAATCTAAGCTCCATTACCGCATTGGTGGAAGTGAAGGATCACTTGCAGACGTCTCTAATTCCATGGAACCACTTATTTTTGGTGAGCAATGAAGTAGATGGTTTAGGTTCCGTTTGGCAAAGATTTTGGTGGGTTAGAAAGCACTTTTTAACCCTCCAAAAGCATTTTTGAATGATATAGTGGTGTTTGGTAAAAAATCGGAAAATTGTTATAGTTTTGTTAGAAAGCTGAAAACGTCTATTTGGAAAAAGCTTTATTTTGGAGCTTCTTCCCAAAAGTGCTTTCTGGTCAATGTTGGGAAGCTGTTTTGGTTTTAATGAATTTTTTCTGATGACCAAAATGTCCACCAACAAATCTTATGATTACATATTATATCATATCATATAATATAATAATAAATTAATATTATATTATATTATAATATTGTAATATTATAATATATTATATTATTATAGTAATACATAATTATAATATAATATACTCTTATTATAATAATAATATAATTTACTATTAATAATATAACAAGATAATGTTAGATTATATTACATTATATTATATTCTATTCTATGATTATATTATAATAATGTTATGTTATTAAAATATAAACATATAATATAAGATAATATTATTATATTACAATAATACGATCTAATATGATAATATATAATAATAATATAATATAATCTATTAAATTATAATCTATTATTAGATTATATTCTAATCCATTATATTATATTATATTGTTACGTTATATTACAATATTATTATATAATATTATATTACATTGTAATAATATTATACTATTAATAATATATCATTATATCATATCATATTATATTATATTATTATGCTATAATATTTAATATTATATTACAATATTATAATAATATTATACAATATAATAATATTTTAATATGTAATATTATATTGTATTACACTCCGCTATGTAACAATATGCCATATCCTTTATTGTCATTTTATCATACCAATAATATTTTTTTATTTTGGTTACCAAATATATGTTAAAATTTTACAGCACTTTAGAAATATAATTACTAAACAACAATTAGCTTTTTATAAAAATTCTACTTCTAAATGCTTTACTTTTCGAAAGTTCTACTTCTAAAAGCTCTAAGGGGGCATTTGGTATGAGGTGATCGTCCCAGGATCAAGGTTGATATGGGTGGAGGTGATGAGATCACCGCGTTTGGTTGCACCATGGTGATCCTACGTAGCGATGATCCTAAAACACCTTCACTTCTCAAATCACCACCCAACTCGGTGATGGAATACCCATCCTTGAGGTTGGAAATCCAAGATCACTTCAAGACAGTGATCATGTGTTGAAAATTAAATACAAAAATACCCCTCAATTTAGCAGAAAAATTGATATATCAATATACCATCAATATATTATGTTAATGTTATATATATATAATATTATGTTGATATTATATATTATATTAATGATATATATATTATATTATAATATATTTCTAATCATATTATTATCCTATTATTATTGAAGGATAATTTTAAATTATAGTAGAAATATATTATTATATTTTATATTTATATAATGAAAATATTTAATATATCTCCTATTTACCTTATTTTCTTAATCAAAATAATTATTAATATTAAAAAAATATTATAAGTATAAATAAAAATATTAATTCTATAATGAAAATAACATATTTTTAAATGATTAATAATTTATAGGAGTAACAAATATATTTTTATAGAATATATTAATAATTAATATATTGATAAATATATTAATATTTTACTATAATATATTTTATATGATTAATAAATGTATGATAAGGGCTACTAAAACTAAAAGTAGAATATGTGATAAAATTATGGAGCTATTATAGGAATTAGCATATTGACTTATATTTTTGATTCATGAGAATTAAAAATATATAAAAAATCCATCTAAGATATATCAGGGGTATTTGTGGTATTATATGGTCGGTGATCTTGGATCCCCGTACCATACCAAACAAGTTACTCATGGATATCCGGAGATTTTTAATCACTGGATGATGGCCTATCAAACACATTGATCTTAGATCACTGGTGATCAAATCATCCCAGTATTCGGATCACCGGAGATCTTAGATCATTGTGGTGATTCTGTTGGGGTTACCAAATGCCCCCTAAAAGCTCTACCGCCAACGACAATAAATAGGGCCTTAGTCTTAGAGTATGTCTGAAGTTGAATGGTGATGCATGTTTAAGGCATTGCTGTTAGTATTGGTGCAAATTGTGTGTTGCGTCTGACCATGGATGGGGGTGAAGGAAAGAGTGATGCATCAAACTTAGCTTGGAGGGCTTGTTATAACACAATTTAGGGCTCGTTCTTTGGTGGGTAAAAAACTTACCCAGAAATATGCATTTTTCTAGGTAAATATTTCTCAGGCAACATTTAGATAGAAAAATAATTTGTTCATGTTCTTTTATGCATTGGAAAATAGCTCCGGAATCTATTACCATGTTTTTTGCATTACGGCTTTCCCAAATAAGTTGCTAAGATCGATCCATATTTTTCATAATACCCTTTATTACATAAATATTATTATATATAATTATATTATATTATATATAATATAATATAGATAATATAATATTTTAACATATTATATTATAATATTATATAATAATGATATTATTATATTATAATAAAAATATAATATGTTATATTTGAATATAATATTGCTATATTATAATAATAACATATTATTATATGATAATAATATTATATTATATTATTTTATATTATATATTATATCATATCATATCATATCATATTATATTATATATAGTATAATATGTAATAACATATAATATAATATATTATGTTTTATAATATCATAATATATATTACATTATATTATATTTTATACTACAATAATATATATTATATTATATTTTATAATATAATAATATACATTAAAATATATTTTATATTATATTTTAGGGATAAACAAAAAAATTATTTTTCCGGCTGATGGGAAAATGACTTATCCATCTCTTAGGTGGGTAAGACTTTCCCCCTATTTCATGGATAAATGCTACCTATGGAAAAATAATTTATCCATTGAAAGAAGCACAAGAACATGGGTAAGTTGGTCAATGGAAAAGTTGACCATTTTTTCTGTGATATTTACCTGCTAAAGAATGGATCCTTAATGAAATATGCCTGGGCTAGACTCAATAATTCTTCTAGGCTTACTCATTAAATTTCAAGAGGTAGGAGGTCTCCCAACATTTGAATTAATTGGATAGGATAGGGCATTTTGCTTAACACTTGGTTCTTACATGCAATCAAAATATGATTGCTTATTGCATTAAACTTGTGTAGGAAGGCTTTAATGGTATCTCAGCTATATCAATTGAGGATGTTTTAGGGGAATGGAGTTTTTTCTTTCCTTGTACTTAGAGAGACCAAGTAATTGTTTTAGGTAATGAGCTTCATTTGTGAAAAATGTTTCCCCACAATTCTACATACTTGCAGACGCATACAAAGAAGCATTTACAATCACATTTTTTAGCTATATTTTGTTGTTGTCTGTTGGGTGATTGCAACAGCAGATGCTTTGTAACTATGGTGATGCTTTATTGGATCATCATAGCAGTTGTATTTTCTCTATTTTTTGGTGTATTTTTCAGTCATGGTCTTAAGGAGTGCTTGTATATATTGATGCATGATTATAGGCAATTATTGCAGACTTTCTTCTTTCGTAGGGGATCATAGAATTATTTCAGTGGTAGTTCTTGTCTCTGTGTGTTTGTCATGCTCAGTTTTTGAGGTTTTAGCCTCTAAATTATGTGAGTTGCTATCTCAGTATCTCTTTTTTCCTTGTAGATTGGCATAATTGATCCAGACTGTAGATTAATTGGTCTCCACCTATATGATGGTTTGTTCAAGGTGATAACTTAGTCGCTCATTTTATTGCAACATTTAATTCTTGTGTTTTTTTACCCGTAATGTTTAGATGTAATACAAAATAGAGGAATCCTGAACCTTTGAGTGCTAACTGAGAAGTTTTCAATATTTAATTTCTCTGTTGTTTCCCCAGGTCATACCCTTTGATAACAAAGGACAACTAAAGGAAGCATTCAACATCAGGTACCAGGAAATGTAGTATTAAATAGTCATTAACCATTTAACAAGTATTCTGGGAAGACTGAATTATTTATGTAGAAATTAATGTATATCTTTGTTTTTTGTAAGTGTTCTAATGGAAATTTATTCATCTGTTTATCATTGTATATTGCTGTTTGATGCCTTAATAGGAGCAGCTTTGCTTACCGTTGCTGTCTGGTGGTGAAAAATATTTTTATTAGTATAAGATGATCCTATCATGGGGTAGTAGAAAAAGCATGTGTTACCTCTATTATTTTTATTACCCTATTAAATACTTCTATATTTGTGAACCATCTGTTTGTTGTTTGATCATCCTTGAATAACCCTTCTTTTATGGACATTTTTTTTGCACATCATTGTTATTTCTTATTTTTTGATATTGTACCTCTATAACTATTTGTATTATATTGTACTATGTATATTTATTTATTCCAACCTATTTGGATACATGCAAAGCATGATAGTGAATTTCTGATCATAGTAAAAGATTAGTCAGCACAAACATTTATTTCTCATTAAAATTCTATTTTTCCTTACTTATAAGCTTTTGTATGGTCTTAAAGAATTGGAAGAAGAAAGTTGGTTGAGTTTCTTGAAGTTTCTCACTCGAATCTCATCAAATTTTCATCTCGCAACTAGAAACAAATATGAATAGGAAAAGATAGAGCTGATACTAAATCTCAAATCCTCTTTGCAAGATGAAAAAACACCCATAATTATATTCTTAGAATGCATCAAACTTACCATAACCTAACTTGGCTGAGCAAAATGGACTTAGGTCTTAAGATGCTCAAGAAAGAAACGAGATATGAATTGCCTATTAATTGCTATGCAATTTAAAGAAATTCCCATTCTATGTCTTACACTTCGCAAAGTTTGATCTTCAAGAATATATTTATATATAGACTTACAGCAGAAGTCTCCTCTGATGATTTGAGGACTATTCAGAAACTTATAAATTAAATTAAAGCTTCTGGGCCTTTAACTTTTTGAGAAACTATTTCTTACCTAGGCACGCACATAACTGAATGGAATCACAAACATGGTAAAGATATCGACAAATGCCAGTTTATTGGCTTATGGGCATTTGATATGCGAAATGGATATATAAGATGATGGGTGTAAAATATAGATGCACTTAAAAAAAAATTAATGCAATTAGTATGATTCTTAATTTAGTATTAGAGATTTTATAGGATGTACCATATGGATTCTAGCCAAGGATGGTGGAATCGTCTTGAACCGCTTGGTTCGGGGGGGTATCGAGCCGTATTGGCGGCGGATCGGGATGGTTCTAGCTTTCAAATCAAGAAATCAGTGGAGGGGGAGAGGGAGAAGGAAAGAGAGGAAAAAAGAGAGGGAGGTAGGGAGAGGGGGAGGAAGGAAAGGAGGGAGAGGGCGGCGGTGAGCGAGGGCTGCTGGGCTAGACTCAAGGTAGGGGGGAGAGAGGACTTTCGAAGCTCTCTCTTCTTTGTGTGTCGGAACAGGGGCGGACCCCCTAGGGATTTCGGCCCCCTTTTATATGTTTTTTGAATTTTTTTAAAGTGAAGTCGACAGCCACTGCTGACTTCACTTATTATTTTCTTTTTTTTTTTAATTTTTTAAGTGAAGTAGGCACACGTTGTTGACTTCATTTCAAAAAGTTCAAAAAACAGTAAAAAGGGGCCAAATTCCCTGTTTCCTTTCGAAATAGGGGCTCTGCACCTGTTCTGATGCACGAAGGAGAGAGGAAAAGCCCTCTCTTCCCCTCTCTCGATCCTGTTCTGGCAGCCCTCACTCATCGATGCTCTCTCCCTCTCTCCATCCCTTCCTCTCCCTCTCCCTCCCTCTCTCTCTTTTCATCTCTTTCCTTCTCTCTCCCCCTCCCTCCTTGCTCTCTCCCTCCCTCCCTCCCTCTCTCATCCTCTGTATCTCTCTTTTCTTCTCTCTCCTTCTCCCTCACCCCATCCCTTGCCAGTTGGCCTATTGGTTCATGCTGGAATAGCACAACATGGGGGTGTACTTTACCATATCGTCAGCTTACCGGCCTGGGTGCTAGTTCCGATATTGCAGACCTTGATTGTAGCAATAGAAACCCAAGAACATGTCTTGAATATGCATACATAAGGATATATATGGATGCATACAAATACTAAGTCCATTGATAGCATAATTACATTCAGAAATGCATGCTGAAGTTCTTGTGTTGCCTTAACATGTGCAAATACTGATATGCCCTTAAGTTTTGTCTACTGCAACATGACACTTATCCCCATGTGATTTATTGCATTCAGTGCTCAGTATGCAAGTTGCAGCAAGTATACTTATTCCCCATGTGAGTTTTGTGTATAAACTCACAAGTCTATTTTCGCAATTATATAAATTCTAGAATTGGGCTTTTGATGTTTCATTAAGTTAAACATAGATCATAGTTGTCAAGTAGCCTAGTCGACCCAGGCAATGGACCCTCCTATAGCTCAGGTGATTGCTCAAGCAATTTGGTGACCTCCTAAGAGATCATTTTGTACAGAATTCATAAAATAATTTATGCCTTCATCTATTTCTAGACATAGGGCTGATGTCCAGAAATAATTTTTCTATTTCAATAATTAACATATTACAACACGATTCTTTTTCATAAACAAAAAATTTAAAGAGGGCACTGATAGCTTTGGAGTCTTGACAGCTGTCATATGTAAAATATTATGAATGCAGGTATATTACATATCAACAATAATTACTATCCGATGTTAGATGGTTACTAATATGATACTATCTTATATGTACTTTTTTTTCAATATTTTTGCTGCTGAATGGTGGATTCATTTTGATTTGTCCGCGAGAAATCTTAAGCGGTTAGCTATCCAGATCCTCTCTCAGACGGTCTCCTTGAGTGGTTGTGAGCGCAACTGGTCCACTTTTGTCCCCATCCATAGCAAGCAGAAGAACCGTTTGACATATAAGTGCTTCAATGACCTTGTGTATATTCACTACAATTTAAGGTTGAGGCTAAAATGCATTTAGGAGAAAGTAGAGCTAAAGTATACAGATTCGATCTATAATGTTTTTATTGACGATAAGGATGATCCTATGATCGGATGGCTTATGGACCAGCAGCCGAAGCCGGAGCTTGATGAGCCATGATTGTTTCTACTATTGGCCAATTTTGTAGCTAGCGAGGTTAGGATGGATGTAGGGCAATGGGCAGATTGCAACATTTCATTCATCCTTCCAGTTGATCAGTTATAGCCACATTGGTCATTGAGGAGCCGATCATCATATGACTTTTTATTCGAGATATTCTTCTAAAGATATGATTGAGAGTTGTTTCAACGAAGCTACCACGCTATCCGGTCGATTCAATCGGGAGGGTGACATCCATCCTTCCAACATAACTAGGTAGGAAGGGGCACGAAGGGTAAGTAGACAGTTGCTCGGCGCAGCAAAAAAGAAAAAGAAAAGATAGTTGCAATCTCGATGGAGAGTGTGGAAGAGTCAGTTCACTCAAATTTAGAGATCAGGAAGAACAACGGTGACAATTTTGGTGATCATGGATCTGCTGGCCAGGGAGTGTAGGACATGAGACCATCGTTTATGAGACAACTGCAGAATGGTCTTCGATTCACCTATGAGTCTCAGTTTACGCATGTCACACAGGATAGAGATTATGATGTACGATCTAGTACAGCCCGCGAAGATACGATTGTATATTGGAGATTGGCTTCTCGAGGTTATTCAGGAGGGCATGATGCAACTGCAGATGACCTCGCACGTGGAGTAGGATCTATAGATATATCAGATTTCAAGTCGTATGCTGGATCCTATTACTTGCAACCTATGACCCATACGGATATGAATATAAATATGGTGCTTTTGAGGCATCGTCTTCTGGTGACTACTGCCCTATGTAGCCTGAAGCATTTTACGGGTGAGATTTTGCTACGGTTACATTCAAATGGGCTCCTTTACAGCTGTATTATCCGCTAGAGGACATCTCTCAGAGCTAGAGGTTCAAAGAGAGATCCAAGAGTGGCTATAACCTATAGCATGTTCCTTATGGGATGAGCATATTGGACTACAACGCCTTTTAGTTAGAGAGGTAACTGATGTGCCTCCTAATGATGCTAATGATCCGGATATCTATGAGAGGCATCACTACTCGACGAGATTTTAGATGTCGATATGTAAGTTGTATTTTAAATATTTGTAATTGATTATATCATATTATATTTTGTATTCCCCTAATTAATTTTAGGATATTTCATGTTGCTTCTTGTAGCATGCAACACCTTACTAATCATTTTATGTTTTGTATCATTTTAAAACAACAAGATGCATGATTTAGGTTGTATCGGGATCACAGAAACATAAAAAAAATCAAGAAATATTAAATTATACTTAACATCATCAAAAAGTTAAAAAAATTGATTACCAATAAATCAAACATAAAAAACATTGAAAAAAATTGGCATGTCGGTTTCGAACCGGTATGCCTTTGCATATCGTGTGTCGGTATGGTATTAAATCGATACCATACCAAATCAGCCATCGACTGGTATGGGTCCTAGTACCGGTTCGGCGGACTTTTTTATATGGCTATGATACTTGTAATATTTAACTAGATTAGTTCTGTATAGAGCAACAGATGATTCAAACATATTATCAAGTGTAGTTACATATGCACAGACAGAAAAGGTAGAGAATAATATGGCTTTGGCTGGAGTAGGTCTAGTACTTGCTCCCACCAGAAGATGATGCTCTTACCCCTGATAAATTGCAGCGAGCAGTTTACTTGCATAGTGGTATTTTGAATGATTTGCAATTATTAGTATTACAACAAAAAGTTTAAGTAACTCTTATAGAAAAAAGTTGCATTAACGGCACAGTCAAAATGACAAAATTACCACCGTGCAAATAATGTTCATCCATGCATGTTATTAGGGGAAACATGTATTTTTCCAGTGGGAGCAATTTTTAAAATTGCGCCAACTGGAGAAATATAACTCCACCCATATATGTATATAAGTGTTGCACAAATGCTTCTAAGGTGTTTCAAACACTTTGACGTCTTTTGTCAAGTGACATGCCCTCCTCGTCCACTTCATTTTTGTGTTCTTTCTTTGATGGCTTAAAATATGCCTAATCTACTTATGTGGTTTTCCTTCTGTAAAGCATGAGCATATCTTCAATTACGTCATTGTTTGTAGTTATTCCTATGCCAGCAGGATGATTAAGATTTCCGTGTGAGCATCCTAAATCTGCCTGTAACTTTCTTTCCCACTTGAGTAAAGCGTAGACCATGCACTGTAATCCCTCTTAAAAATTTGGGAGGAAAGTGATGCAACACAGGTGATGAGAAAGATGCTCTGGAAAGAGGGGATGGCAGAACCTGGTGCCTGCATTTAAGTTTATACAGCTGTTCTGATAATATAATCACTTATTATACTTGCAATAATGATTTTTTGTCAAAATATTTTGAAATTTAACACTTTTTTTTTTATCACAGGCTTGAAGAACTTCAAGTTTTGGATATCAAATTTCTGTATGGCTGTGCAAAGCCCACTATTGTAGTCTTATACCAGGTAACCCATATCGTGCATAGTAGATTACTAAGATAGGGGTCCTGCTGCACAAAATTTATGGCAATAACTTCATTGATAGTCATCATGAATCTGGATTAAACCTTGAAGATGTTGTTGTTAAGGTCTTGACCGTGCATAGATCTCCATATTTGGCTTAGGCATTGCACAATTATTATCGTACAGTTAAGAATGTGTGTATATGTTTATTATATGCAAAATTTAAATGTATACAAGTATGTGTATACAAATGTGTGTGTGCGTGCGGATATTTGCCATGTGCAATACATGTGGTAAACACCGGTATATATTATGTTATTTTTGAAGTGGGTGTGCAATGTGCCCATGTGTGTCTGCACATTATTCATGAACAAATTGGTATAAACCCAATAATTATACAGGTCTTCATGGGATAATTTTTTTGTCGTGTACAAAGACATTTTTCGTTCTATCATTTCCGAAAAAGTCGATAAACTAGGTGGATATGTAAAAGATATATTTTTTTCCCATTACTTGGACATGTATAAAAAAAATATTGTGACATTTCATTTCGTACAGCATTTTCAAACCGATCATTTTTTATATATCGCAATGGACAATTCTATCGTTTATAATCGAAAAGAAAAGTTACTAGAGGTTTTTCAAACCAGAAATAAGTCTTTTCATTTTTCTCTTCTTTAAGTCTTCCCAATTCCCAATTATCTTGATACCTATCAAGATAATTGTCCAATGGGAGTCAAACATTAAGTGTTGCCTTTTAGCCTTGGAAGGGAGGCATGCAAGTCTGCTAAAAGCCAAAACAAGCAATGTCGTGCAAACAGTGTTTTGTTTAGTAGTTTAGAATAATAAAGAAAATTATAGATGACATAAGTGCCCTGCTGTAAATGACCACTTCAATTAAAAAAAGAAACGAGCATTAAATACTAATGACCATTATATACTTGACAAGTGCTTTAGCGAAAGGTTGATCATATAGCGAATTCATTAAGTTGTTTGGTACTCCCAGAACCTTCTTTTTCCACACACTCTAGCCATAACATCTCAGCATATAATAAGCTTTCCTCTTTCAGTCCTAACATTTTTTAAGTTGACGAGGCTCCACCGAAGTAATGAGCACTGCTCTAGCTCCATTGTCATCTGTCATATCTGTGTCAGTGATTATTATGCCAATATTATAAAGGATAAAAATTCATTTTATAAACTAATTATTTTTAGGATTTCACAAGCATCAGAAGCATGAAAGTTATTGCTGTCCAACACTGTGTATTCATAAGCCATGATTTTTTACCTGACAAGCACAGAAAAAATTAAGACAGATTATTGGAGTCATGGGAGCTATCACGCATCCAAAAGTCCATACTATCATGCTCACATAAAAGCAACTTGTACAGTTCGAAGGCCTTTACATTTTAATTCTCTTATTTTTGTCACAGAAGTACGAACAATTTCCCTGTCTAGTTTTTCTAGTTGCTTTCCCTGTCATAGTTGCTTTTCAGCACCTGTTATTCTATTCACCCGATTCCCATAATTTTCCCCAAATTGGTTTCCAACAGTTTGAGTCTGAATATGTGTTGTCTGTTTTTGCGTACTCTTCTTAAATTGATCTAATGAATTCATACATTCCATCATTATACTTTCTCCATTAGGTTTCTTTGAAAGATTTTTTTTAAAGTTGTACCGGTTATTAGCAGAATTTTAATAAAGAGTAAATGATGTTGGAAGGTCTTTTTTTAAATTAAAAAAGTGGAATCCTATTGAAATCTGCTTAAGAGACCAATTTGCAGATGAACAAATAACCTAACATGTTAACTCTCTCTCCATTAACTGAAAAATCATCAATGGTACATTGGTAGTTCTCTATCACGAAAGGTTGTTATCTATAGCATCATTGAGTTATTTGGTGCATCAGTAATCTCCTTGTTATAACACAAGCAAAATATGATTGTTGAAATGCAAATGCTTTATGAAAATTTCTATATATTCAATTGTAAAGTCTCGTATCACACTATGATACTTCAAGAAAGGGGTGAAAGTGAGGAAGAAAACCATGTAGAAACAACTTTCAGAATGGAGACTAAACAGGAACACGAGGGATCCGCCTAAAAGGACCCCTTCCTTCGTTCGGAAGAACAAGAAGATTCGTAAAAAATAGAGGAACGGAAGAGATCCAGGTGGATGGAAAGGAAAAAGGGGGGAATTCCACTTTCACTTTAATGAGACATCCTATAAAGATAGCCCAGAACTTACACTTATCGTAAGATGAACGCTTGGAAATGAGTTAAGCACTTCTAACCTTTTTCAAGTTATAAGGAATCCAAATGGTCTCAATTCTTGCCAGGCAAGTCCTTGTTTAATCAATTCACTGTTTGTAGAAACCAAAGTTCCTGAATTCCATAGAAGCAGTATGGTTTTATGTTCAATCTTGCCTTGTTTTATTATGTGCCTTGTGTTATGGCATCCATTTATTGTGACAAAGCCTGCAAAATATTTTTTGCATTTTTTTTAAAAAAAACATTAATGTGCCTCGGAACCGACCACAACTCATACAAAGGGCCGGCCAACCAAAGCTCGCCATGAAGCCTCTGAAATGACAACTAAAGCTCACCACGTGGCAAGCCTAGAAGCACGTGAGTGGCTCTTCAAATTTCAAAACCTCCATAGTTGGCAACACCTCGGCCGTGATCTTGGGTGGTTTTCGAAATTGCACCAGCAAAATGGGTAGGGTGTGATATGCATGCAAAATGCTCATGCCTAGTTCTCGGAGTGTGTGGAGGCCTGCTAATTATAGTCGACCCTTGTGTTCGAATTCCTAGGTGATAGGCGCTCGCCTTCGCCTATATAATCCACTCTCCGGGAGACCTTTCAGGTAAGTATTCTGGTGCTTTGACAGACCATCTCACTGTCATCCACTAAGAACCTCCTTTGTTCTCTGAGTATTATTCTGATTTAGGCATCAGAGGATCCCCCGCAGGACACACTTCGGCAAGAGGATTTCTTCGTGTTTGTTGTTCCAGGTCAGAGCTCGGCCGTGGACGAGGTTCCTGGACGCAGCCATCCATTCCAAACCGCGGCTTTGTACGATTTGAGTAGCTCATCACTGAGCCTTCCAACATCTCTCTCTCTCTTGGCGCTTGGGTCAAGCCGGTCCTTAGCGGCAACAAACATTATACTTCTCAGGAGTCAATTTTTGCATGCCCTCTTAATCTACCATGTAGAAACTGCAATGTGATCTTTTAATGTTTATTTGAGGAGGTTAATTGTGTAGGAAACATGTTATCTACCAAGTGTGCCTTTTTAGGAGGGAGAATGATGAACTAAACATTCAGATATTTACTTTTTGTACCAAAAAAAAAACATTTAGATATTTACTGCAACTTGTCTTCCTATAGACTTCACAAGGTGTAGTACTAGACTACCAGCTGGAATTGTTTTCTTGGGGTGTTCTACATACCTTTTGCACATAGACATGTTTCTTGATGCTTCCATCCTCTATTCAAACCATCACTTTTTGTTACTATCATATGGTTAAGCCAACAATAGATCAAAGTTATCTTGCATGTTCAAGTTTTATCTGTAGTTATTTTTTCCTAGATGAGACCAAAAGGAAACCTTAAAAACTGATTCACTACATGTGTGGTTCTAGTATACTGCAATACTACATGTTACTTATACAGGTGCTTCCTACGAACAACCGCTATCTTGATTGTTTTAGATAATTGTTTTGATGCTCCCAAACCAATGTCGACTAGAGCACCTGCAATTGATTCATATACTAAGGTTCCGATCATATCATTAATTGAATGAATATATTGGTTATTCCTTACTCCTAGCTTTCCCCTATACAATTAGTCTCTAAGAACTTAAATTGAACTTTAGAACAAAGACAGACAAATCCCTCTTAAAATAACTGGTATATTTGAAACAAGGTTTCCAAAATCTATCTTCTGATCCAATTTCTGTGGGTCCCTTTCTGTTCATTTTCATGAAGAGCTGCATCCTGTTTTGGCACGATTATTTTTCATTTCCATCATGTTAATTGCCATCTTTACTTTCTTGATAATTGGAAAAGGTTTAGGCCCATCTCCCTGTTGTATCAGCCTTTAGTCTTACATTGCACATTCATTTATGTTAACCAGTTCCCCCATCTTCCTTAGTTCAACCACCCTCTGTCCATAGCAATCTTTTTATTGTTATATGAAACTTATGATGCAGGACCATGAGGGGATGGCTTGCTAAAGCATTGATGAACCCAAGGGGCTGTGAGGTTAAGAATTAGGCCGTCCACATGGTTTACCTCCTTTTTCTGAAAAGAAAACTGAACAGATTTTTTTAAGGATTAGAAGATATTAAATGGGTGTAGTTTTGTTTTTCCTTCAAGTTTAGGAAATAGGTAGTGATCCCATGAAAATGATTGTTAGGGCTTTAGGTCTCAAAAAAGGAGTCCTTATATTGGCATGTCATCAGAATTTGGATTGCAGTTAATTGTTTCCTGTAGAAAGTAAACTTGGAGTGTGGGCTAAATAGTTTTGAAGAAAAATAAATTTAGTTATTAGCTTAGAGATATGGGAAACTGTGCTTATGTACAGATTTTGAAATTTAGTTCAAAGGACAGCAGATTCATGTTGAAATTGATACCAGCAATAACAGATAGAGGAGAGAAGAATTCAGCATTACTCATGGAAAAGATCTGGGAAAATACGGCAATCTTGATCAAATAACAACGACTATATAAGAAGATAAATGTGTTACAATATAAAGGAAAAATAGAGAAGAAATGGAGTTTAAGTTGAGAGGGAATAAAGAGGAGAGAGGAAACATTTGTTAAGAGAATTCAAAGAGGTGTCGTTTGTGCCACCATAAGTAGCCTTCCTACAATGCTGTTTTAAGCCGACTCTTATGGGCCTTCTGTAGACTTAGCCAACCCCTTTAAGTCTTCGAGTCTCATGAGGGCTTTTAACAGTTAAATGATAAACCTTTTTGTTCATGCGCCCATCAGTCGAGGGACATTTGCCCTTGAAAAAGTTGGCATTTGTTGTCACCTTGTGATAGCCGGTTATAGGTTATACTTAAAACCCAAGCTGGTCATGAAATTATCCTTATTTTTCTTCCAAACTTGTTGGCATTTGTTGTCACCTTGTAAGGTCCTAAACTTTTCGTTCCAAACTCATGATTAAGCAAACAGAACCTTCCATTGCGTATGATCTTGATTTAGATGCTTTCTTGTTTGATTTTTATTCCCATTACTTCTGCTTCGCCAAGGATTAAAATACCACATTTGCTGTTGTTTTGCTGGTCAGAAGCTCATACAGTTATTCATTTTGTGCCTCTGTTTTTGTGCTTGTCAGAAGCTTGCACGGATTTTCATATTGTGCCATGCTGGTCATGCGCCATGGACTATAGAATAAAAAAGAAACAGGTCTATGTTGGTGCATATCTGTATGTGTTAGCGTTTGATGATTTTAAGGATTAAGATATTGTGTTTTGGTGCCATGGTGACCTCTCACTTGCATGGTATATATTATGCGCCAGTGCTTGGCGTGCACGAAAACCATGGCATGCTAAGTATTGGAACACAGCCAGCATCCTGCAAGCGGTTCATGTCGGTAAGGTTCTGGCATAATGTGTGCTGGTCTGCTTTGTATTATCTTATTTGGCAATGTGTTGCTAAATCACTAATGTGGTAGGTTTGGGAAAAAAGGTGATGGCAGCTTAGATATGGACCACTAATATCATTAGCTTTTGGTTTCCACATATTTCTCTCTTAATTATTTTATATTCTGAAAATTATTTTGTTCATCTTAGTGTTCTCTTAAGTCTTATACATGTTATCCATTTACCATATTAAATCCAATAAATGCTAATTTATCTAAAAAATCCAACAAATGTTGCATTAATTTCATCAATTCATTCTACAGGATAACAAGGATGCACGGCATGTTAAGACATATGAGGTTGCACTCAAGGATAAAGACTTTGTTGAGGGTCCATGGTCACAAAATAATCTTGATAATGGGGCTGGTCTTCTAATACCTGTTCCTATGCCTCTTGGTGGTGTAATAATTATTGGGGAAGAAACAATCGTGTATTGTAGTGCGGCTGCATTTAAAGCTATACCAATCAGACCAGTAAGCTTTTTTGCCTGCTTGTTGTTTTCCTTTCCCTGTTTTACTTGCATGTTTTTATGTCCTTTTCCCTATTATTCTAACTTTGTCTGTTTTTGCCTAATCCATTGGTATGCTCTTAGTCTATTATAAGAGCCTATGGGAGAGTTGATGCGGATGGTTCTCGATACTTGCTTAGCGACAATGCAGGTCTTCTGCATTTACTCGTCATCACCCATGAGAGAGAAAGGTGAAGTGCATATTAATTTTTCAAAATGTTCCATTATTTGTTGAGGAAACTGCTCTCCTACCAGCAAAAGCTTTCACTAGAGCAGATTTATAACTGATGTGTTCCTCTTTATTTATTCATGTTATTTACTGAGCAATTTTATTTTCTTTTTTCTGTTGAATTAGGGTAACTGGACTCAAAATTGAACACTTAGGAGAGACCTCTGTGGCATCAACAATATCTTATCTTGATAATGCAGTTGTTTATGTTGGTTCAAGTTATGGAGATTCTCAGGTATAATAGTAATAAGATGCAGAAAACCACTGCTTTATATTTTACCTATATTGAGAAGCATTTGTTCTTATGGTTGTGGTATTTTTCCTAGAATATAGGAAGGTTTTGCTAAGTTGACTTCCTTTGATGTCTATTTCTATTGATTTGCTTGAATTAATAGTTTTCAGGTTGTTTTGGTACTTAAACGCCCTCCCCCCCCTTCCTCCTCTTTTTTTTTCTGCATGTTGTTTCTTTCAATGCATCACACTGAAATCTTGATTTGATCTTTCTTAATAGCTGATAAAACTGAATCTGCAACCTGATGCGAAAGGTTCGTATGTTGAAGTTCTTGAAAGATATGTCAATCTTGGGCCTATTGTGGACTTCTGTGTCGTTGATCTTGAGAGGCAAGGTCAGGGTCAGGTTGTTACATGCTCAGGAGCTTATAAAGATGGTTCCCTTCGCATAGTTCGGAATGGCATAGGGATTAATGAACAGGTCGGCCTATTTTTGTTATTCCCATCCTTTGAGATCATGGCTGCCTAGGTTCATTGGAATACTCCACTAATAATATCTTCATTTGTTATCAGGCATCTGTAGAACTTCAAGGCATCAAAGGATTGTGGTCTCTAAGATCTTCTACTAACGATCAATATGACACCTTCTTGGTTGTAAGCTTTATCAGTGAGACACGTATACTGGCAATGAATATGGATGATGAATTAGAAGAAACTGAGATAGAAGGATTTTATGCACAAGCGCAAACCTTGTTTTGCTACAATGCCATGCATGATCAACTTGTACAGGTTTAACTCCTAGCACAATTCAATATAGTTTTCTTCTACTTTGGATAGCATGCTACCATAATTTATGCTAATTAGACATATTCTATCCTATCATAGAGAACAATTGCATATTTTAAAAATGGCAATTACTTGCTGAAATATTCTACTGTTTATGAGCACACATATATATGGTTATGTGTATGTATCAGCATTTATTAGTTCGCCCTAAAACTATTGTCAGCAGACTGACATTTTCTGCAAACAGGTTACTGCTAACTCTGTTCGTTTAGTGAGTTCTACATCTCGGGAATTGCTGGATCAGTGGAATGCACCTTCAGGGTTCTCGGTCAATGTTGCCACTGCTAATGCCTCTCAGGTTCGTTGCCGACCTCATTCAAAGTCTTATTTTATTATACTGATTAGCGAGTGGTAAAAATTTGAAAATACTAGCCACTTTTGGAAGTCAAATATCAGAATGAATCCTAAAGTTTTCTTTAAAAACTGTATAAGAAATGCAAATAGATAAGGAAATATGGTGAGAATAAAAGCTCTAAAGTGAATAAAAAGGTGCTTGGTATTATCTTCTTTTTTGGATTTGGTGTCACTTTATATGTACATAGTGTCGATTCAGTTCACCTTGTGGTGCTCTAAAGTTCCATCAAGGTTCAAGACCGACTTAGCAATGATTATGGTTGTTGATGTGAATAAAACAAAATTTTCTATCAGATCTTGCAGTTTCATGATATTCTTGATGTTCTTACTGAAATTTTCTCTCCTCTCTCTAAGAATCAAATGTGTTGGAGACTGGAAATGTCTTTGCATTGAGAGGCTAATAAACATAACCATCAACCATGTCTCAAGTAATCAGGATTGGCTTTTTAAATCCCCATTTCCCTAGCTTTCCTATTTGGCGAGAGGCTAATATACTATATGCAAAAGTATAAGTAATTTTTGTGCAGTAAAGATTGCAGCCTTTTAATTGTGCTGGTTTGATCTCAACCTTTTGAATCTTATTACTGGCGCAAATGATCTGATCCAACTGAATAGCACTAGATTTTGTTAATTTGAGTCAACTATGAACAAAAACTCTTTCAAAAGAGAGTTATCATAGTCTTATCTTTCCTGGCTTTTTTCCCTCTTGTGCAAATTTTCCGTAGTGTCTACCATGGGTTGAATACCAGGCCCAACGTGGACCGGACCCAAGATTAACGATTTGATCGTGACCATCTACAAATCATCAAGTTTGTTGGAGATTCTTAGATCCTGATCATGTATGTATTCTCCTAATTTCGCACAAATATTTTCCAAGTTTTATGAGGCTTGTGATACTGATTTGGATCGTTGCTGTGGGTGAGATTTCAGAGGGGTTGCACATGAGCATATGACATTTTTTGATCAGTGGGATTATTTCAAATCTTGTTGATTAATCGTGTATGTAGAAAGGTGCTCACTTATTGATTATAATGGAAAGGTTCTCAAAGACGAGGGACTAAAGCTTTCGCTCCTAGATCCAACTCCCAGAAGTTTATTTTTTGTCAAGGTATTAGAAATTTTGCTCCAACTTTGACATTTTCCACTCTCCTTTGCAAGGTCTGCTGTACCGAAATTGGGGTCCGAATCAGTTGCCTGGTGGCATGGGTCGGTACGCCCCCGTACTGTTCCGTGCCGGGCTTGTACTGACACAATAGGGGAGGCAGGGGAGAGGAAGAACGGGAGAGAGAGAAAGAGAGAGAGAGAGAGAGAGAAGGGGGAGAGAGCGTAGCGGAGGCCGACGAGTTGTGTGGAGGAGGCAAAGGAGAGGCTCCGCCTCCGGGTCTCCTGTTTCGTTCGAAACAGAGAACTCGAAGGGTGCTCCTTTTTAATTTTGCGATTTTTAAATAAAATCGGCAAATAAGTGAAGTCGGCAAGCGATTTGCTGACTTCACAGGGGACCCAGAGGTAGAGCCCCTCCGGCTCGTCAGCCTCCGTGGTTTCCCTCGCAACTCGTCGGCCTCTGCGGCCATCTCTCTTCCTCTCCCTTCCCTGCTTGCTCTATATTTTCCTCTCTTTCCTTCTCCTTCTCTTCCGTCAATGACTTTTCATTTTGGTTGTTGAATCCATCTCGATTCGTCGCCGGTACAGCTCGGTACTCTTCGAACTGCCCGGTTCTGCCGACTATGCTCCTTTGCATAACAGTAGCAACATACTTTCCTTCTATATGTCTCACCTAACCTTGTTTCCATGGCAACACACCTTTCCATGTGTGATCATCCGAGATGCATAACCCAAAAAAATGCATGTAATTGCATGAATGACATGGCATGCTCTTCTTTCATACACCAACAAGAATTCTATTGCAATATCCATACATATACTCATCTATTCTCAAGTTCAGGTTCTCTCTGGTTTAGGATTGAACTGGAAAAGTCCAAGGTCCTGATCATGATCATCTGTGACTGGAAAGGTCCATGGTCCTCATCATGATCATCTTTGTATTATTCATTCTCAGCATGCTAGATGTATCTTAGTTTTGAAAGGTTCTCTTTTATTCCCTTATGAGATAACTCAATTCTGTCTTTGCCACCTTGACAACTTGCATAGGGTGAATTCCAATTTTTGTTCCTAATACATCCACATGGCTTAGGAAGGCCCTTGGTAATGGTATCATGAACCATTGATCATGAGAAAAATATCTTGTTAGAAAGATAAGTATGATGTGTCATTATGGTTGGTAATGGGCCAGGTTGGTCAAATTTCCTCCCTACCTAGGTCCAGATCAGAAAAATTCCAGATTTCAGACCAAGCACAAGCCTTGAAAGCTTTTATAAAGTTAGGGCTTATCCCAAAGCCCAAATAGGCTCGATTGGAGCCAAGCCTGAGCGGGCTGACTTGAGCCTAAACCCAAGCCTAGTATGGTGGACAGTGCATGCGACGAGAGAACGGTGGGGGCTTGGAGGAGCATGGCGGGGTGTTCTTAGGAGGAAAAGGTTGTCAAGGAAAGCTGAACCGAGCCAAACTTGCCGGTTCAACCCGAACCGAGCCAACCCAGTTGGAGACCAGGTCGGTTCGGCCTTAGAAAACAGGGGCCGGAACCGGCCAGAACAGGACGGAGTTGGACGGTTCCATCCGGTTCGACTCGATTCGAACCGGTACCGACCTGTGCCGGATGTTGACCAGTACGAGTCTCGGTACCGGTTCGGCAAACCTTGGGCTAAAGCACTAGATGATAGAACGGTTCTCAAGCTTGGTTATAGGGCATCCACATCGGGAGAGGATGAGCAGCACGACAAGGGAACCATCCTCTAGAGCTTGGCATGGAGGCATTTGTAGTCGCTTTGAATGGGAGACTATTGATGTCCTTCCAAACAATTGTGGTGGCAACATTTGGAGTGGAGAGGGCCTTGCGAAGCTGCAATAGTGAGGATTGCGGCTAAAATAGTAGGGCTAGAAGGGCCACTAGGAGATGATGCTGAAAGTGCATGAGAAGATGTGGATGAGGGGGTCGAGGGTGGCATAGAGGGAGTGCCGGCAAGGATTGCAAGAAGCTAGAATTACGCTTAGGCTTCGGGTTTTGCTTGGGCATCGTGGTGGGGACCTAGGAGGAGAAGCGCATGGGAGTGAGGGAGAAGGAGCTAGGAGGGAAAGGAGGGTGGTATGAGATGTCCAATCCTAAGTTCCCCTAAATGGGTTTGGGGGCAAGTCGAGCTGGATCGAGCTCTGAGTCAAGCTTCTTGCTCGGCTAAATTTTCATTCGGGCTCTAAAACCTGACCCAAACCTTCTCGAGCTAGGCCCAAAGCTCGGAAGCCAGCCGAACCTAGGGCCATTTCCAGCTCTATTATCTTACCATATGCTCCCAGTTACTTGGAACTGAAACATCTTCTAGGGCAGTGTCACCTGTTCTTCAAACTATTTTGCAGGAAAAAAAATTATTTCTAGGATAAAAAAGTTGGTCACAAATAGCCATGACCAATGTTGTTAAGATTGGGATCAAATTATAAATCGTAAAAGGAGTTAGATCAGATTGTGAGATGTTTTTTAGATTTTTTTAAACAATATGAAAAAAAATTTAAAAACTAAAAAGTAAGTAACAAGTAGTAGAAATGGAAAAAGTTGAATATGAGTGAGAAATCTACTATTTAACAACATTATTTAACAATATTTAGCACATAAAAGGAAGAAAACAGGGTTGAGTTTCCTTAAAATAAGAAAATAGGGTTGAGGAGAGGTGAAGAGATGGAGTAATAGTAAAATGGAAGAATTTGAAAAAAGGAAAAGAAACAAGGGGACTACAACAAGTTATTTGATTAATCTTCCTCACAGAAATCTCTGTCCAATCAACCCGCTGCAGCTGGATATAGATATTCTTGTAATGGACTCCATCAGACTCATTTCCTGATCTTACAAGGACATTGACAGAATAAAGAACTGACCACTACTTTCTTGATATTGGGTGAACAGGTATGGGTCAGAATTCTTCTTATTAAGAAACTAGATGTGTGATAGATTATTATTTTGAGAAAACCAGATGGCCATTTATTCATACCTGAATTTGAATGCAAATAGAACTCAATTTGCTTTCAAATGGAACTCTTCAAAAGAAAGATAATTCAAGCACTCTAAAACTGCTTTTAATTGTGCCAAAATCAGCAAAAGAAATCAACTAGATTCCTTTTCAGGCGAAAACAGGGATGAGATCAGTGTTCATGCATAAAGCAGAGATGACACCCTGTTTTTGTGCACAGACAGAACCTCAAGGCATTTTTCATTTGGACTGGATGATTTGCAGTTTGGATCAGATGATCCAAAATTGGGTCATCCAATTTTTCTCGATTTTGATCGAGTGATCCAATTTGGCTCAATTTTTGGGTTTTTGATCCGGATCATATGATCTAAATTGTGGATCCGACGATCTTTTTTTATTTGGACTGGATAATCTGCAATTTGGATCAGATGATCCAAAATTAAGTCATCCAATTTTTCTCAATTTTGATCAAGTGATCCAATTTAGCTTAATTATTTGGTTTTTTGATCCGGATCATATGATTTGGATTGTGGATCCGACGATCTTTAATTCATTACTTTGATCATCTTATGTGACAATTATAATAGTCACTGATTGGACAATGGTTTTTTCATTTGTCATGCAAGGGCTTGAGTACTGGACGATTTTAGAGTTTTACATTATGCCTGGTTCTGCATAGATGCAGTTCCTGTAACCGAACAGCTGGTCAAGTTGTAAAAAGCTTGGATAATTCCACAACTAATATGCTAATTGGATTTACCTCGGTGATTAGCAAACTTGAATCCATCTTAATCACTTCAGGCCTACCAATCTCATTTATATCCCTATCATTATGACCAGACCATTGCCAATTGAACCGAGTTCATATGCCACAGAATGACCTATCTTCTTTTTTTTTTTTTGAGTGAAACAAATAGGCAATTGTTGATTTAGTTAGTTAATTGAATTAGAGCTGAGACTATCTTTGGCAAACCCACTTGGACTCATCTAGATCATGTACAGGATCAGAACATACAAGCATGCAAAGGATTGCTCACACTTTAAAAACGATAAGAAAATAAAAGACATGGATTGGGCCTATGAATTGTTTTTTTATTTTGACTATTTTTTATATGTAATAACAAAAAATGCCCTTCCTGTCATAACTAAACAGGGTTTTAAGGTTAAGGGCAAAACAATATTTGTAAGCTGGTTCAATAAACATCCAATTCTTTAGGAAGCAGTCGATCACTGATTTATTGAAAAATTGCTGTTTCAAGTAATTCTTTCTTTGGTTACATGGAGCTGCTTTAAGAATTGGAATGAATAGGGGACTAGTTCACTGATTTTTCAATCCGAGTAGCCAGCTTGGTCCACTTCTGTTAACAATTATTTTCTCTCTAATTTAAAGCATTCACATGAATCTTGAGCCAAGTCTGCAGTCCTTCAAGAGTGTTACTTAATTGCGCCTTTAAGTTTCTTAAAGCTTTGGAAGATGGTGCATAGAGAGTCTAATTGGAATTGGTGGTATGTCCCCACATCCATTCTATTGAAAAGTGGGAGTCTGTTTTTGTGATGTTGATAGTAATCTCTTTTAACACTTACATTGCCAAGCTTGAACATCAGTCCTATCGGATCTTTGCAACTCCCATCACTGATTGAATAGTTACTTCTATAACTTTGCTAACACATTCAGCAATTTAAAGAATCTCATCTTGTTTCATATTTGTTTGGGCCTCAGCAGGTCAAGTTTTTCCCTCTAAATTTGTATATGTATACAGTTAAGTTCTTTTTGAGTTGAGCTTGCATGGGCTAGTATAACAAGTAGGCTTAGCCTTCATTGCCTTAACCATGAAGGGCTCAAAGTCTAGTTGGAATGCCCAAAACAGGCTTTCTAATTGCCAACCTAAAGTCCTGCGCAATTGCATGGGACCTAGCTATACGGCCTTCGAAGGTCAAACCTAAGGGTGTAATCGAGCTGAGCTGAGTCGAGTAGCTATAGGCTTGAGTTTGACTTGATTTAAAATACTCAGGCTTCAAACTCGACTCAAGATCGATCAAACCTTAATATCCAAGCTCGAATTCGACTGGATTAAAAAAAAACCAATATTTGAGATCGACTCGACTCGACTCGAATATCAACCCAGCGATACTTGAGCTTGAGTTCAAGCTCGAATTCGAGTCTTGGATGTAATTCAAAAATATGCCTAAAACAAGATATAACATAATATTATATTTTAAAATATTACATTAATAATATATATTATAAGTGAAATATGATATTATTAAAATATATATACTCGACTAGGCTCGCTAGCCTTTAAGTTGAGTATTTTGCTACTTGAGCTCAGTAACAACCGAGTTGAGTTGGCTCGAGCGACTCGGGAGCTACTCGGCTCATTTGCACCCCTAGTCAAACCATCCAAGGCTAGATAGGAGCACGGTCCAAGAGAGCAAGTAGCTTTGCCATTAATTGGCATTGCAATGTCTTCACTAATGAGGCACATCTTCCTCGGAAAAGGCATGGCTTCACTGTACAAGCTCCAATCTGGTTGAATGTCCATCAAATATGGAACTGTGTAGCAGGAAACCTATTTAAAAACAAGACCAAAAGTGCTACTATGCCAGAGTTTCATCTGGTAAGGTTCACTTCACACCAAGCGATAGAACGAGATAATAGAAAAAAAAACACAATCAAGAAGTCCAACCCTATGAGGGACGATCTAGCTGTCATAGTTGGCCTTCACATGAATGCTCAAAATTTTAGTCAAACAAGTCTAAGAACAATGTGCTGATAATCTAAGTGCCATAGTATGCCCTGACATGACAGAAGTCAAACTTTTAGCTTGTAGATTGGGGGCCAAGAAAAGAGGCAAAGGAGAACAATATCTACCTAGATGGAGCCAAATCTGCATAACAACTATAATAAAATAGAAGTCCCCATAAAAACTTCAGCACTTGAAGAGAAAGATGAATCTTTTGATTGCGAAAGCAAGGGCATGGGTGTCCCATTAAATATGTGCATGAAAAAAACATAGAAACAAACAAAACAACATAAAAGAACGCTTTGATGAGGTACAATCCGTGCATCTGCTTCACTAGCTGCTTAGCAAACAATAAAACCAATTCCTTGGTCAGGGAAGATCTTGCTACCAAGAAGGTGATATTACTTCCTCCAAGTTGTTGAATTTAAGTGAATATTATTTGTACAATTGCATTCCTACACTGCTAAAAGGGAAAAAAGTAACACTAAAGAGAAAATAATGCAGGGGAAAGAAAGGTAAATTAAAGGAAATCTCTGTAGGAAATCTTCACATCTTTTTGTGAATTTACCACCCAATTTTCTTATTCCAAGGCGAAAACAACTTTAATGTGATTATTTTTGAAAAGCATGTGACGTTCTTCAAGGACTCTTACGTGCATTACATCTTTGGTCATACATGCTTCCTAGTATTCTTGATTTTAGGCACATACTCTTTTTTCTTTAATTTTTGAGAGCAACCATTTCCCTCTAGGAAGCTATGCTTTTTCATTGTTTCCTGAGTGATAGTGCCGACTACCAAAGGCTGTTATTGAAAACACATAGGTGATCATAATTATTGAAATAGTCCAAAGAGAGACCAGTCTTAAGATGCATGCAAGACATTGGATCTCTCAAAACTTGGTCATCCCATTCTTACCCGATGCATCTCTAAGATGTATTGATTGGGATATCGTGACAAAGGATTGAAATACCAGTACCAAGGGTGGTACCGGTTTTTCCTTAGCAATGGTACAATACCAACCCATACCATACTGACTCACGAGACAGCGGTGCATACTAACTCTTGAGACTGATGTGGAGCAATACCATAACAGTACACAAACTTGAGTTTTTTTCTTTCTATTTTTTGATTTTGGTGTGTAATATGGTTATTTAGTCAGTCTTGTTTTGTTGTCTGATGTGCAATATGGATATGAATTGAATTGAAGTTCATTGTTTGTCTGTTGTATTAATCTGATTGGTATTTGTTGTACTGCAGCACAATCAACTATGAGAGTGAATTGCCTTTAGCACAAGGAATAAATGTTGTTCACTAGTCCTTACCACTCATGGTCAAAACACATAACTATTTGGACCAAGGTTTTAAATACTGCTAGGATGATGAGGTGTTCCACCATCCCGATCATTCAAATGGGGCATTGTCCACTGTCCCTAGTGTTAGGATGGGATGGGTTGAGTTGGAAAATGGACTGAGATGGATGGGACATCCACTATCTTAAGTGTTGGTATGCGACCATCCCATTCTATGGAAAAGTCATGATGGGCCCATTTATAGATATAGATGGATGCAAAGCCGAAAAGGTTTTGCTGCCGAGAACGTCGGCAACTCAATATTCGGAGGTTTTTGATCGAATATCATGTGGATTTTCCATTAGATTTGGCAATAGTTTCATTGAATTTCTATATTTCTGTAGTTGAATTGTTTTAGCATATTTCCGTTTATTATTGAGTTGGATAATTCTAATTCTAGTATGATTTTCTATCAAGTTTGTTGCTTGATTAATTATTTCACACTTTAGGATGCATCAGCCAATGTGGACCTCTACATTTAAAAAAAAAAAATTGTTGCGCTGTCCGTTACAAGCTTGGCTTTGACCAAATTAGCCTTTGTACTGGCTCGTATCGATTGGGGTGGTAGGTTTGTCCATTTCCATGCCTTTTTTTAATGTCGTCTTGATCAAGACGGGCTTTGTACTATATGCTTGGTGTCAGTCAATGCTGATCAGGATGGCCGACATGTCCCAATCTTGGAATATTTCATCGGTCCAGCTCCTATATTTGTGCCGATTGGCATTGGAATAGTATGGTAACGATGATACCATCCCATTCCACTGGTTTTGAATCCATGGTTCTAACACTTAGGATAGTCTGGCATCCAAATAATTCATTGGGATGTTCTTTATTTATTTATTTTATTTTTCTCTTTTATATTTTAGTAGTTTTTGAAGGCTCTCTTGTTATTTTATTTGAACTAATAACTTTTTTTATTCATGATATGATTGATACATGCTATTTTTTAAATTTATTGTGATTTTTATTTTTTTCAAACCATAAGTGTTGATACCAACACCGACACCATAAACCAAGTTATTTAAGAGACTAAAAGTATCTAAAAGTTCAATGAAGAAAAAAACAACGAAGAAAATAAAAGAAAAGGGTGTTCTAGTGTTTCACCGGGATTTAAATCCGTTTTGAGTGTCGGGATGGGAGTGGCCCAATACCATACTGACTTGTCGTCGGACCAATGTGGATACCATTAATGGGATTTATCCCTTGGCTAGTTCTTTTTTTATTGTTTCACTTGTATATGATATTATACAAAATTTTAGGTCCTGTTTGATATTTCTTCATTTTCTGTTTTGGTTATCAAAACATGAAGAAGAAAAATGTGCTGGACCAGACTCCTGTTGGTTGAAGCCTGTTTGCTTTTTCAACTTGGGTTTTTTTTTCTTTTGGGAAAATCTTCAATGGCTTTGGAAGCAAAGATTTATTGCTTTCAGATATGAGTGAAAATAGAAGCAAGGAATAGCGGAAGTTAACAGTGTCTTCCACATCAATCTCCATTTGGGATATTAGTAAAGAAAAAAAAAGGTGGTGCTAAAGGAGGATTTATTCTAAGACTTCTCGACCTGAATCTGTGTTCTTTATTATTTTCTAGTTAAACAGAACTTCATATGATATTTACTGAACATGTTTACCTGAGCATGATCTTTGACATATCACGAACTGCAGGTTTTATTGGCAACTGGAGGTGGGCATCTTGTTTATATAGAAATTGGGAATGACAAGTTGGTTGAAACAAAACACATACAGCTGGACTATGAAATTTCTTGTCTTGACATAAATCCAATTGGTGAAAATTCTCATTACAGTTCACTAGCAGCGGTAGGAATGTGGACGGACATAAGTGTTAGGATATTTTCACTACCAAGCTTGGAACTGCTCACGAAGGAAAATTTGGGTGGAGAGATCATTCCTCGGTCTGTTCTTCTATGTACCTTTGAAGGGGTATGCTCTTTCAGCCACACTTCTCCTAAAGAGTTTTCTGTTTAATTGTAAATAATAATGCATCTGTCAACCTGTATGTACTTTTTGTTCTTCAGGTGTCCTATCTGCTATGTGCTCTTGGAGATGGGCACCTGTTCAATTTTCTATTGAACACAAGTACTGGTGAATTGTCTAATAGAAAAAAGGTTTCTCTTGGGACACAACCTATCACACTCCGTACGTTTTCTTCAAAGGATACTACACATGTATTTGCTGCATCTGATAGACCAACAGTCATCTACAGCAGCAACAAGAAGTTACTTTATAGTAATGTAAATTTGAAAGAAGTTAGTCATATATGCCCTTTTAACTCGGCTGCTTTTCCAGACAGGTTCTCCCTCCCCCCCCCCCCCCCCTGTGCTTGCGCATGTGCATATGTGAAATATTGCTCAAGATTTCGATGCTTAAATTTCAACCAATTTGTCACTATTCACTATTTTCTCTCTTTGTAATGCTGACTTTCTTTTTGTTATGTTATAGTATTTAATAAATTTTTTCCAGGTTCTTCTTTCCTGTTGTCCTACCATTGTAGGACAAAGATTAAAATTTGTCCCACATTGTGATTTTGTTAACTGTATAGGAAATTTAATGTTTCTTGATGCTCAAGCCTTTAATATTCTATAATATTGTGTGTTTTTATTGCTCCAGTATACAAAAACTGGACTCTTTTAACAATGAATTCCTGAGTTTTTGCCTCACTGATGCATGTATGCAAATTTTTTTTATCATGCTCTTGATCTTAAATCTTTTTCTGCAAAAGAATCAAAATTTTTTCTATGGAACTCTTGCAAAAGCAAGTGGCAGTTGACTGTGGAGAGCTGCTGTCTTGCTTCCTCATACTATCAGGTTTTCTTGCCTGTGTGAATCGGAATTTTTAGTATGCACTTGTATTTCCTACCCAAAGGCTGTGCCAATGTCATAAGCTATAGTGGATTTTTCTGGAAGATATGCTTGATACTTTTCCTTTTTTTTTCTCTCTTTTTTCGCTGTTTCATGTGTTGACAAGTGCCTCTTAGGTGTCTGTATTTGCTTTCACCTTTTTTAATCATGCTGATATCTGGTAGACAATGTTAATTTTGTTTTGAGGCATTCTAAGTTGTTTATGCTTGTGAACATGATTCTTTCTAGTTCAATTTAATGCTTATTAGTTTTCAAACAGCCTTGCAATTGCTAAAGAAGGTGAACTTTCAATTGGAGCCATTGATGACATCCAAAAGCTTCACATTCGTACAATCCCTCTAGGGGAACATGCTCGACGTATCTGCCATCAGGAGCAGTCTCGAACATTTGCCATCTGTAGTCTCAAGAACTGCCAGACTAGCACCGAGGAAGCTGAAATGCACTTTGTTCGGTTATTGGATGATCAATCATTTGAGTTTATATCAACCTATCCACTTGATACATATGAATATGGCTGCTCCATTATTAGCTGTTCCTTCTCAGATGACAACAATGTTTATTACTGTGTGGGAACTGCTTATGTGTTGCCTGAGGAAAATGAGCCTAGCAAGGTAAGCTTTTAAGCATACAGTTTTAAAATTTAAATTTTCTTTTGGGAAGAGGTATATGTACTTTGCAGTTTATTTATCTTCCATCAATCAACCAATTAATCATAACTCTTCTTTACGTGCTTTTCTTCTCTGCCTAAATCTTCAATAAGTGTGCACAACTTTCCCTCTCTATTCTCCATTCTGGTGAGATTTAAGTTTGCCAGTCATACAATAAGAGAAGTATAATAAATTATTCCTGTTTCTGTGAACACTTAGCATCACACCAATAATCTACTGCGGATGTGCCATGCCCAAAGTTTTGTCGTAATGCAAATACCCATGGGTTTAATAATCATCTACCTTGATGTTGTTCATGACATTGTTTTTGATTTATCTGATTTTGGCATAAAGTTATGTATGATTATTTTATTTTTAAAACAATCTTCATGTTCTCTGATAATTCTTGTAGGCAATGCTTGCTTCATGTAGCATGTTCAGTCCCGTTATAAATTTGTCATAGTTTATTGCTCTTATGTGCTTGTGCTCACAATGATATGGCTGGTCCAAATTCATTGTAGGGGCGGATCCTGGTTTTTGTAGTGGAAGACGGGAAACTACAGTTGATTGCTGAAAAGGAAACGAAGGGAGCTGTTTACTCTCTCAATGCTTTCAATGGAAAAATGCTGGCTGCTATCAATCAGAAGATTCAGTTATACAAATGGATGCTCCGGGATGATGGATCTCGTGAGCTGCAATCTGAATGTGGACATCATGGGCACATACTTGCCTTGTATGTTCAAACTCGTGGCGATTTCATCATAGTTGGTGATCTGATGAAGTCTATATCCTTATTGTTGTATAAGGTACGCAGGCCTTCTATCTGCACTGGTTCACAGGACATCACTGGAATCATCATTAGTACGTTGCCCATAATATCTGATAAAATTACAGTCCAGATTCTTCTCACCATCTCACAACATCAATTCATTAGATATTTTTCATTCATTGGTTCAGATTGAATTTAAACCATCTAACAGAGAAATAGGAGCCTTTTATATGTATTTCTTTTTACACTAAGAGCAGTTTCCTTTTAACTTTTGGGCTATCATGCACACAGACCTGAACCATGGTGCTCAAAATAAATTAAAACGTGGAGTTTTCGTAAGGGAAGCTTAGTTTAGCATAAAAGGAAACCTATAGATCATATCTCTACTTTCTCAGACCTGAAGCTGCTATTTTCCTTTCTAGTTTTCCAACTATGGGCCTTTCTTCTAGATTGATATATAGAATTTCATATAAATAAAGTATCTGTTCAGGCCGATGTTGTGTGATGCATTGTTGTGCTCTCTCACAATATCAATTGTGGACTAGAACACAAGACATGATTAATCATGCAGCAATTGGCCATGTCTGTTCAGCTTATATTTGAATTCTTTGTATATTTGTGTATCTTAGCATGAGGAGGGTGCAATCGAGGAGCTAGCCCGCGACTACAATGCAAACTGGATGACTGCTGTTGAGATTCTCGACGATGACATCTACCTTGGTGCTGAGAACAATTTCAACCTCTTTACAGTCCGCAAGAATAGTGATGCAGCAACAGATGAGGAGCGGGGCCGGCTTGAGGTAGTTGGGGAGTACCACCTTGGTGAGTTTGTCAACCGGTTCCGGCATGGCTCGCTTGTCATGCGCCTTCCAGACTCAGAGGCTGGCCACATACCGACAGTCATCTTCGGTACTGTCAATGGGGTGATTGGTGTTGTTGCTTCTCTCCCTCATGACCAATATGTGTTCCTAGAGAAACTTCAGTCCAACCTCGTGAAGGTTCTAAAGGGTGTAGGTGGGTTTAGCCATGAGCAGTGGCGTTCATTCAACAACGAGAAGAAGACAGTAGATGCTAGGAATTTCTTGGATGGAGACTTGATCGAGTCGTTTCTTGATCTTAGCCGCAGTCGAATGGATGAGATCTCGAAGGCAATGGGGGTTTCAGTTGAGGAGCTGTGCAAGAGAGTTGAGGAGCTGACAAGATTGCATTAAAAATGTAAATCCCCCTCCTTGTCTCTCTCTGTGTGTTTTTAGGTGAAGCCTTTTTCTTGGTTGTAGCCCCAGGACAATTTGCTGTTTTTTAGTTTACCAAGGATGAAAATCCAGTGCTGCTTATTGTATTTTATTTAGTTTAAATCGTGTACGAGTATTTTGTAATGCATGCTATGGTTGCATTTGGAAGCGACAGTTATATTTGAGTTTGTTTCTATTATCTTTCCTGGGGCTGGGATGGCTATAATTCAGTGGTAATACATTTGGGGGCATTTTGACTGATGAAGTGACGGAAACATCATGCTTGATGCACTATTCTGTGTTCTATTTGCCTGGGGAAGGGAACATTGAGAGATTTCGTTGATTGTGACTGGAGCAGGGTTTGCAATTCTTTTGTAATTTTGAGAGATTTTGTTGGTCAAATGCATATGTAGGAAATGCTTCAAATAATTGAGGTGTGGATTTTAGATGTTGCAGGTTTTTACAGGACCGGTGGAGAACATCGAGGAGTATCGTGGGCAACTTTATTCAGCCCTAGGCTTCATCTCCAAAATGCCATAAGGTTTTCATTTCCGCCGTTATTTCATTGCTGCAGGTGCTGATTCATATAAAGCCGAGATATATTGACCGACATTTTATCAAAATATTGATCAAAATTTTCTTTTTTTTGCTTTTTATAATTTTGAAATTATATTTTGATGCTTGATCATTTAAAATAAGTTGCTAAATGTATCACTCATAGTAACCGAGATCTTGGGAGGCCGAGATTTCTAGTAGGATCTTGGGACTGGACTTCTTGTGAGTCTTGGTCTGCTTGTGCTCTGTATCAGTGAAAACAGGACGATAGCCGGCATAACCCAATTTTTCCATCAAAGCACATGGAAGAAAGTTGTAGATACACTAATAATCTGATGTAATGGATTCCGTGGTTATTATAATTGATCATACAATGGCAATGGTAGATTTTGTTTATTCCCTCTAGCGTATGACTTTGTTGGGAAAAAAATGTTAAGCCTTTAATATGAAAAAAACATATATATGACGGTAAAGTAATGGTGTTACTTGACAAGATCACAAAACATGGTATACCTTATTAGTTTTAGACGATGATCTTAGTCCTTTTGGATATTATCATTATTATAAAAATCTAAACAATTAATGATCATTGAACTGCCGGTATGGCCATTATATTATACTTATTATAACCGTCGTAATGTAGTGATTACGGCCAAGCCCTAAAAATGAACCATCTAATCATGTATAAGAACACTCAACCAACAGTTCTTGTTATGACTGCATATATGGAACCATACGGACGGGATAAATAATACGGGCCTCCCATAACTTTAAGCATGAGAAAACGAAAGTTCCCTATTTCAACTTGGAACAGTCTTGAGCTGAGGTTGCAACTAGCCATGCTGGCTCAGAATAAGGCTGCAAATTGGATGGGTTAGCCCGTGATCCAAATCTAATTTCAGACAACAAAAAATGTACCACCCTGGTCTACTCTCGAGTCACATTTTGAATATCTTTTCTAATTCAGTGAATGAACTTTTCATTTAAATTAATTCATCTTTTTCCATCTCTACAGCTACATCTTCTTTTATATATTTCATATAAATTATATTTAAATATTTACATCTTATTGTTTGTTTAACCTGAAGTGCACACACACATATACAAACACATATATATATATATATATTAAAAATGATAATCATATATATATATATATTAAAATTTATAATTTGTAAATTTAAGAATGATCAGTTATTTGGACGAAATTAAAAGTTTTGAATGAAAATTCAAGTTGAAGTCAGCTACTTTTAGTTTTATTTAAAATTTTAGTAATTTATATTAATTATAAATTATTATATTTTAGATATAAAAGAGTAGTTAGATGCTCGACTTGTACTATAAATATGATCTGATCCACTCCTAAATTTTTCAAGTTGTGTTTGGTTTATACTTGATCCCCACTTGACTTGAATGACCTATTGGATCTAAAATCCTCTTCGTGGATCTGATTAGGGTCAAGCTTGCCCTGGCCTAAACAGACCCATTTACAGCCTTAGTTATGACGTCCTTGAAAACCAAATGGACTAAAGTTATGATACACATTTGTCTCAAAGAGATTCAAGAAAATAACATTCTATCAATAAAATTTACCCTATTAAATTGTTACTCAACTTACTAAACGCCTACAAAGCAATCAGGGACAGGATTTAAACAATCAGAAAAGTCTTTTTTAAGATTTCACAATGTAAGAATAAGGCTTTCAAGTTAGATGTTCATTCTTCATTTCCATACAATCTATTAGGATGTTCCCAGAATTTTTAGAAACCAACTACATGATACCAACCAGGGGATCCTTTTTCTTTTTGAATGAATCACTTGACTACCAAAGTTTAAGAAGTAGATGATAGGTGCATACATGCACACACATACATACATACATATATCATATATATAATGTGCATCTACTTAATAAAATAATAATAAAATTCAATATCATGCTACAAAGTATTAGTCTACTTAATTTCATTTATTTAGTTTAAACTTGTTGAAGCTGCACAAATAAAGAGACTATGTAACACAAAGTATACTATCTTACTATATAATATTTTTTTCTTAATTTCTTTATTATTCTTCTATTTTAGGAAAATTAATTTCTTGATTTTTTTTGATTGAAACTTCAAAAATCCAAGCAAAATTCCAGAAAGTGCTAAAAATGCCAAAAATGAAACTCCACAGATTCGACCTTTCAAATCTGTCTTAAGATGGGCATGGCACTGTATGTTAAGATTCTGGTTTCTTGAGGTCTTAAAATTGTTTAATTATCCAATGATACATTTTGGTAACTGCTAACTTCAGGGAGCCTGAGTCATATTTTTTGAGGAGATGGCAATGTTTAGTTCTATACATGGTTTGAACTATGTTAAATCAAACACGTTAAATTTAACAACCAAAATTCTTGCAGTAAATTAATTATGCATTAAAGATAATTCAGATGATATAAGACTTCCATCTTTGGCTCAGGCAGAGAAGAAAAAAGATTTTCTGTTGAACAATCGCATTCACGTTGGAGTATAAATTGCTCATATATGTAAAATAAAGGAGATCTGTATGTAGACTGGTTGGTCAAGTAGGGATTGCGTTAAACTGTGGATATTTAACAAATTGATTTTTGTCAGTACCAATCTTGATTCATGATTTATTCATGATTTTTATGACACTGATAAATTTGGGTTGGTAGGTAACAATCGGAGCCTGAAATAAGATCCCACCCTGGAAAATTATATGATGAAGGCTTAATATTATCCCTTTAGTAAAACCTATGTTCGAAAAACTAATTGTATCGGTGCTTGCAGGCATGTACATTGTGCCCCTTTATTCGGTATCGGCTAACTACGAGTAGAAACGATGGTGTAAGTGTACTATATGGCTAATCATGACCCGATCCAAGAATGTATCAAAATAATTCGTTTTTATTACAAAAAAAATCTATTCCAGCACAAAATAAATCTACTCATCTAATAAATTCAAATTATAAAATTGCAAATCCTACAAATCCATTAATATTAATTTTAAAACAAAAGTAAGAGGAAATAGTTTGAATGAAGGCAAGCCGAAGCGTGTAAACGTTGTCCTAAAAAAGTATTTGCCCCCACGTACAGATCTCCCGACAATCCTCCTCAGAGATACGACGACCCTAAACTTCTTCTTCGGTACGTCTCGAAAAAAGCCAAATCGAATCCAATCGGATTTGCAGATCCAATGAAGAATGAAATAAAAAGAATAAAATAAACTGAATATAATTGCAAAAATAAAAATCAGAAGTAGCTAAGAGGAAGGCTTTTTTTCAGATTTTTTCTGATATTTTTATCTAATTTTTCGTGTCCAGAATAGGATGAAATAGGGGGTATTTATAGGGGTATTTGAGCAGAAATTTTTTGGTCTTTTTGCAGACGCGTCCGCACCTTTCACGGATGCACCCGCGGTGATTTCGCGAATGCCCCAGCGGGCGTTTCGCGAAATTCAAATGCGCACGCGGCCAAGTTTCGGGCCGCGTGCGCATTTAATTTTTTTCCAACAATCCCCCACAAAAAATTAAATAATTTTTAAAACCATAATAAAATGCTGGATATCTTATATTATGTAATAGGTGTAGGTACTTTTCGGTTTGAACCTTTACTTAGTGACAATTGATTACATATGTAGAGCCAATGTGGTCTTAACCTTGAACCTCGGTCCATGGCTCAGATTAAATCAACAGCACACATAATATAGCCTGATCTGGGTTCTAAGCGGGTTGCGCTAATATGGCCATGCGTAGGTATCTTTCATGTGCATTTTAGAAAATCGCCCATTTTCTATAATCGCGGCTTCATGACTGCACATATAGGTGAGTCTTAATAAAAAAGCTAGCAAGAAAGCTCCTGCCTCTTGGGTCTCAGATTCATTAAGAGTTATACAAACAAACTCATCCTACCGCTTGCTTTTATGAGCACTAACGCTATAGGGATGAGGAAAACATAAAACAGTGCTCCTCTTAGTCACACTCCGGTTTGTTTCCACCCATTGAACCTTTTAAGGTTGGGTTTCAACTATGGTGATTTATCTTTATGGGCTAAGCTCCATCCCCTTCGACGACTCTAGAACTACTATTCTAGACAAACCTTTTGTAAGCTGATCAGGCAAATTATTTTCTAATTTTACAAAATTCAAAGCAATAATATTATTTTTCAATTTATATCTTAATGATTTATGACGCACTTGATGGTAACCCTTGCGGTCGCATGCATATATTTTTAGAAATTTTACAGCGGAAGCATGAATTAAACTATTTAATTCCTATGCATGCTAGAGATCATATCTTTACAACAAAAATAGATCCAGAACTTTAAACATATATCCTAAACAAGTATGCATGATTCTATGTCTAACATGTAATCATGCAGAATTTCAACAACCTAATTGATTTCTAATCCTAACTTCTAATGAGATCATATCCCATACCATTTTGCTTTGAGGACTTTGATGATGCCTTGATCACCTTTTGTAGCCGCACACGTGTCAAGCCTCTACGGATAGTCTACGCGAAGCTCCAGGAAGATCTTTCTCCGTGGGAGTGCTAGCTAGCGCAGAGGTGCTGCAATGGCTGATCCTTTCTCCTTCGAAGCACACAACCTTTGATTTTTCTTTGAAGGGACGAAGGATGGAAATGAAGGAGAGGAAGGAGAAGAGGGGAGGCGGCTGGTTTCAGAATTTTTTAGAACCTCTAGGTCTCTCAAAAAATTCTCACACGCTAACCCTAGGTGTGGGGGTCCTTTTATAGCCAAAAGACCACCATGCCTCACACCTCATTTAGCTAATGAATTTTGGCTGATAAAAATCCCAAAATTTTAAAAAATATGGCAGCAAAGAGGAGATTAATCCTTCTAAATTGTGCGCCATGAATCCCTACATTTTAGGGATTCATGCGCCACCAATTTGAGTGCCGCACAACCCTTCTTTATGCGCCATGAATTTTCTACAAATTAGGGATTTGATTCCAATATTTTTAGGAAGATTTGAGGCACCATATTTATCTGAAAAATAGCCTCATGCCTCCTCTTTCCTCACGCCAAAAATTGGCCAAAAATAAAGAGGATAGGAGCCACTAATTTTAGGGATAAGGATGAGGTGTCTTTCTTCTCCAAGAAATAAAGCTAGGGTCCTAAAATTTAGGGATTCTTCTTCTTATCAATTTCTGAATTTTTGAACTTAGAATCCTCATCAAATAAGAAATTTTAATAGGCTCGGGTCAAGCCCAATCCAATTGGGTCAAGTCCGATTAATTGGGTCGAGCCTAATCAACTCGGATCAAACCCAATTCAATTAGGTCAAACCTTGATGTAGCCCAAATTGAATTTTATTCAATTTAGATTAACCTAAGCTCAATCATTCAATCAATTGAGCTCATTAGCAATCTATTTGCTAATTAATTCTTCAATAATTCAATAATTATTTTACTGCAACTTTTGCTTAGGATAATTTGTCAATCGAATTGATCGATGTACCCCTGGATGATTTTTAATCGTCGATCAGCCATTTGATCAACCTAGAAACTTTTATGCGTGTGACCCCATAGGTTCGAACCTAAGTCGATAGCACAAGATCGACTTTCTATATTAATCGAAGTGACCATCTAGCAATAGTTTCCGACATCCGGATAGGCCAAATAATTGCAAAGCAATATTCTGGAACCCTTGGACTATGATTACCGTATAATTAATCCCTATGACGCCAAATACTTAGGATGACTTCAGAGTTCTGTCAACTCTTTAATCAGTGCATCCAAAATGTGTTTCAACTTTACAAATCCTGTGACTCCTCGCAAGGATTACCCTGGCTAAGGTTTTGCTAAATTGAACACAAGGGCATTTTCTCCGGTTACCAGGAGGGGTCAATTCCATCTTGACTTATGCATCGACTTCGCAAGTACTTGACTGCATCCAGTAGCCTTCCATCACTGAATTAGAAATTTAGATAGTTCGGTACCAAAGCAAAGTGAGTTGCTTGCAAATCACCGTGGTGATCTCAGGTCTGAGGGATACTTATCCCCATATCCACTCGAAACATCTCTTGACGGCAGAGCTTTCCGGAACTGGTCACGTTCAGTGAAATATACTCATATACTTCACCTATGTGAAATATCAGTGTCTCTACACTTCTTGGTTAAGAGGACAACCAACGTATATGGCACACAACGACCTATTCTTGATAATGTTATTGTCCTAGTGATAGCATATCGTTTGGTCGCGAACTAGTTTAAGGACTTGTAGATAAATCCTCCTTTATCGTTTAATAGAGTCCTAAGGACTTCATTATATTACTTGAGTTCACGAAGATGCAAAATATCTAAAGAAACATTGCCAAATAACTTTTATTAATTTTATTAATTCATATACAATTCAATTATCAACAGGCTGACGATTGTCTTTCAGAACACAATTTTCAACAGCACTTTTAAGTGCCTGTTCATTTTTATATTGGCATTTTTTTTGTTGCACTTATCTATTGCAGATTTACAGTCACAATGTAAGGAGATAGGTGGTAAAGGTGACTCATCTACAGAAAGGTCTATAAGTAGATCTTTAAGCCACTCAGCCTCAGTGCTAGTGGTGTCTAAAGCTATCAGTTCAGACTCCATGGTACTCCTAGATATCAAGGTTTGTTTGGTAGATTTCTAAAACACAACAGCACCTCCTAGAAGAAAGACATATCCTGTGGTGGATTTAATATTTAAGGTATCGCTGATCTAGTTGGGATCACTATAGCCTTCCAGAACAGCAGAAAACCCACTAAAGTACAAACTATAGGACTTAGTACCCTTAAGATACCTAATGATCCTCTCTAATGTTGTCCAGTGATCTCTCTTTAGATTAGTAGTATATCTACTGAGTCTATTTACAACATATGCTATATCTGGCCTGGTGTAGTTTGCTAAAAATCCTAGTGAGCCTATGATTTGAGCATATAGGCTTTGAAGGATAGGAGTTCCTAAGTTCTTCTTAAGGTATGTAGAGGGATCAAAGGGAGTAGAAATGTTAGATGTATGCCCTAGAAGCCAATCTGGCGGACATATTATTAATTCTGGGACATAAATTTGTACTTGACTTTATTATTATTGAATAATAAATGGGCATCTTTTCATTTATATTGTTTATGTGTCTATGAATCGTCCAAGAAATTAATAAGATGATGAAACATATTCTCAAGAGTTGAGAATTTGAGCTATGTATCATTGGTGATTAATTTCTAAATGCTCCTGATCAATGGATCATCACGAGGACGGTGATCGATCCGATCAGCTTTCCTTATGGATGGACGAGACTCGAGTCCACAGTGTAGGGACACTGAAGTGATAGTGCAGGTGCTTGTTAGAGAACAAGGGTACTGAGCGTGACCAAGACAAGAAGTCACTTGGATGTCTATCCACTCGTCAGTGACTTGCTTGATGTTGCAGTAGTGTGACTGGTCCTTTGACCTACGGTGCTTCGGCTATTCACAGTGAGGTTATTGTAGTTTGACTGCACATATACATGGTCTCTAGTCATATGGGTTCTTGTTGTATAGATTGGCTGCAGTAGGTTCACTGTAGGAGTAGGGTATGCACTTACATGGAATCTATCGACCTTGATAGAAGAGTAGTGATCCTATGTGATTTATTAGACTGAGTTCTAAGACCTTGGCCAGGGCAGAATATATAGTGGAAAAGAGTTTTCTACTCTCGAACTCAAGTCAAATAAATCTAGACATATGACAGACGACGGGGTTTGACGAGTTATCCATAACCTCCGATCTGTAGGGATCCACGATAGAAGGACTGTATCATACGATAACGCACCTAGAGGTTCATCATTCTATTCTGCTAGGTAGCCACTACATACTGCCAGGTGTCACTGGTGGATGGTGAGACTCACAGGGATCATCTTGATGGTTGATGATCCCTGGCGAGTTGAGTTGGAATTGTTTCAACCCATTGAAAGAAGTTTTCATTATGATAGAGATCGCAATATATCTCACTACCAGTCAGAATAGAACCTATGGGGTCACACACATTAGAAGTATTGACCGATCCGATGGTTGAATTGTGATTAAGAATCACATATGATCAATTAGATTGATAAATTGAAAACCCGCTAAGAGTTAGTGGTTAGAAGAAGGAATAATTGCAATCGGATTGCAATTTAATTTAATTAATTGGATTTAATTAATTAGACTTGATCACGAGTCCTACTTGGAGTAGGATTCATGGAGTCCTAATTGGATTAGGATTTCAAATTAAATTAGAATCTATTTGGAATAGGATTTCTAAAGTCATAATTGTCTTAGGGCTGAAATTTGAACAAGTCCTGATTAGATTAGGATTTTCTGAAGTCCTAATTAATTTTAATTTTAATCTAATTAATTAAATGACTCCTAATTGGATTAGGATTGAAGAGTTCAATGGAATCTTGGTTCAATTAAATCCTAATTGGATTAGGATTTGAAATGAAAGAAAGGGTGCGCCTAGTTCTTTTTTGAAAGGGACTAAACCACCTAAGAATAAGCCCCTAACCTCCCTTGATTAGATCAAGTGGAGGTGTGCGTGATGTAACATAAGGAGGGAGGGGCGTACACCCCTCCCTTGGCATTTAACGAGAAGAAAAGGAGGAGGGCCCCACCCCCCTCCTCTTGAATAATGGATAAGGATGGAGCTCCAACTTTATCTTAAACAAAATAAAAGAGGGGCTGCCGCATGGGATTTTTTCATTCCATTATTGAGCCGTACCTCTCCTCCTCTCAACCTTCTTTGATCCGTGAGAAGCCCTCTCCTCTTTTGGGGTTTCATCAGCCGCCAACAAAGAAAAGAAGGGAGGCGTGTGCATCTCTTTTTCTTTCCTTCTTCCGCCAAAAATAAAAGGCTGCAAGTGTATGCTTCCTTTTATTTTTTTTTTTCTCCTCTTCTTCATCCTCAAGAGAAAGCAACCAAGTGTTGATTGCTGCAAGGAGAAAGAATTCAACCATCAATAACCTTCTCTACAAGGGAGCTAGCACCCTGGGGCTTCCACTGAAGCTTCATCAAATACTACGTAAATCAGATTTGCGGAGACCATCTACCCGCATAAGGTGAAGATCTGATCTTCTTAATGATTTTCAAATGGTTTAAAATAATTTAATTCTAATCTATCTACAAACGAAAGGTTTTAAAACACGTTCATGCGATGAACGGATCCCGCATATGTTTTCCGCTGCAATCTGAAAATTATTTCGAAATTTTTATGGCATATGAGGGATGCTAACAGTGGTATCAGAGCCATGGTTATGTAGATTAAGATTAGAATTAAATTTTTCAAGGCATTTTAGATCTGAAATTTAAGGGATTATGCTTGCTGAAATTTATGTATGCAGAATTTTCAGCTTGCTGATTTTTCTGCATACTAATTATTAGATGTTTAGATTAATGATTCTAATGCTTTGATAATATGATTACAAATGTTTAGAGTCAAATCTAGCATGATCAGCAAGTCATGAGATGGAATAATCAATTAAATTACAGATCTGAAAATAATTTTTATGCATGTGATGCGTATGGTGATGATCATGGATGGACCCTTTGAATGTACTGAAATGTTCTACGATGTTCTGTGATGCATGTAATTTTAATTTTTCAGATGCCTGCGTGCATCTTAAATTCATGTATTAGAGACCTGCGTGTCTCATGAAAAAGGGTTGTAATTTTATTTTTATTTTTATTTAATTTTTTAAAGCAATCTGGGATGTATTCTGTGATGTGTGTTGCACGTCGATGGTTGATCGATATGTACATCAACAAGCTCAAGATGCGCGGATCGATATCAAGGGTTGATTGAAGATGGATCAAGGAGTTGATCACAATTGGACCTAAGGGATCAAGATCAAGTCAAGAGTTGAAGACGATCAAACCAATTGACGTGTATGTGCTTGTAAAATGACCCTATCCTGGATCCATGATCATCACCATTTATATTTATTTTTGATAAATGCCTGGATGTTTAATGCTTATGTTTATGCAGGTAGATTTATATTTGCATGAGATGTGAATATGCGATCGAGTGAGACCTAATTCGAAACCTCCCTAATCAGTCAAGGGTGAACCAACATGAGTTAGTCATATTAGATTAATTGATCTAATTGGTGTCTAGGCAAGCCTAAAAAGTGGTTACTTAATTAGGACCTTACTCTCTGAGTAAGGGGAGCCTCCCACCTGCTTACCTGGCCAATTGTTCGATTACCTCTTATATGTCACCAATAACTGTTAGGTGAGGCGGCATGTAAATCGGTGAGACCGCAGTATCCACTAGAAATCCTAGTCGCGTAGGGTTTTCGTTTCTCCATCAGGAGAGTATGAGGGATTCGAAAAAATAGTGGGAGTACATTTGTTTTAAAAGATCCTAAAACAAATAGAGTTCAAGTACAAAGTCTAACTAGAATCTTTACTCTCTACAGATTACAATGTCAGCTTCGAACCCTTTGACCCATATCCTTGAAACCAACCGACTGACCGGAACCAATTACAAAGACTGGCTGAGAAACCTCAAAATAATTATGAGTTGTGAGAAATTAGGGTATGTGCTCGAGAGTGACATCCCCAGGTTACCAGCACGTCCTACTGATGATCAGCGTGAGACGCATCAAAAGTGGACAGATGACGACATTAGGATCAAGTGCTACATCATGGCATCCATGACTAATGAACTTCAATGCCAGCATGAGAATATGAAGACTGCTAGGAAAATACTGGCACACCTGCAAGAGTTGTATGGTGAACAGAGCCACACTGCACGCTTTGAAGTGTCCAAGAGACTCCTCAAGGCAAAGATGCGCGAGGGGCAGTCTGTCCACGATCACTGTTTGACTATGATCAAGGACCTAGAGGAGCTTGAGAAGCTCAGTATGACCATGCATAAGGAACTGCAGATAGATCTGATCCTGCAATCCCTTCCCTAATTCATTTGGGCAGTTTATAGTAAACTACCATATGAATAAGATTGAATGCACTAAGACCGAATTGTTGAACATGTTGGTAACTGCTGAGGGAGCCTTGAAAAGTTCAAGGAGCTCTATTCTAGCTGCTGAGCTGACTTCTGGTTCCAAGAGAAAGTCTACTTGGAAGAAAAAGAAACCTGCTAAGAAGCAGAAGAAAGACAAGAAGCCTAAGAAAGAAGTTCATAAGAAAAAGGCTGATGACAAAGAAAAATGTTTCCACTGCAATGTCGACGGCCATTGGAAAAGAAATTGCCCTTCATACCTCGAGAGCCTAAAGAACAAAAAGGCAGACACACCTTCTGAAGGTATGTTAGACTTGCTTATAATTAAAACTAACCTTACGGTTTCTTCTACTTCTAGTTCGGTTATAGATTCTGGTTCTAGTGCTCATTTGTGCACTACTATGCAGGGTCTAAAGAAAAGTAGGAGGCTGGCGGAAGGTGCAGTGACCCTTCGGGTAGGCAACGGGGCAAGAGTTGCTGCTGTAGCTGTGGGCACCTATCCTCTGCGATTACTGTCTAGATTTAGTTTATTTCTTAGAGACTGTTATTATGTCCCTGCTGCTAGCAGAAATTTGATTTCTGTTTCATGTTTAGCACAGGATGGTCATATTTTGACATTTGACAAAGACTACTGTTCTATTTATTTCAGAAATAAATTAGTTGCACGTGGTTTCATGATTGACAGTCTCTATCACTTGCATGTTGATGTGTCTATGAATGTATCTGAGCAAGTTGTGAGTGCCATAGGATCTAAAAGATCTAGAGATGAGATAAACCAGAAGTATTTGTGGCACCTCAGGCTTGGCCATATTGGAGAGGACAGAATGAACAAAATGGAGAAAGATGGGCTTCTTGGCTCATTGACTTCCGAGTCATATCCAGTTTGTGAGTCTTGTCTTCAAGAAAAAATGGCTAGATTGCCCTTTGTAGGACATGGGAAGAGGACCACTGAAATACTTACCCTGGTATATACTGATGTGTGTGGCCCATTTGATGTGTTAGCCAGAGATCGTTATTCGTACTTCATTACCTTTACCGATGACTATTCACGATATGGGTATTGTTGCCCAGAAAGACAACCCAAGAGGGGGGGTGAATTGGGTTTTAAAATAATTTTGCAATTAAAACGTTTGTGGATGACTAATTGATACTTTTGCAAGATGATTAATTAGTTGCTATGTGCTGTGAGTGAAATGAGAGTGAGAGAGAGAGAGACACAAGCAATCACAAACACAATGTTTATAGTGGTTCGGAGCTATCCCTTGCTCCTACGTCCACTCCCCAAGTCTCACTTGGGAATTCACTATAACCCCTTGGATTACAGCCGGTTGTTTTACAAGCTCACAACCCAACTTGTTGTTTTACGAGCTCACAATGAACTCGGTCGGTTTTCCCAGGCTCACCGACTAGAACCACCCCGATTGTTTTTCCAGGATCACAATCGAACCCTTACACGTTGGTTTTACCCTCGGCTCACCAACCAACCTCTACACTCTTGATTCAATCCCCTGATTGAATCAAGCAAAGACAAGATGGAAAGAACAAAGACAAATAGAAAAACAGAGCTTCTAAAAAGCAGATATACAGCAATATAAACTAGAGAGAAGTTAAGAGCCCTCAAACACGTTTGAGTTGGAGTAGAGTAGGGCTTCTTGAACTGTGAGTCTCCTCTTGAATGTCTGGTCGACTTGAAGGCAGGAGGAGACTTCTTTAAATGCTGGGAAGAGGTAGCTGGATGGAGTTAATGGCGCTCTTCCTTCTTTTCTGTTGAAAACCAGTTGGCCGAGATAGGATGCTTGATTTCTTTGAGTGGAATGGTGCTTCTCTACCTTGCTACAGTCCTCTGTGGCTATTTAAGCCATCCCCCACGGAAACTAGCCGTTAGACACTTTTTTCTGCCCGTTCTGCACACTCTGCACATCCTGACAATATGTCCGTTGGGGTCGGAGTCGACTCGCGCGATCTGGAGTCGACTCGGCTGTAGCGGGAGTCGACTCATGCTTTTCTGGAGTCGGCTCAGCAACTGTTCCGGATTTGAATTAAAGTGACCTCCGCGACTGGGAGTCGACTCGACTTAACCCGGAGTCGACTCGCCAACTTCTGGAGCTGACTTGCCATTTTCGGAGTCGGCTCATCCCATGAAGTCCATGGAGCTAATTTTTCAACTTGGCCCACTCGAGTCGACTCGACAATCCTGGGAGTCGACTCGGCGCTCAAAGCCCGAACTCCCGATCTTCTGTCTTTTGGCTCGTCCAGTCTTGGAGTCGACTTGAACTGTTCCGGAGTCGACTCGGCTCTCAGTTTCCGAAACACAGCCTTCTGCCTTTTTGATGTAGCGCTGCCTTGGAGTCGACTCGAGCTGTCTGGGAGTCGACTCGGCTCTCAGAGACAATAATTCGGTCTTCTGTCTTTTTGGGATCGCGCTGTCTCGGAGTCGACTCGCGCATTGCGGGAGTCGACTCGGATCTCAGAGTCCGAAAACTGCTCTCTGACTTTTGCCTTGTGTACCACTGAGAGTCGACTCTACGCTTTCTTTGGAGTCGACCTGCCAACCATCGGAGTCGACTCGCGTTCCACAGGAGTCGACTCGAATCTCAGGGTCGAAAATCGCTCTCTGACTTTTCTGTCTGTAACTCCTTGGAGTCTGTTGACCCCCTAATGGATTTTGATGAATACAAAACACTAGAGTATAATTCCATTTATCTTAACAATTTACTTGAGAATTTTAGGTGTTTAATTAAGAATATTGTTAAGAAATGTCTAGGCAAGTTCCCATAATTTTTATGAATTTATTGAAGAATTTTTTAAGTTGAAGAAAACAGATCAGGGACAGCCGAGACGTCTCCGGTTTGTCCCAGAGACGTCTCTGGCACAAACAGGAAGAACTGGCACGTCGGGAGACGTCCCCGGCACCTGGCGAGGCGTCTCGCAGGGTCGGAGTCGACTCTCTCAGTAGCGGAGTCGACTCTCTCAGTGGCGGCAGAAAGGCTGATTTCAAGAGATGCGCGCGAGCCGTCTCCACAGAACGCGGAGTCGTCCCCGCAAGTAAAAAGCAGACTTCCCGAGTCGTCCCCGAGGTAGCGGAGTCGACTCTCTCAGGGTTTTTCAGAGGATGTCTTTTTCAGTGATAAGGCAGCGGAGACGTCCCCTGAAAGAGCGGAGTCGACTCTCTCAGAGAATTCCAGAAGACATATTTTTCGGAGATATAACGGCGGAGTCGTCCCCAAGGCAGCGGAGTCGTCCCCATGCAAAAAGTGCAAACAAGCCGAGACGTCCCCGTAAAGCGCCGAGGCGACCCTCTCAGAAAACAGAAAAACAAGGATTCAAACCGTTCATCATCGGAGTCGCCCCCGTAAAGCGCCGAGTCGACCCCAAACATCGTCAAAAGTAAAATCTTACAGCCGAGACGTCTCGCGATGAAGCGGAGACGTCTCCGGAGCACCTGGGACGCGACTGACAACTTTTGCAGGTTTGGTTTGAATTTCAAATCTCTTTAACTTTATCTCTAACGGCTATATTTGCTTTTTGGGCTATAAAAGGGAGCTCTTAAGTGCTTTCCAACAACTCCTTACCAACCCAACACAAGATCATTCAAGAGAGAAGAAAGAAAAAGAGATTCAAGGGAGTTAGTGCATTCAAGTAAAGAAATCAAGTGCCTTCAAGCTTCCCAAGTGATTTCGTGCTCAACTACTCTCTTCCGCTAGGCATTCAAAGCTCACATTCAAGCCAACGCGATCCACATCGGAAGAACCACCATTTCTCACGCTTCCAACGGCTAAAAGGGTTCTTCCGGGTTTCATTGTTTATCATTGTTATATTTGCTTATTTAGAGCTTTCAAACCTTTTGTAAAACTTTTTCAATATTGTGCTTGTTCCAGTCAAGGAACTTGGAACAAGGGAAAGGCGTCTCAAGCCTAGGTGAAATTGGGAATTTTAGGATTCGTTGTTAGTCCGGTGTAAAACAACGAGTTGGGTAGTGCACTCGCAAAACTACCGTACTGTAATCTTGGATTATAGTGGAAATTCCCAAAGGTGCTTTGGGGAGTTGATGTAGGAGCAGTGGAAGCTCCGAACCACTATAAAAGCTTGTGTTTGTGATTGTGTGTTTTCATACCTTTATTTTTACTTTAGCTCATACATTTGTGTGTTTTATTAGACAAAAACTTTAAAACACCCAATTCACCCCCCTCTTGGGTGACCATCTCTGGGCAACAAGTGGTATCAGAGCGGGTGCTCTGTATATTTCTTGAAGACCTAACCGTCTTAGCTAAAGATCTAGATGGCAACACCCTTCAACAATGTTCCTGCTGAGGGGCAGGCAACTAATAGACCTCCACTCTTCAATGGGACAAATTATACCTATTGGAAGACTAGGATGAGGATCTTTATTCAAGCACAAGATTATGCCTTGTGGAGGGTTATAGTTAAGGGACCACAAGAACCATCACACATGGTGAATGGCATTCAAGTTCCCAAACCTGAGGAGGATTGGGATGAGAATGATAATAGGATGGTTCAACTCAACTCTAGAGCCATGAACTCATTATTTTGTGCTCTAGATGTGAATGAGTTCAATAGAGTTTCAACCTGTACTTCCGCCAAGGAAATATGGGATAGACTTGAAATTACCCACGAGGGTACAAATCAAGTCAAAGAATCTAAAGTGAACATTCTAGTTCACAAATATGAGCTATTTAAGATGGAACCTAATGAAACCATCACATGCATGTTTACACGCTTCACCGATATAATTAATGGTCTAAAGAGTTTGGGTAAATCTTATACTAATCCGGAACTTGTGAGTAAAATTCTCAGGTCTTTGCTGAAAGCATGGGAAGCAAAGGTCATGGCAATCGTAGAAGCCAAAGACCTCAACACTTTGGGACTAGAACAACTATTGGGCTCATTGATGACGCATGAGCTCACAATGAAGCAACATGAAGAAGAGTTGCCAAAGAAAAGGACAATCGCACTCAAGGCCACTTCGAGTGTGTGTGAAGAAGAAAGTGGTGAGAGCGAAGAAGAAAGCGAAGATGAGGATTTGGGTTTGATAGTGAGGAAGTTTAAGAAATTCATGGGAAGAAAGAAACCCTTCCCAAGGAAAAAGTTTGGAGGGAGAAATGATTGGGAAAAAGAAAAAGAAAAAGAAAGAGACCCAATCATATGCTATGATTGCAAGAGACCGGGACACATTCGTTCCGAATGCCCTCAACAAAAGAAGTACTTTGGGAAGAAGAAGAAGAAGGCATTAAAGGCAACTTGGGACGATAGTGACACATCCTCCTCCGAGGAAGAGAAGGAAGAAACCGCCAATTTGTGCTTCATGGCATTCGAAGATGACGACGTATGTCAAAACTCAACTATAAATTTTACTTTAGAAGAATTGTATGAAGCTTTTTAAGAACTTATGAGTGATTGTAGTATGTTAGGAGCAAAGAATAAAGAATTAAAAGCCTCCAATCTAAAACTAAAGGATGATATTAAAAATCTATTGATTGAGAAAGAGAGCGTTGAAAATGTTAACACCATTGATCTAGAAAATAAAAATTCAAAACTTAGCATTAAAAATGAAACGGCAAAAATACTAATTAAGGAATTAAATCTAAAAGTAAAATCCCTACTCGATAATAATACCTCACTTGCACAACATGTTGAATCCCTTAAAAAGGATAAGGAAGAACTAGTTAAAGAAAATTTGAATCTTAAGAATGAGGTACATAAGTACAAACCAATTGTTGAAAAATTTACACAAAGCTCTGAAAAATTAAGTCTTATTTTTTCAAATCAAAGAGCTGTTTTTAATAAAGCCGGATTAGGATATAAAACTAACAAGCAACAAAAGTATCTAAAGAATTTCTTTGTGAAAGCAAAAGATGTCAAAACTGAAAAACCTACATGCTTTCATTGTGGAAAAAGTGGACATAAAGCTTACTCTTGTATTCAAAGAAAGATCCAAACAAACAAGAGTACATTTGTAAAAGCTAAAAACATAACTAAAGTATGGGTGCCTAAGGGAACCAACTACACTAACCACGAAGGACCCAAAAAAACTTGGGTACCTAAGAGCTTCACATGATCATTTTGCAGGTATGCCTTGCAGCCAAAAATAAAAAGAGAATGTGGTATCTTGATAGTGGTTGCTCAAGGCATATGACCGGTGACAAGAGTCTCTTCGTCACATTAAAATTAAAAGAAGGAGGAGTAGTCACATTTGGAGACAATGCAAAAGGTCAAATCATTGGTGTTGGTAAAATCTCCATATCACCCTCCTCATTTATTGACAATATATTGTTGGTTAATGGACTAAAACATAATTTATTAAGTATAAGTCAATTTTGTGACAAGGGTTTTAAAGTGTCATTTGAATCTTCACTATGCATAATTAGTAGTCCAGTTGACAATGAGATCATACTTATGGGACATAGGCATGGAAATGTTTACATGGTAGATCTTGATGATCTCACCATGAAGGATGGCCAATGTCTTGTAGCCATGGATCCCAAAGTTAATGAGACTAGTTGGTTATGGCATCGTAGGTTAGGGCATGCTAGCATGGATTTAATTTCTAAATTGATTACAAAAGATCTAGTCAAAGGACTACCAAAAATAGACTTTGAAAAGAACAAAATTTGTGCTGCATGCCAATTAGGGAAACAAACAAGAAGTTCTTTCAAGTCTAAGAACATAGTCTCAACATCAAAACCCCTAGAACTAATTCACATGGATTTATTTGGACCCACTAGAACTGCTAGTCTAGGGGGTAATAAATTTGGTCTTGTAATTGTTGATGATTTTTCACGTTTTACATGGGTTTCATTTCTTGCACATAAAGATGAGTCCTTTTCCGCTTTTATCAAGTTTCATAATAGAATTTCAAATGAACTCAATCTTAAACTAAAAGCAATTAGGAGTGATCATGGCACCGAGTTTGAAAATCAGTACTTTGAAAAGTTTTGTGACGAAAATGGTATCAATCACAATTTCTCGGCACCTAGGACACCTCAACAAAATGGGGTGGTAGAAAGGAAGAATCGCACACTAGCAGATATGGCTCGTACCATGTTGTGCGAATCGGATCTACCAAAGTACTTTTGGGCTGAAGCAATAAATACTTTATGTCATATTTTAAACCGTGTTTTAGTTAGATCCATCTTAAAGAAAACACCTTATGAGTTGATAAAAAGTAAGAAACCAAACATAAGCTATTTTCATGTTTTCGGTTGTCGATGCTTTATTTTAAACAATGGAAAGGACAATCTAAGCAAATTTAGTGCTAAATCAGATGAGGGGATCTTCTTAGGTTATTCCTCATCTAGTAGAGCATACAGGGTCTTCAACAAGAGAACTCTCGTTGTTGAAGAATCCATTCATGTTGTTTTTGATGAAACTAATGGAGATTCTTCTAGAAAAGAAGAAGATAGTGATGCAGGTATACTTGAAGACAGAATGAAGGAATTCTCCATACAAGACAAGCAACTTGAAGATGAAGTCAAAGAAGATACAATTCAGCAAGATGAAGAAGATCAACCCCAAGCAAGAAATCAAGATCTTCCTAAGGAATGGAGGTATGCACATGGTCATTCAAGGGATCTAATCCTTGGTGATCCCTCGCAAGGGGTAAGAACAAGATCCTCTCTAAGAAATACTAGTAATTATCTTGCTTTCGTTTCACAAATAGAGCCTAAATCACTAGAAGAAGCCGAAAAAGATGATAATTGGATGAATGCTATGCAAGAGGAATTAAATCAATTTGAAAGAAATCAAGTTTGGACTTTAATGAAAAGACCCCCTAATGTTTCAATTATAGGCACCAAATGGGTATATAGAAATAAACTAGATGAAGATGGAGTAGTAATAAGAAACAAAGCTAGGCTAGTGGCCAAAGGCTATAATCAGGAGGAAGGAATAGATTTTGATGAAACTTTTGCTCCTGTTGCTAGGTTAGAGGCTATTAGACTACTTTTGGCATATGCATGCTTCATGGACTTTAAACTCTATCAAATGGATGTAAAAAGTGCATTTCTAAATGGTTATATAATGGAGGAAGTTTATGTAGGACAACCTCCAGGCTTTGAAAACCACTTACATCCAGATTACATTTATAAATTGCATAAAGCATTGTATGGGCTTAAGCAAGCTCCTAGGGCATGATATGAAAGATTAAGTAATTTCCTAATTGAAAATAAATTTAAGAGAGGAAATGTAGACAAAACCCTCTTCATTAAAAGAAAAGGAAATGACTTATTGCTTGTGCAAATTTATGTGGATGATATAATTTTTGGTGCTACTAATGATAGTCTTTGTCAAGAGTTTGCCAAGCTTATGCAGGGAGAATTTGAAATGAGCATGATGGGTGAGCTCAACTTCTTCCTTGGGCTACAAATAAAACAATCAGAGGAAGGCATCTTCATCAGTCAATCCAAATATATCAAGGAAATGTTGGAAAAATTCAAGATGAAGGATGCAAAGGAAATTAGCACACCCATGGGCTCAAGTTGCAAGCTTGACAAAGATGAAAAAGGTAAAAGTATAGACTGCAAATTGTACAGAGGTATGATAGGCTCTTTACTTTACCTTACTGCTAGTAGGCCAGATATATTATTCAGTGTTTGCATGTGTGCTAGATACCAAGCATGTCCTAAGGAATCACACTTGCAAGCTGTTAAAAGAATTTTTAGATATCTAGTAGGGACATCTAATGTAGGCTTATGGTATTCTAAACAATCTGACATAAATTTAATTGCTTATTCCGATGCTGATTTTGCCGGGTGCAAACTCGACAGAAAAAGCACAAGTGGCACATGTCAATTCTTGGGTGCTAATTTGGTTTCTTGGTTTAGCAAGAAACAGAATTCAGTCGCCTTGTCCACAGCTGAGGCTGAGTACATTGCAGCTGGAAGCTGTTGTGCCCAAGTTCTTTGGATTAAGCAACAACTTGAAGACTTCGGTATCAAAATGGACAACATACCAATTAAATGTGATAATACAAGTGCAATCAATTTAACAAAAATCCTGTCCAACACTCTAAATCAAAGCATATAGAAATTAGGCATCACTTTATTAGGGATCATGTGCTGAAAAAAGATGTGATGATTGAATATGTATGTACTGAAAATCAATTGGCCGATATCTTTACAAAACCCCTTTGTAAAGATAGGTTCAACTTCTTAAGGAATGCCTTGAGCTTGTATGATCCTAGCAAATAAATTCAACTTGTATTGCAATACTTTGCTACTCAAGCTAGTAATCCATCTCAAGGTCAACATAAGTGAAAGCATGAATCCATCTAAGCTAAATGACGAACTGTTTGACTTTCCGGAGGATGGTTACCCTCCCTTGGACTCTTCGTGGAGATATTTTCAGAGCCTATTTCATAGGTATTTGAAATTTGGTCAAACATTCCTCATTTCAATATTAATGATTCAAAAATCATTATCAAACTTTTATAGGATGTATTATTAAGGGGGAGGATCACAAACAAACTCACTCTGTATTCACAAAAAGAAATCATGTTGATTAAATTGATTAAATGAAACTAATTGGGAAAAGATAAAAATCAGTCTGAAATTTTTCAGTGCCGGAGACGTCTCTGGCAAATCGCAGAGACGTCCCCCCGGCGAGACGTCTCGCATTAGTCGCGGAGACGTCTCGGGGACCGAACGAGGGTTTTTAAAATAAGTCGAAACAGCTCGAGCCGACCCGAGCTATACCTTTCATCCCCGACAAAAACAAAAACCCTAGCCTCCATTTTCTCTCCAACACAAACCCTAGCCTCTTTCTCTTCATTTCCCTAGGATTTCCATTCAATGGCACCTAAAAGAGCTAGGAGGACTGGTGGGAGGCGTCCTAGGGCAGCGACCGACGGTGAGGAACGGAGGGAAGAGCCTTCCGCGCCGTCTCCTCCGGTTGCTCCGCCAACCATGACCATTTCTTGTGCGAATCGCACAGTAACCACTGGGAGGTACATAGATTTCCATTTTCTAGATAGTGAGGGGTTCTCTATTGGAGAGAGACTCCGTGCCCAAGGGTGGGAATATCTTTGTACACTCAATACTTCAACCTACCCCGGCCTAGTTAGAGAACTATTTAGCAATATGGCCTTAGGGGACTTAGGGTACACTGCATATGTTCGGGGGACGTTGGTAGAAATTAATGAAGATGTCCTATCTAGCGTCTTGCAAATCCCTAAGGATGGTGAGGCTCCGACCTCACATCCCCAAAGGGAAATAGCCCTAAACTTGCTTTTAGGACGAGAGGACTGCGGCCCTCTCGATGTGGTTAACTCCCAAGACCTGAATGCCGAGATGAGACTCCTTTTGAGTATTGTCAACCGAGTCTTATTTCCTAAAACCGGCCGCTTTGATTTTGTTTCGGAGCGAGACCTAGTTATCATGCACCACATCCTACTAGGGATTCCCCTAAACCTCCCTAGACTTATGTTGAACTACATTGCTACATGTCATAGGTATTCTAGGTTTAGCATACCTTATGGGATGATCCTTACCCTACTCTTCAAACATTTCAAAGTACCCATTCCAGAAAATGAGCATGCAAAACCCTTGAGAAACACCGACTATTATAATGAGAGCACAATGCGAAGAATGGAGTTTCACAAGGTAGATGGGTCATGGGTCAAGGTACCAAAGAGAAAAGCTCAAACCCTAGAGCCTGAGATCCCACTTCAGGAGCCTGATCACCACTCTCCTCCACATAGCCACATGGACTTTCCTGATGTACCCTCCAGCTCAGCTGGACCTTCCACATACATGCCACCACCTCCTCCAGTCAGTGGGCCCTACTCCCTATCAGAAGACCAGATGCGCACTTTAGCATCTGTTATTTGCCAGCAGATGAAGGAGGAGATGAGATCGATGATCTCTACTGAGTTGGCCCCCATCAGAGCCTCACATGAAGGGATTCTACAAGAGCTGAAGGAAATTAGAGCTCAGATAGAAGCTACAGCGCAAGAACTAGTTAGTGTGAATGCCACCCAAGCCTTCAGATCAGTTGAGCTACAAGACAGCTTGAGGACCATTTCAAATAGCCTTCAAGAACTGACAAGCCCTGGAGGTAATGTGGGCACTGTGGTTGCCCAACTTCGAGGAAGAATTGAAAGGGCAAGCATTGAATTTGAAGCACTAGTGGCAGCCTTTCATCAGTCCCAGGGAGAGCAGTTCAAAACATTACTAGATTCCATCAATGCATTTATAGATGCAGCTTGTAGGGCTTATGAGCAACGTCGCCGATGAGGGACATTTTGTAGACATCTAGGGTTCTTCTTTTGTAAACCCTAGGCTCATTTTGAAACACTTTTTGTATTAGAAATGAATACTTGTAATGATCTCCTCTTTTAACTTTGTAATGACTTCAAAGGTTTACAATGATATATGAATGACATACAATTTCTTTTGAAACCATTGTGTACATTTCTGACTCTGTGTATGTGATTCTATGATGTGCCTTAAAGATCTCATAACATACCTTAAGTGCTCAAACATGACACAATTTATGAATGCATACAAAACAGGGGGAGCACATCTTGTGGTAACTATTTTAAACAAAAAGAGGAGTCTGAAATGAATTCCAGAACAAAGGGGGAGTGGTATGAATGACTGAATTCATTAATAAAAATAACTTGGACAGGGGGAGCAATAACTTGAATACCCTTGAGTGGTTCATGGTACTATGCTGAATTTTACTAGAAAGTATGCTTTAAGCACCTAAGGATAATTTGTCCCCTTCATTGTTGATGACAAAAAGGGGGAGTAGAAAAACACATTTGTAGAACCAATATATGAAATGCAAAATACAAAATTTACAATCATACTCGAAAGTTGAATTAGAAGAGTTAAAATTGAAGAATATTGGCGTTAAGATAATTGCCCTTCTGGAAAAGAAAGGGGGAGTCAAAAAGGAACTTAGCTCTCAATTGTCTTTAGCATCCATCTACATTTTAACTTGATTGAAATTCAGTAGATATGCTAAAATTGCCTAAGAGCTATTAAGATCAATTTAATGCATAAGGATAGAACTGAAAATTGACTATTTTGAATTATGCACATTGTATCTAGCTCTAATCAAAACATTAGACTTGTACATTTGATCAAATACTGTGTATATGTTTAAATTTCGAATTTTGCATATACTCAGTGTTTTGTCATCATCAAAAAGGGGGAGATTGTTGACCCCCTAATGGATTTTGATGAATACAAAACACTAGAGTATAATTCCATTTATCTTAACAATTTACTTGAGAATTTTAGGTGTTTAATTAAGAATATTGTTAAGAAATGTCTAGGCAAGTTCCCATAATTTTTATGAATTTATTGAAGAATTTTTTAAGTTGAAGAAAACAGATCAGGGACAGCCGAGACGTCTCCGGTTTGTCCCAGAGACGTCTCTGGCACAAACAGGAAGAACTGGCACGTCGGAAGACGTCCCCGGCACCTGGCGAGGCGTCTCGCAGGGTCGGAGTCGACTCTTTCAGTAGCGGAGTCGACTCTCTCAGTGGCGGCAGAAAGGCTGATTTCAAGAGATGCGCGCGAGCCGTCTCCACAGAACGCGGAGTCGTCCCCGCAAGTAAAAAGCAGACTTCCCGAGTCGTCCCCGAGGTAGCGGAGTCGACTCTCTCAGGGTTTTCTAGAGGATGTCTTTTTCAGTGATAAGGCAGCGGAGACGTCCCCTGAAAGAGCGGAGTCGACTCTCTCAAAGAATTCTAGAAGACATATTTTTTGGAGATATAACGGCGGAGTCGTCCCCAAGGCAGCGGAGTCGTCCCCATGCAAAAAGCGCAAACAAGCCGAGACGTCCCCGTAAAGCGCCGAGGCGACCCTCTCAGAAAAACAGAAAAACAAGGATTCAAACCGTTCATCATCGGAGTCGCCCCCGTAATGCGCCGAGTCGACCCCAAACATCGTCAAAAGTAAAATCTTACAGCCGAGACGTCTCGCGATGAAGCGGAGACGTCTCCGGAGCACCTGGGACGCGACTGACAACTTTTGCAGGTTTGGTTTGAATTTCAAATCTCTTTAACTTTATCTCTAACGGCTATATTTGCTTTTTGGGCTATAAAAGGGAGCTCTTAAGTGCTTTCCAACAACTCCTTACCAATCCAACACAAGATCATTCAAGAGAGAAGAAAGAAAAAGAGATTCAAGGGAGTTAGTGCATTCAAGTGAAGAAATCAAGTGCCTTCAAGCTTCCCAAGTGATTTCGTGCTCAACTACTCTCTTCCGCTAGGCATTCAAAGCTCACATTCAAGCCAACGCGATCCACATCGGAAGAACCACCATTTCTCACGCTTCCAACGGCTAAAAGGGTTCTTCCGGGTTTCATTGTTTATCATTGTTATATTTGCTTATTTAGAGCTTTCAAACCTTTTGTAAAACTTTTTCAATATTGTGCTTGTTCCAGTCAAGGAACTTGGAACAAGGGAAAGGCGTCCCAAGCCTAGGTGAAATTGGGGATTTTAGGGTTCGTTGTTAGCCCGGTGTAAAACAACGAGTTGGGTAGTGCACTCGCAAAACTACCGTACTGTAATCTTGGATTATAGTGGAAATTCCCAAAGGTGCTTTGGGGAGTGGATGTAGGAGCAGTGGAAGCTCCGAACCACTATAAAAGCTTGTGTTTGCGATTGTGTGTTTTCATACCTTTATTTTTACTTTAGCTCATACATTTGTGTGTTTTATTAGACAAAAACTTTAAAACACCCAATTCACCCCCCTCTTGGGTGACCATCTCTGGGCAACAGAGTCGACTCATACTACTCCAGAGTCGACTCGGTAATCATCGGAGTCGACTCGCGCACTTCAGGAGTCGACTCGCTGACAGGTTTTGAGTTGAGTCTTTCTGTTCGTCTGTCAGTTCTCAGTCGGAGTCGACTCGTAATGATCCGGAGTCGACTCGAGCCCGTGCCAGTGATTCTGATACGCTTGGAGTCGACTCGTAATATCCCGGAGTCGACTCGAGTCTCAGACTTTGGTTCAAACTGACTTCTTAACTTATCCAAAATATCTTGAACCAAGTCTAGAAACACTTAGACAAGATTTTCACTGAAACACTCAATTGAATTCATTAGTAAACAAAAGATATACTCAAATGCTTTGAGCTCATCAAAATCAAATAGGGTTTTAATCAATCACTCCACAATCTCCCCCTTTTTGATGATGACAAAACATTGAGTATATGTAAAGTGAATTGCTCAATAAACAAGGAAATGAAATCTATAAATGAATTCAAATGTCTGGTTTTTTTTAATTTATCCAAACTTGAAAGGTGTGAAACAATAAATTTTGGAGTTAAAGCTCCTCCTTTCATTTGGAATTATATAAGCCTTCATGTCATGCACTCAATTGTTTGGCTTATATATATTTAATGATTTGACTTTCTTAAAAATTCAGATTCTCCCCCTCAACATATGCATTCTACTTTGTTTTGATTCTCTGAATTTCCTTTTAATGCATTGAAGTTTTTGAACTGAAATTTTTGGTTTTTAGAGGGAAAATCTGTCAATTTGTTTTTGAGTAGGATTCAACTAATCTCCGAATATCCCTTGAATAGATTCTGGAGATTACTCCATTAGGAGCCCCAACAGAGAGATAATGAGCCTCGAGGTATCAAATCCACTAAGAACAAATTATTGTGTGTTTTAAAAGTTTTTTTTTTATTGATTTTCATTTATTCCTTCTACATATCTATTACATATTTCTCCCCCTTTTTGTCATCGTATCAAAAAAGAAAGTGAATAGAACACACAAGCAAGCAGAGATCAATTGGCACAGTATTGAAATGAATATGTCTACTCATTGTATTGATGTATATATAAATACATTTGTGAATATAATAAGTAAAGCAAAAGATACATGTCAAAATAAAACAAAAGCAGCTAGGGTCTCCTCGAGGATGTGGCTCCTCCTCTCAATCTGTTCTATTCCATGAGGAGAGTGACCCCGTCTGTGACATTCCCAAGCTGGGAGATAATGGCCGAAGTGGCCCTGCTGTGTGTGGTGGAGAGCTCAGTCAGGGTCTCCTGCAGTGTGTCCAACTTGGCGATCAGTACATTCGCCAAGCGCTCTGCCCCCTGGGTAGTGGTGCCCATATCCCGTCGGACGTTATCGCGCATCTTCCGAGTAGTGCTCGTGACTTCGCTCATGCTGTGGAACTGGGCTTGGATCAGGAACCTTACATTGTCGATCTCTTCCCGCACATGGGCCGTCATCTCAGCCACGGCGGACAGGGAAGGGACCAACGCTGAAGAAGGTGCAGGAGAAGGAGCAGGCACTGAACCCCGGAGCTCCCTAAGTAGGTCGTCCCGGAGATCTCTAACTATCTCCTGCCGCAACTCCCGGAGCTGCTCAGGAGCGATCCGGACCTCCATAGGCTGAGTAGGTGGAGCAGAGGAGGAGGGTCCGGCTGAGGTGGTGGGAGCAGAAGTGGAGGGAAAGGTAGGATAGTCTGAGTCTGGGTCAGGACTGGGGGAATGTCTGGTGGTATGTGTGGAGGTGGATGATTTCCTAACCCAGGTTCCCTCGACCTTCCGAAACCCCATCCTGTGTAGGGTTCCCGGACGCATGCGATCTGTCCATCGCAATGCGCGAGAGGGTTCCCCCTCAGGAATGGGAATCTCGGCCTCCCTAAACAGAAGAGTGAACATCATGCCATAGGGGAGGGTGAGCCTAGGTCTATCTAGTGGCTCACATAGGTATCTATACATCATCTTGGGAAAGTTGATTGGGGTGTCCTGGAGGATGTAGAACATAAGAGCTAGGTCTCTCTCAGATACAAAATCGAAGCGGCCAGTCTTCGGGAAGAGGGACCTAGAGATGATACTCAAGAGGAGCCGCATCTCAACAGAAAGTGAGCTAGCGGACACCTCATCTAAGGGGGACTGAGGTGGATGTCCTAGAATGGCCGTAAGGGCCTCAGTCCTATCCTCGAGGTGTGTGGGAGCTACCCCTACTTGTGGAAGGTGGAGGATTTGGGCTATGAAATCCTCGGAAATAAACAATGGGACACCGGCTACAGTTCCCTCTATTCCCCCATTGCCCCTATGGACAGTACCATAAAACTCTCTAACTAGGCCAGGGTATGTGGGGAGATCTAAGGAACAAAAATACTCTAAACCCTGGGCCCGCAATCTCTCTCCTATGGTAAAGCCCTCCCGGGAGAGATAGTCAAAATTGACGTATCTCCCGGTGGAGACCGCCTTCCCGGCGCACGGCCTCGAGGGAACCTCCCTTGGCGGGGAACGAGCCGGAGGTTGTAGCCTCACGGGATCGTTTCGAGCTTTGGACCGTCGCTCGGTGCCGCTCGCGGGTTGGGGCCTCTTCCGGCTTGGGACAACGGCTTTACGAGGCATGGTCGACCTAGAATGGGGTAGAACGCTAATGGACGGAGGAAGGTCGACGGAAAAAGTCCTAAGGACGGTCGGAGACGATCTAGGAGACGGCTCTAGGGTTTTTTGAACAGTGGCGGCGGTGAATAGAAGTGTTGATAAAACGCTTGGATTAGGGTTAAAAACCCGGATCCCGACCTCGAGTCGACTCCACTGAGTCGCGAGTCGACTCGACCTCGAGTCGACTCCAAAGTATGCGCGAGTCGACTCCCCCTCATGAGCCATCGACTTAGAGTCGACTCCCGTCAATGTGCGAGTCGACTCCTCTTATGCTTCATCTTCCTCGAGTCGACTCCCGTCTGTGTGCGAGTCGACTCCTTCTTATGAGCCGACTCCGAAACTTACTCGAGTCGACTCGAACTCTGGCACGCACCTAAAAGTTATGCTATTTTCGTACCAAACCAGGGACACTCACTAAGTTATGATCTAATTTGATGATCATAGTTGAGAAACTCTATTTTTAATCATCAAAATCAATGAACTAGTGGAAAATACCACTAGGATGGATCAATCACTCCTAATCCCCTCCTAAGCACACTAAATCTCTCTTCACTTAAGGGTTTTGTAAAAATGTCAGCTAATTGATCATCAGTGCAAACAAATTGAAGTGTCACATCACCATTCAGTACATGATCTCTTATGAAGTGATGTCTTATCTCAATATGTTTAGTTCTTGAATGCTGAATTGGATTTTTAGTTAGGTTAATGGCACTTGTATTATCACAATTAATGGGAATTTTATCTTGTTTAATGCCATAATCTTCCAATTGTTGTTTGATCCACAAGATTTGAGCACAACAACTCCCGGCTGCAACATATTCAGCTTCAGCAGTAGATAATGCAACCGAGTTTTGTTTCTTGCTAAACCATGAGATTAAGTTTTCTCCTAGGAATTGACATGACCCGCTGGTGCTTTTTCTATCAAGTTTACATCTAGCAAAGTCTGAATCTGTGTATCCTATTAAGTTTAGGCTAGATTCTTTAGAATACCATAACCCTATATTCTTTGTTCCTATTAGGTATTTAAAGATTCTCTTGACTGCAATTAGATGAGATTCCTTAGGATTAGACTGATATCTAGCACACATGCAAACACTAAACATGATATCAGGTCTACTTGCAGTAAGATACAATAAAGATCCTATCATACCTCTATATAATTTCTGATCTACAGATTTACCTGATTCATCTTGGTCTAATTTGCATAATGAGCTCATGGAGGTGCTGATTGACTTGTTCCCCTCCATATCAAACTTCTTAAGCATCTCCTTGATGTACTTAGCTTGATTGATGAAGATGCCTTCTTCAGATTGTTTGATTTGAAGCCCGAGGAAATAATTCAGCTCTCCCATCATGCTCATTTCAAATTCACTCTGCATCAAGTCAGCAAATTCTTCGCAGAAGCGATTGTTAGTAGCACCGAAAATAATATCATCAACATAAATATGTACTAACAACATATCTTTGTTTTTCTTCTTTAGAAACAATGTTGTATCTACATTACCCCTAGAAAACTCATGTTCTAATAGGAATTTGCTAAGCCTCTCATACCATGCTCTAGGTGCTTGTTTCAAACCATAAAGTGCCTTGTTCAATTTATATACATGATTAGGGTATTGATGATTTTCAAAATCAGGAGGTTGTTCTACATATACCTCCTCATTAATATACCCATTTAAGAATGCACTTTTTACATCCATTTGAAATAATTTGAAGTCCTTAGAGCATGCAAATGCTAGTAAAAGTCTAATTGCTTCAAGTCTAGCTACAGGAGCAAAGGTTTCATCAAAATCTATACCTTCTTCTTGATTATAACCCTTTGCTACTAGTCTAGCCTTATTCCTTATTACAATTCCATTTTCATCAAGTTTATTTTTATAAATCCATTTGGTACCTATAATTGAATATTCAGTAGGTCTTTCAACTAGATTCCATACTTTGTTTCTAGTAAATTGGTTTAATTCTTCTTGCATTGCATTTATCCAATTTACATCTTTTTCAGCTTCTTCTATGTGTTTGGGCTCAAAATGTGAAACGAAAGCTAGATGATTGTTTAAGTTCCTAAGAGATGCTCTAGTCCTAACAGGTTGAGATGGATCATCTAGAATTAATTTCTTAGGATGCCCGTGAGCAAACCTCCAAGCCTTAGTCAGCCCATGATCCATAATAGCCTCTTGGCTTGATGATGCATTTCCAATTAATTTTTGATTATCATCTTGTAATGTCATCTCATCTATCTTCTCTTCAAGAATTTCACCATCATCATCAAAATTAACTCTCTTGCTAGAAGAGATATCACTAAAATCATCAAAAACAACATGTATGGAACTAGGGTTCTTTTATTAAAGATTCTATAGGCTTTACTAGTTGTGGAGTACCCCAAGAATATACCCTCATCAGATTTAGAGTCAAATTTTCCTAGATTATCTTTCCCATTATTATGAACAAAACACCTACATCCAAAAATATGAAAATAGTTCACTTTTGGTTTTCTGTTTTTCCAAAGTTCATAAGGTGTTTTCTTTATGATGGGTCTTAATAAAACTCTATTTAATATATGACAAGAAGTATTGACAGCTTCTCCCCAAAAGTACTTAGGGAGGTTACTTTCACACAACATAGTTCTAGCCATTTCCTCTAGAGTTCTATTTTTCCTCTCCACAACTCCATTTTGTTGTGGTGTCCTAGGTGCAGAAAAATTGTGTGTTATTCCCTTTTTACTACAAAACTCATCAAATAAATGATTTTCAAATTCGGTACCATGGTCACTTCTAATAGCTATTACAGAAGTATCTCTAGCATTTGTTACTTCTTTATGAAATTTCTTGAAAATTAAAAATGCTTGATCCTTATGGCCTAAGAACATGACCCAAGTATATCTAGAATAATCATCTACGATAACTAGACCATATTTATTTCCACCTAGACTTGTGGTTCTAGTTGGTCCGAATAGGTCCATGTGTAGTAGTTCTAGAGGTCTAGAGGTAGAGACACAATTTATAGATTTAAAGGAGTTTCTTGATTGTTTGCCAAATTGACATGCTTCACATATTTTATTCTTTTCAAACTTTAATTTTGGCAAACCTATCACAGAATCTCTTTTAACTAATTTAGATATGGTGTCCATGCTTGCATGACCTAACTTACGGTGCCATAACCAACTAGCATCATTATCCTTAGTTTCATTAACAACTAAACATGGGTTGTGTTTGGCAAGATCCTCAAGGTCTACAACATACATATTTCCACGTCTTATTCCTTTAAAAACTAAACTATTGTCATTTGGGTCTGTTATGATGCATAGTGATGGTTTAAACATAACATTATAATCTCTATCACATAATTGACTAATACTTAATAAATTATGCTTAAGACCATCAACATATCGAACATTATCAATAAAAGTTGAAGGGGTAATTTGTACTTTACCTATACCAATGATGTGACCTTGGTTATTGTCTCCAAAAGTCACAACACCTCCCTTCTTAGCTTCAAGGGTGAAGAATTGATCCTTGTCACCCGTCATGTGTCTTGAGCAGCCACTATCCAAGTACCAACAATTTTTGTCGACCTTGGCTGCAAGACACTCCTACACAAGCAAATCATATAATCTTAGGTACCCAAGTTTTCTTGGGTCCTTCATGGTTAGTAATGTTGGTTCCTTTTGGAACCCAAACCCTCTTAATTTTTCTTTTAGTTTTTCCTTTCCTATACTTACACACATTTGCTTTATGTCCTAAAATTCCACAACAAAAGCAGGTTATTTTCTTAGTTTTACTTTTCCCTGCTTTAACAAAGAAGTTACTAAGAAGTTTTTGCTTATGTTTAGGTTTATACCCTAAACCCGCTCTATTGAATACCGCTCGTTGACTATTAAGTATCATATTCAATTTTTCAGAACTATATGTAAATTTTTCAACCAAGGGTTTGTATTTTTCAAGTTCTTTAGTTAGTGTTTGTTTTTCTGCTTTTAGATCATTTAGTTCTTTTGTGAGACTCTCATTTATATGTTTATTGTTTTTGGGTTCTAATGTTTCTTTGTTCAGCCTTTCATTTTCTTTAGTTAAGGTATTATTCTTTTGTATCAAGATTTGGTTACTTGTTTTAAGTTCTGCATTTTCTTTGATAAGAACATCTTTATCCTTAACTAATGAATCATACTTACGGAGATGAGTTTGGTTAGTTACTTTTAGTTCTTTGTTTTTAACGTTTATTGTTTTGTATTCATCCATTAATTCATTGAAAGCATCATATAATTCATCGAAAGTAAAATCTAAATGTGATGCGGATGTTACCTCATTTTCATTGGCCATGAAGCAGAAATTAGCCTTTTCTCCTTGTTCCTCATCCGATGATGATGATGATGTGTCGGAGTCCGATAGGGTGGTGACAAGGGCTTTCTTCTTCTTGTACTTGCTCCCCTTCTTCAGTAAAGGACACTCAGCTCTGATGTGTCCCGGCTTCTTGCACTCATAACATCCAATCCCCTCATTTTCCCTTTCCTTACCTTTATCCTTTCGATAGAAATTTGAGGGGCCTCTCCTTTGATGAAAGGACTTCTTTTGGTTGATGAATCTTCTGAACTTACGTACGAGAAGAGCCTCATCATCCTCTCCCTCGTGATCTTCTTCTTCACTGCTGCTACTGCAAGACAAGTCTTTGTTAGATGATGTAGATTTGAGAGCTATTACCTTTTTCTTATGGGAGGACTCTTCTTCGCTGTGTTGCTTCATTGTTAGCTCGTGCGTCATTAGGGATCCAAGAAGCTCCTCAAGTGGTAGCTTGTTCAAGTCCTTGGCTTCTTGGATTGCCGTCACCTTGGCTTCCCATGACCTTGGTAGACAGCGAAGAATCTTTCTGACAAGATCACTATTAGTATAGTTTTTGCCAAGGCTTTTTAGGCCATTGACAATGTCAGTAAATCTAGTGAACATGCAAGTGATTGTTTCATTAGAATCCATCTTAAATAGTTCATACTTATGAATCAATATGTTTATTTTGGATTCTTTGACTTGATTCGTGCCCTCATGGGTCACTTCAAGTCTATCCCAAATCTCTTTTGCAGAATTGCAAGTAGAGACTCTATTGAATTCATTCCTATCTAATGCACAGTAAAGCACATTCATTGCTTTGGAATTGAGTTGTGCCTTTCTCATGTCATGGTCATCCCAATCCTTTTCGAGTTTGGGTACAGTGACACCCTCTACATAGATGGATGGGATGTATGGTCCATTTACTACAATGGTCCACATCTCAGATTGCGCGAGTCGACTCTATCAGGCGAGACAGAAACATCCGAAATATGGACAAAATGCGAGTCGACTCCGGCACAACGCGAGTCGACTCCCGCACAGTGCGAGTCGACTCCAGATTGCGTGAGTCGACTCTCTCAGGCGAGACAGAAACATCCGAATCTGGACAAAACACGAGTCGATTCCGGCACGGCGCGAGTCGACTCCTGAACTGTTGAAAAACCTATAGAAGCTTTCTACATCCAAGATTTCGATTCGGAATACATCCATGTGTAATCTGAAACACCTTGGATCTCCACAAACTCCAACAATCTTCCACTTGGAGACCTTAGGTGTGCTTTCTCATAGACTCTGGTTCCTTTGCTCCCACTGCAACTAAATCGAAACGGTACCTCCTCAATGTCTTCAAAGAAGACCAGCAGAAGCTGAATTCGCTTTCAGCTTCTCCACCATGACAACCTTCATCAACATGCCCGCAGGATTCTTGCTGGTGTGGATCTTCTTCAGCCTGATAAGCTTCTGTTCGAGCATCGACCTCACGAAGTGATACCGTATATCAATATGCTTCGTCCTCGCATGAAATGCTGAATTTTTCGCTAGATGAATTGCGTTTTGACTGTCGGAGTACAACCTGCAATCCTTCTGCTCCTTCCCAATTTCTTTCATCAAGTTCTGAAGCCATATTAATTCCTTGCACACCTCTGTAGCTGCCACATATTTAGCTTCTGTCATCGATAGTGCAACAACCGGCTGTAACCTGGAGATCCAACTGATAGCCCCACCGCCCAGGGTGAACAGTACCCTATCATGCTTCTCCTATTGTCCAAGTCTCCTGCCATGTCTGAGTCTACAAATCCCTGTAGCTGAAACTTAGACCCTCCATAGCATAGTTGCATGCTTTCCGTGCCCTTTAGATACCTGAGTTTTCACTTGACTGCTCTCCAATGCTCCAAACCTGGGCAGCTCATGAAACGACTCACTACTCCCACTGCTTGAGCAATGTCTGGTCGTGTACACACCATTGCGTACATCAAGCTTCCTACCACCGATGCATACGGGATTCTAGACATGTCCTCTGCTTCCTTCCGTGTCTTCGGACTTTCCCTCTTTGAAAGCTTGAAATGGGCACCAATCGGTGTGCTAACTGGTTTAGCACCCTCCATGCTGAACCTTCTGAGTACTCGACGAATGTACTCTGCCTGAGATAGTCTGAGGATGTGCTTGGACCTATCTCTGGTGATCTGCATGCCAAGGATCTGCTTTGCTGCTCCTAGATCCTTCATTGCAAATTTTCTAGATAGCTCCATTTTCAATTTTGCAATCTCACGTATGCTAGAACCTGCAACTAGTATATCATCAACATATAATAGCAAGATAATATAAGATGACCCGAAGTCCTGGAAGTAGCAACAATGATCTTCACTGCATCTCTTATAGCCAATCTGAAGCATGAAGCTATCGAACTTGAGATACCACTGTCTGGGTGCTTGCTTCAATCCATACATGCTCTTCTTGAGCTTACATACTAAGTCACCCTTAACGTATCTCTTGGGCTGCTGCATGTAGATCTCTTCCTCGAGATCACCGTGAAGAAAGGCTGTCTTCACATCAAGCTGCTCCAAGTGTAGATCTTCTGCAGCTACCATGCTCAACACTGTTCGAATAGTGCTCATCTTCACTACAGGAGAGAATATTTTTGTGAAGTCGACACTGGCTCTCTACTGAAAATCTTTGACAATCAATCTGGCCTTATATCTTTTCTTACCATCATGCTCTTCCTTTAGCATGTAAACCCACTTGTTTGACAGTGCTTTCTTACCTTTGGGTAGATCCAACAGATCCTATGTCTGATTCTACTCCAATGACTTCATCTCGTCATCCATGGCAAACTCTCACTCCTTGGCGTCAACCTGCAATGCTTCTTGATAGCATTCAGGTTCACCACTATCTGTGAGCAGCAAATAGTTAAGAGTCCATTATATCGCTGAGGAGGCTTTCCGTGTGTGGTACGGATGGATCTTCTTAGCTATGGAGGGGGTGCCATAACTGTAGTTTCCGTCTCTTGCCCGGATTGAACCTTCTGATCAGAATTTGTAGACTCCTCTTCAGAATCTATAAAATTTGGCTCCTTAGGTTTTTCTTATGAAATTGGGTTCTTCTGCATCTCATTCTCATTGAAGATCACATTTTTGCTCTTGATGATTTTTCTATTTTTTGGATCCCAAAACCTGTATCCAAATTGATGACCACCATATCCAATGAAGATGCATCTTTTTGATTTGGCGTCTAGTTTACCTTTTTTGGTGGAATCCACATGGGCGTATGCGGTACAACCAAAAATCCGTAGGTGCGCCAAGTCAATCTTCTTTCCTATCCATGCTTCTTCAGGAATCCCAAGTTGTAGCTTCTTAGATGGCCCTCTGTTGATCAAATAGGCGGCAGTACTAACTGTTTCTGCCCAGAATTGCTGTGGCAATCCAGCATGTATCCTCATGCTCCTGGCACGCTCGTTGATTGTCTTGTTCATCCTTTCAGCAACTCCATTTTGCTGTGGTGTTCCTGAAATAGTTTTCTGCATAATCTCCATTTTCTGCATAATACCTGAGCGGGTCCCCACATGTCAGTGTGCACGAGATTAAGCTTTTCCAGCTTTCGAGGCTGACTGTCTTCGCTGAAAGACACCTGTTTCTGCTTCCCAAGAGCGCAGTCCTCGCAAAAATCTAACTCGACCGCCTTAAGACCTTGCAGCTTGCCCATCTGATGCATAGCCTGTTAGGATCTGTCACATGCCGCTGAAAATTCAAAAAATTTTCAGATACGCAGCGGAAAGACATGTGCATATCCTGTTCATCGCATGAACGTATTTTAAAATTATTTATAGATAGATTAGGATTAAATTCTATTAAATCATTTTAAAATCATGATTAAGAAGATCAGATCTTTATCTTGTGCGGGTAGATGGTCTCCGCAAATCTGATTTACGTGGTATTTGATAAAGGTTCAGTGGAAGCCGCACACGCGTCCGGCCTCTATAGGTATCCACACGAAGTAATGAGTCGATCGAAGCCTTTGGATCTTTCCGAGATGCTAGCTCCCTTGCAGAGAAGGCTATTGATGGCTGAAGTCTTCTCCCTTAAATCAACTTTTGATTGCCTTGAGAGGAGGTAGAAGAAGGAAGGTTCAATGGAAGACTCGCAGCCTTTCAATTTCCCTTCACGTTGGAACCAAGGAAGGAGAGGAAGGAGGCCACGCCTAGCCTTCTTTTTTCCTTTGTTGCTTGCGGCTGAAGAGAGGAATGAGAGGGGGGAACTTGCTGCCATGAATGCCAAAGAAAACCCAATGAAAGGAGGCCGAAATCCAATGCTCTTTTGAAGCCTTAAGGGATAAAGATGAGTTCCTATTTTTAAGGAACTCATTCTTATCCCTTTAGGTGGCAAGCAAGGAGGGGCGTAGCCCCTTCCTTTTCTTCTCATGCAAGTAAGGGATGGGCATACGCCCCTCCCTCTTCTCCCCTCTAATCCCACGCCCCACTTAATCACATTAAGTGGGGTGGGTTATGCCACATAGATAGAGACCTAATCCTTTTTCTAAAAAGGATTAGATGAACTCAATCTTCCTTTTCATTCAAATCCTAATCTAATTGGGATTTAATTGAACTAAGACTCTATTGAACTCTTCAATCCTAATCCAATTAGGAGTCATTTAATTAATTAGATTAGAATTAAAATTAATTAGGACTTAAGAAAATCCTAATCTAATCAGAACTTGTTTAAATTTCAGCCCTAAGACAATTAGGACTTTAGAAATCCTACTCCAAGTAGGATTCTAATTTAATTTGAAATCCTAATCCAATTAGGACTCCAAGAATCCTACTCCAAGTAGGATTCATGATCAAGTCCAATTAATTAAATTCAATTAATTAAATTAAATTGCAATCCGATTGCAATTATTCCTTCTTCAAATCACTAACTCTTAGCGGGTTAACCAATTATCAATCTAATTGATCATATGTGATTCTTAATCACAATTCAACCATCGGATCGGTCAATACCTCTAATATGTGTGACCCCATAGGTTCTATTCTGACTGATAGTGAGATATATTACGATCTCTATTACAATATCATTGAAAACTTCTTTCTGTTAGATGTATGCCCTAGAAGCCAATCTGGCTGACACATTGTTATTTCTAGGGATATAATTTTGTACTTAACTATTTATTATTGAATAAATATAAGGCATCTTTTCATTCATATTATTTATGTGTCTATGAATCGTCCAAGAAATTAATAAGATGATGATATATATTCTCAAGAGTTGAGAATTTGAGCCATGTATCATTGGTGATTAATTTCTAAATGCTCCTGATCAATGGATCATCACGAGGACGGTGATCGATCCGATTAGTGCACAGATCACTTTCCTTCTGGATGGACGAGACTTGAGTCCACAGTGTAGGGACACTAAAGTGATAGTGCAGGTGCTTGTTAGAGAACAAGGGTACTGAGCGTGACCAAGACAAGAAGTCACTTGGATGTCTATCCACTCGTTAGTGACTTGCTTGATGTTGCAGTAGTGTGACTGGTCCTTTGACCTGCGGTGCTTCGGCTACTCACAGTGAGGTTATTGTAGTTTGACTGCACACATACATGGTCTCTAGCCATATGGGTCCATGCAGTGTAGATTGGCTGCAATAAGTTCATTGTAGGAGTAGGGTATGCACCTATAAGGAATCTATCGACCTTGATAGATAAGGAGAGATCCTATGTGATTTATAAGACTGAGTTCGTAAGACCTCGGCCGGGGCAGTATGCACAGTGGAGAAAGAGTTTTCCACTCTCGAACTTAAGTCGAATAAATCTTCACATATGACAGACGATGGGGTTTGACGAGTTGTCCATGACCTCCGTCCTGTAGGGATCCATGATAGTAGGACTGTATCACATGATAACTGCACCTAGAGGTTCATCATTCTATTCTACTGGGTAGCCACTACATGCTGCTAGGTGTCACTGGTGGATGGTGGGACTCATAGGGATTATCTCGATGATCGATAAACCCTAATGAGTAGAGTTGGAATCGTTCCAATCCATTAAAAGGAGTTTTCAATGATATTATGATAGAGATCATAATATATCTCACTACCAGTCAGAATAGAACCTATGGGGTCACACACACTAGAAGTATTGACCGATCCGATGGTTGAATCGTGATTAGGAATCACAAGTAATCAATTCGATTGATATTCGGTTGAAGAAGGAACAAAGGGAATTAATTAATTGGACTTAAAACAAGAGTCCTACTTCGAGTAGGATTCCTAGAGTCCTAATTGGATTAGGACTGGGAATCCTAATTGGAGTAGGACTGGGATTCTTACTTAGAATAGGATTCCTACAATCCTAATGAGATTAGGAGTTTTGAATTAAAATTGGATTCCTACTTGGAATAGGATTCCTAGAAGACCTAATTGGATTAGGACTTCGGATTCAAATAGAGTCCTAATTGGATTAGGACTAAAGTCAAATATGTCCTAATTTGGATTAGGATTCCTTAAGTCCTAATTAATTATTAATCTAATGAATCAACATGACACCTAATTGGATTAGGATTGAAGAGTTAAATTGAGTCATGGTTCATTCAAGTTCTAATTGGATTAGGACTAGCATAGCATAGAACCCGATTGATTCATGATTTGGTTAATCCTAATTAGATTAGGACTAAACCATAAAAAGGGCACCTAATCCTCTTTGGAAGAGGATTAGGTTAACCAAGTAAGAAGGGCATCAGCCCCTCTTCACTTAGTTGGTGCGACATGAAGAGAGAAGGGGCCTGCGCCCCCTCTTGGAAAGTAGTCAAGGGCTCCTAACTTGTAGGAGCCCTTCATCCTTATAAAAGAAGGACTAGGGCCGGCGCCCTAGAAGCACCTTTCCTCCTCTTCAAGCCGTGGCCACCCCCTCTCCATCTCCTCTTGTTTCAGCCGCAAGCAAAAGGAAAAGCCAAGAGGTGTCTTGGCGGCATCCTCTTCCTCCCTTCCTTCATCCAACGCAAGGAAGAAAAGAAGGCTGCGTGGGGATTCTTCTTCTTCCTCTTCTTCATCCTTCTTCTTCCTCCTCTCAAGCACAATCAAGGGTTGATTGAAAGAGAGGAGATCAGCCATCAAAAGAAGTCTTTGCAAGGGAGCTAGCACCCCGGGAAGACAAGAAAGCTTTGATCGGTCCTCTGCTTCGTGTGGATATCCGTAGAGGCCGGGCACTTGAACGGCTTCAAGCGAACCTTCATCCAAAACCACGATCATCAGTTTGCGGTGATCATCTACCCGCTCAAGGTGAAGATTTGATCTCCCTAAAGGTTTTAAAAGTATTAATCCTTATCTAACTACGAACGGTTTAGAAACAGCGTTCATGCGATGAACGTCGATCCCGCTTATGCCGATTTCGCTGCAATCTGATTTTTGTTTTGAAATATCAGCGGCATAGGCGGGTTCCCAACAGTGGTATCAGAGCCTAGGCTTCGTAGTTTAAGGTATGAATTAATTATAAGTAGGCTTATTAGATCTGAAAATTGAATGATCATGCATGCTGAAAATTTTCTGCATGCAGAATTTTTCTAGGGTGCTGATTTTTACATGCTGATTTTTATATGATAAAAGGATGATTCTAATAGCATTGTTAATGTGATTACAAAGTTTAGAATCATGATTAGCATGATCAGCAACCTATGTCATGAGACATTCAATTAATTATCAGATCTGAAAATTATAATTGTTGCATATGGTGATGATCATAGGATTCAAACCCTTTTGGTATCAAATGTAATGACCTGCGATGTGATCTGCGATGTCATGTAATTTTTCAGATGCTTGCATGCATCTTATTTGATGTTTTGAGAGGCCTGCGTGCCTCCTAAAAGGGAGATGTAATTTATTTTTATTTTTATTTTATATCTGGTTGTATTTCTGTGATGTGATGTACGTCAACGATCAAGTCGAAGATGATGCATGAGATGAACAGGGCTCCAAGCGGCTGATGGCGATTGGATCAAGAGTTGGTCAAGGATCGAGTCAAGGAGGCTTGGAACCAATTCAAGAGTTGAAGATCAGTTGATCGATTGACGTGCATGTGCTTGTAATACGACCTAACTAGAATCCATGATCATTACCTATTTAAAGTTTAGCTTTAATTATTGCTGCGATTATAAATGCCTGCAATGCGCCGTTTGCATGTGATGTGAATGTGAGTCGGGTAGATAGGTTTACATATGATGTAGCAAACCCAATTGAGACCTAAATCAAAACCTCCTCAATCAAGTCGAGAGTGAACCGACATGAGCAAGTCATATTAGATTAATTGATCTAATTGGTGTCTAGGAAAGCATGAAAGGTGGTTACTTAATTAGGACCTTACTCTCTGAGTAAGGGGAGCCTCCCACCTGCTTACCTGGCCAATTGTTCGATTACCTTTTATGAAGAGCTCAAGTTGCAAACACTAAGACCTGATTAACCAATATTAAGTCAATAGGTCTTCCACTGTAGTAGAGCTGCTAAGGTCTTTCTGATGTTGATTTGTCTCGGCTGGACACAGTGGGCAAGTTGCATCGGGGGGCTGGACCTCTCTATAGACATGAGATGTTGTGGGCTAAAGGTGGGGTTGGGCACCAATAACTGTTAGGTGAGGACCGAATGATGACTTTATTCCTACGGTTATACAGTGGGTCTGACTTAACTAAGAAATGGGACCAATAACTGTTAGGTGAGGTCTTCATGGCTTAGAGACCGAGTTGCACTGCAACATGCTTGAGTAGCATTGTACAAGAGTTGTACACTCATCCATCTATGTGTCACCAATAACTGTTAGGTGAGGTGCCATGTAGATCGGTGGGACCGCAGTACCCACTAGAAACCCTAGTCGTGTAGGATTTCCGTTTTCCTACCAGGGGAGTGTGAGGAATTCGAAAAAATAGTGGGAGTTACATTTGTTTTAAAAGACCTTAGAACAAATTAGGATCAAGTACAAAAGTCTAACTAGAATCTTTACTCTCTGCAGATCATAATGTCAGCCTCAAACCCTTTGACCCGTATTCTTGAGACCAACCGATTGACCGGAACCAATTATAAGGACTGGCTTAGAAATCTCAAAATTGTTTTGAGCTGTGAGAAAATAGGCTACATACTCGATTCAGATATCCCCACACTACCAGCACGTCCTACTGATGTTCAGCGACAGATGCATCAAAAATGGCTGGATGATGACATTAGAGTCAAGTGCTATATGATGGCATCCATGTCTAATGAACTCCAATGCCAGCATGAGAATCTCAAGACTGCTAGGAACATACTAGCACATCTGCAAGAGTTGTATGGTGAGCAGAGTCGCACAGCTCGTTTTGAAGTGTCCAAGAGGCTCTTCAAGACAAAGATGCGCGAAGGGCAGTTCGTCCATGATCACGGTCTGACTATGATCAAGGACCTTGAGGAGCTTGAGAAGCTTGGAATGAACATGCACAAGGAATTGCAAGTGGATTTTATCCTACAATCACTTCCTGATTCATTTGGTCAGTTTATAGTAAACTACCACATGAATAAGATTGAATGCACTAAGACTGAACTAATCAACATGTTGGTAACTGCTGAGGGAGCCTTGAAAGGTTCAAAGGGCAATGTCCTTACTGCTGAGTTGACTTCTGGTTCCAAGAGAAAGTCTACTTGGAAGAAAAAGAAGCCTGCGAAGAAGCAAAAGAAAGACAAGAAGACAAAGAAGGAAGTTCAAAAGAAAAAGGCCAATGACAAAGGAAAATGTTTCCACTGCAATGTCGACGGCCACTGGAAGAGGAACTGTCCTTCATACCTCGAGAGCCTGAAGAACATGAAAGGTGACAAACCTTCAGAAGGTATAGATTTGCTCATAATTGAAACTAATCTAACGGTTTCTTCTACTTCTAGTTGGGTTATAGATTCTGGTTCTAGTGCTCATCTGTGCACTACCATGCAGGGTCTAAAGAAAAGTAGAAGGCTGGCGGAAGGTGCGGTAACCCTTCGGGTTGGCAACGGGGCAAAAGTTGCTGCTGTGGCTGTCGGCACCTACCATCTGCAACTACCGTCTGATTTTAGTTTATTACTTAGAGACTGCTATTATGTACCTGCTGCTAGCAGAAATTTGATTTCTGTTTCATGTCTAGCACAGGAAGGTCATGTTTTTACATTTGACAAAGACTGCTGTTCTATTTATTTAAGAAATAAAATAGTCGCACGTGGTTTTATGATTGACAGTCTCTATCATTTGCATATGGATGTATCTATAAATATGTCTGAGCAAGTAGTGAATGCCAAAGGATCCAAAAGATCCAGGGATGAGATAAACCAAAAATATTTGTGGCACCTCAGGCTTGGCCATATTGGAGAGGACAGAATGAACAAAATGGATAAAGATGGGCTTCTCGGCTCATTGACTTCCGAGTCATATCCAGTTTGCGAATCTTATCTTCAAGGAAAAATGGCCAAATTACCCTTTGTAGGACATGGGGAGAGGACCACTGAAATACTTACCCTAGTACATACAGATGTATGTGGCCCATTCGATGTGCTAGCCAGGGGACGTTATTCGTACTTCATTACCTTTACCGATGATTATTCACGGTATGGGTATGTGTATCTTATGAGACACAAATCTGAATCTTTTGAAAAGTTCAAAGAGTTCAAAAATGAAGTAGAAAAACAAACTGGAAAATCCCTTAAGACTCTTCGATCAGATCGAGGAGGAGAATACCTTAGTGGAGAATTCCGGGACTATCTCAAGGACAATGGCATAGTCTCACAATGGACTCCTCCGGGTACGCCTCAACTCAACGGAGTGTCAGAGAGGAGGAATCGGACCCTATTGGATATGGTCAGGTCCATGATGAGCTTCACTAATTTACCTATGTTCCTTTGGGGAGATGCCTTACTCACAACGATTTATTGAATAGAGTTCCCTCTAAATCAGTTCCTACCACACCGTATGAGATATGGCATGGTAAGAAACCAAGTCTTGGTCATCTCAAGATTTGGAGATGTCCGGCCCACGTCAAGAGACTACAGGAAGATAAGTTAGAGGCTAGGACCATAAGTGCTCGTTTTATAGGATATCCTAAAGAGTCATTAGGATACAATTTTTACATCTCAGAGGATCACAATGTGTTTGTGAGCCGTCATGCCATCTTCTTGGAAAATCAGTTTATCCTTGATAGAGGCAGTGGGAGGAAAATTGAACTTGAAGAGAAAGTCTCAGAAAAGCAACGAGTCATGGATCCTATTGAACCCATTCATACAGAGCCAGTACACGATGTCCCTCGACCACCTCGTAGATCTAGTAGGGTCTCCCATCCTCCCGATAGATACTTAGGTATACTAGAAGAGGATACCGAGAAAATGTTCCTAGTGGGAGATAGGGATCATACACAAGATCCCAAAACCTACGATGAGGTGATATCTGATATCGATTCCGAGAAATGGCTGGAAGCCATGAAGTCAGAGTTAGACTCCATGCATTCCAACCAAGTCTGGACCTTAGTAGATCCACCAGAAGGTATTGTACCTATTGGATGTAAATGGATCTACAAAAGGAAAATAGGTTCGGATGGAAAGGTAGAGACCTTTAAGGCAAGGCTGGTGGCGAAAGGGTATAGTCAACGCGAAGGCATTGACTATCAGGAGACCTTTTCACCTGTAGCCATGCTGAAATCCATCCGAACACTGCTTGCCATTGCAGCATTTCATGATTATGAAATCTGGCAGATGGATGTGAAAACTGCTTTCCTGAATGGATATCTTGATGAACATATCTATATGGAACAGCCTCTGGGTTTCACTTCCAGTGATGGAGATCACAAGGTCTGCAAGCTGCAAAGGTCCATCTATGGACTAAAGCAAGCATCTCAGAGTTGGAACACTCGTTTTGATGACGCAATCAAAACGTTTGATTTCATCAAAAATGAAGAGGAACCGTATGTTTACAAAAGGGTTAGTGGGAGCGCTGTCGTATTTCTCGTACTGTACGTGGACGACATCCTCCTGATAGGGAATGATATTCCCATGCTAACCTCGGTCAAGGTCTGGTTGTCAAAAGAGTTCTCCATGAAAGACCTTGGGGAAGCATCCTATATTTTGGGAATAAAGGTCTATAGAGATAGATCTAAAAGGATACTTGGCCTATCACAGAAAATGTATATAGAGGAAGTGTTGAAAAGGTTCAGCATGGAAAATTCCAAAAGGGGTCTCTTACCCCTTAGGCATGGAATTCATCTCTCCAAGAAGATGTGCCCCAACACATCTGAAGAGATTCAACGCATGAGCAAGATCCCTTATGCATCGGCAATAGGGAGCCTCATGTATGCCATGCTATGTACACGACCTGATATAGCTCTTGCTGTGAGTGTCACAAGCAGATATCAGTCGAATCCAGGTGAGGAACACTGGACAGCTGTGAAGAATATTCTTAAGTACTTGAGAAGAACTAAAGATTTATTCTTAGTCTTTGGAGGATCATCAGAGTTGAAAGTAGAAGGATACACAGATTCAGACTTCATGACTGATGTCGATGATAGGAAGTCAACATCTGGATATGTGTTCTTGTGCAATGGTGGTACGGTAAATTGGAAGAGTTCCAAACAACCGATCATTGCTGATTCTACTATAGAAGCTGAATACATCGCCGCCTCTGAAGCTGCTAAGGAAGGCTTCTGGTTCAAGAAATTCATTGCGGAATTGGATGTAATGTCATCAGATGCCATAACACTCTACTGCGATAATAATGGCGCCATAGCCCTTGCTAAGGAGCCAAGGTCTCATCAGAAGTCCAAGCATATAGAGCGGCGCTTCCATCTCATACGCGACTATGTTGAGAAGAAATATGTAGATGTGCAGAGAGTAGACTCCGCGGATAACGTGGCAGACCCGTTCACTAAGCAGCTAAGTCAGCAAAAGACTGAAGCCCACCTTAAGAAGATGGGGCTTAGATATATGATTGATTGGCTTTAGTGCAAGTGGGAGATTGTTAGATGTATGCCCTAGAAGCCAATCTGGCTGACACATTGTTATTTCTAGGGACATAATTTTGTACTTGACTATTTATTATTGAATAAATATAAGGCATCTTTTCATTCATATTATTTATGTGTCTATGAATCGTCCAAGAAATTAATAAGATGATGATACATATTCTCAAGAGTTGAGAATTTGAGCCATGTATCATTGGTGATTAATTTCTAAATGCTCCTGATCAATGGATCATCACGAGGACGGTGATCGATCCGATTAGTGCACAGATCACTTTCCTTCTGGATGGACGAGACTTGAGTCCACAGTGTAGGGACACTAAAGTGATAGTGCAGGTGCTTGTTAGAGAACAAGGGTACTGAGCGTGACCAAGACAAGAAGTCACTTGGATGTCTATCCACTCGTCAGTGACTTGCTTGATGTTGCAGTAGTGTGACTGGTCCTTTGACCTGCGGTGCTTCGGCTACTCACAGTGAGGTTATTGTAGTTTGACTGCACACATACATGGTCTCTAGCCATATGGGTCCATGCAGTGTAGATTGGCTGCAATAAGTTCACTGTAGGAGTAGGGTATGCACCTATAAGGAATCTATCGACCTTGATAGATAAGGAGAGATCCTATGTGATTTATAAGACTGAGTTTGTAAGACCTCGGCCGGGGCAGTATGCACAGTGGAGAAAGAGTTTTCCACTCTCGAACTTAAGTCGAATAAATCTTCACATATGACAGACGATGGGGTTTGACGAGTTGTTCATGACCTCCGTCCTGTAGGGATCCATGATAGTAGGACTGTATCACATGATAACTGCACCTAGAGGTTCATCATTCTATTCTACTGGGTAGCCACTACATGCTGCTAGGTGTCACTGGTGGATGGTGGGACTCACAGGGATTATCTCGATGATCGATATACCCTAATGAGTAGAGTTGGAATCGTTCCAATCCATTAAAAGGAGTTTTCAATGATATTATGATAGAGATCATAATATATCTCACTACCAGTCAGAATAGAACCTATGGGGTCACACACACTAGAAGTATTGACCGATCCGATGGTTGAATCGTGATTAGGAATCACAAGTAATCAATTCGATTGATATTCGGTTGAAGAAGGAACAAAGGGAATTAATTAATTGGACTTAAAACAAGAGTCCTACTTCGAGTAGGATTCCTAGAGTCCTAATTGGATTAGGACTGGGAATCCTAATTGGAGTAGGACTGGGATTCTTACTTAGAATAGGATTCCTACAATCCTAATGAGATTAGGAGTTTTGAATTAAAATTGGATTCCTACTTGGAATAGGATTCCTAGAAGACCTAATTGGATTAGGACTTCGGATTCAAATAGAGTCCTAATTGGATTAGGACTAAAGTCAAATATGTCCTAATTTGGATTAGGATTCCTTAAGTCCTAATTAATTATTAATCTAATGAATCAACATGACTCCTAATTGGATTAGGATTGAAGAGTTCAATTGAGTCATGGTTCATTCAAGTTCTAATTGGATTAGGACTAGCATAGCATAGAACCCGATTGATTCATGATTTGGTTAATCCTAATTAGATTAGGACTAAACCATAAAAAGGGCACCTAATCCTCTTTGGAAGAGGATTAGGTTAACCAAGTAAGAAGGGCATCAGCCCCTCTTCACTTAGTTGGTGCGACATGAAGAGAGAAGGGGCCTGCGCCCCCTCTTGGAAAGTAGTCAAGGGCTCCTAACTTGTAGGAGCCCTTCATCCTTATAAAAGAAGGACTAGGGCCGGCGCCCTAGAAGCACCTTTCCTCCTCTTCAAGCCGTGGCCACCCCCTCTCCATCTCCTCTTGTTTCAGCCGCAAGCAAAAGGAAAAGCCAAGAGGTGTCTTGGCGGCATCCTCTTCCTCCCTTCCTTCATCCAACGCAAGGAAGAAAAGAAGGCTGCGTGGGGATTCTTCTTCTTCCTCTTCTTCATCCTTCTTCTTCCTCCTCTCAAGCACAATCAAGGGTTGATTGAAAGAGAGGAGATCAGCCATCAAAAGAAGTCTTTGCAAGGGAGCTAGCACCCCGGGAAGACAAGAAAGCTTTGATCGGTCCTCTGCTTCGTGTGGATATCCGTAGAGGCCGGGCACTTGAACGGCTTCAAGCGAACCTTCATCCAAAACCACGATCATCAGTTTGCGGTGATCATCTACCCGCTCAAGGTGAAGATTTGATCTCCCTAAAGGTTTTAAAAGTATTAATCCTTATCTAACTACGAACGGTCTAGAAACAGCGTTCATGCGATGAACGTCGATCCCGCTTATGCCGATTTCGCTGCAATCTGATTTTTGTTTTGAAATATCAGCGGCATAGGCGGTTTCCCAACACTTTCAATGGGTTGAAACAATTCCAACTCAACTCACCAGGGATCATCGACCATCAAGATGATCCCTATGAGTCTCACCATCCACCAGTGATACCTAGCAGTATATAGTGGCTACCCAATAGAATAGAATGATGAACGTCTAGGTGCAGTTATCGTATGATACAGTCCTTCTATCGTGGATCCCTACAGATCGGAGTTCATGGATAAATCATCAAACCCCATCGTCTGTCATATGTCTAGATTTATTCGACTTGAGTTCGATAGTGGAAAACTCTTTCTCCACTGTATATACTGCTCTGGCTAAGGTCTTAGAACTCAGTCTTATAAATTACATAGGATCGCTCCTTATCTATCAAGATCGATAGATTCCATGTAGGTGCATATCTTACTCCTACAGTGAACCTACTGCAGCCAATCTACACTACAAGGACTCATTGTGAGTAGCCGAATCACCGCAGGTCAAAGGACTAGTCACACTACTGCAACATCAAGCAAGTCACTAACAAGTGGATAGACATCCAAGTGACTTCTTGTCTTGGTCACGCTCAGCACCCTTGTTCTCTAACAAGCACCTGCACTATCACTTCAGTGTCTCTACACTATGGACTCGAGTCTTATCCATCCTTAAGGAAAGCGATCTGTATACTAATCGAATCGATCACCGTCCTTGTGATGATCCATTGATCAGGAGCATTTAGAAATTAATCAGCAATGATACATGGCTCAAATTCTCAACTCTTGAGAATATGTATCATTATTTTATTAATTTCTTGGACGATTCATAGACACATAAATAATATGAATGAAAAGATGCCCATTTATTATTCAATAATAATAATATCAAGTACAAATTTATGTTCCAAAATTAACAATGTGTTCGCTAGATTGGCTTCTAGGGCATACATCTAACAATCTTCCATTTGCACTAAAGCCAATCAGACATATATCTAAGTCTCATCTTCTCAAGGTGGGCTTCAGTCTTCTGCTGATTAAACTGCTTAGTGAGCGGATCCGCCACGTTATCCGCAGAGTCTACTCTCTGCACCTCGACATATTTCTTCTCAAGGTAGTCACGTATGAGGTAAAAGCGCCGCTCTATGTGCTTGGACTTCTGATGAGACCTTGACTCCTTAGCAAGAGCTATGGCGCCATTATTATCACAGTAGAGTGTGATGGCATCTGATGGCATTACATCTAGCTCTGCAATGAATTTTTTGAACCAGAAGGCTTCCTTTGTAGCTTCAGAGGCGGCGATATACTCAGCTTCCATGGTAGAATCAACAATGATCGGTTGTTTGGAACTCTTTCAATTTACCGTGCCACCATTGCACAAGAACACATATCCAGATGTAGACTTTCTATCATCAATATCAGTCATAAAATCTGAATCTGTGTATCCTTCTACCTTTAACTCTGATGATCCTCTAAAAACCAAGAACAAATCTTTAGTTCTTCTCAAGTACTTAAGAATATTCTTCACAGCTGTCCAGTGCTCTTCACCTGGATTTGACTGATATCTGCTAGTGACACTCACAGCAAAGGCTATATCAGGTCGTGTACACAGCATGGCATACATGAGACTCCTTATTGCCGAAGCATAAGGGATCTTGCTCATGCGTTGAATCTCTTCTGATGTGTTGGGGCACATCTTCTTGGAGCGATGAATCCCATGCCTAAGGGATAATAGACCCCTCTTGGAGTTTTCCATACTGAACCTCTTCAGTACCTCCTCTATGTACATCTTCTGTGATAGGCCAAGCATCCTCTTAGATCTATCTCTATAGACCTTAATCCCCAAAATATAGGATGCTTCTCCATGGTCTTTCATGGAGAACTCTTTTGATAACCAGACCTTGATCGAGGTTAGCATAGGAATATCATTCCCTATCAGAAAGATGTCATCCACGTATAGTACAAGGAACACGACAGCACTCCCACTAACCTTCTTGTAAACACACGGTTCCTCTTCATTTTTGATGAAATCAAATGATTTGATCGCATCATTGAAACGAGTGTTCCAACTCCGAGATGCTTGCTTCAGTCCATAGATGGACCTTTGCAGCTTGCAGACCTTGTGATCTCCATAACTGAAAGTGAAACCCAAAGGCTACTCCATATAGATATCTTCATCAAGATATCCATTCAGGAAAGCAGTTTTCACATCCATCTGCCATATTTCATAATCATGAAATGCTGCAATGGCAAGCAATGTTCGAATGGATTTCAGCATGGCTACTGGTGAAAAGGTCTCCTGATAGTCAATGCAATTACGCTGACTATACCCTTTCGCCACTAGCCTTGCCTTATAGGTCTTTACCTTTCCATCCGAACCTATCTTTCTTTCGTAGATCCATTTGCATTCAATAGGTACTATACCTTCTGGTGGATCCACTAAGGTCCAGACTTGGTCGGAATACATGGAGTCTATCTCTGACTTCATGGCCTCCAGCCATTTCTCGGAATCGATATCAGATATCGCCTCGTTGTAGGTATTGGGATCCTGTACATGTTTCCTATCTCCCATGAGAAACATTTTCTCGGTATCCTCTACTAGTATACCTAAATATCTATCAGGAGGATGGGAGACCCTACTTGATCTACGAGGTGAAGGAGGTACTACATGTACTGGCTTTATGTGAATAGGTTCTATAGGATCAATTACTCGTTGCTTTTCAGAGACTTTCTCTTCAAGCTCAATTTTCCTCCCACTGCCTCTATCAAGGATAAACTGTTTTCCAAGAAGATGGCATGTCGGCTCACAAACACATTGTGATCTTTTGAGACGTAAAAATTGTATCTTAATGACTCTTTAGGATATCCTATGAAACGAGCATTTATGGTCCTAGGCTCTAACTTGTCCGCCTGTTGTCGCTTGACATGGGCCGGACATCCCCAAATCTTGAGATGACCAAGACTCGGCTTCTTACCATGCCATATCTCATACGATATGGTAGGAACGGATTTAGAGAAAACTCTATTCAGTAAATCAATTACGGATAGTAAGGCATCTCCCCAAAGAAACATAGGCAGATCTGTGAAGCTCATCATGGATCGGATCATATCCAATAGAGTCTGATTCCTCCTTTCTGACACCCCGTTGAGTTGAGGTGTACCCGGAGGCGTCCATTATGAGACTATGCCATTCTTCTTGAGATAGTCCCAGAATTCCTCACTAAGGTATTTTCCTCCTCGATCTGATTGAAGAACCTTAAAGGGTTTTTCCAGTCTGTTTTTCTACTTCATTTCTGAACTCTTTAAACTTTTCAAAAGACTCAGATTTGTATCTCATAAGATACACATACCTATATCGTGAATAGTCATCGGTAAAGGTAATGAAGTATGAATAACGACCCCTGGCTGACATATCAAATGGGCCACACACATCAGTGTGTACCAAGGTAAGTATTTCAGTGGTCCTCTCTCATATCCTACAAAAGGTAATCTAGCCATTTTTTCTTGAAGACAGGACTCACAAACTGGATATAACTCGGAAGTCAATGGGCCGAGAAGCCCATCTTTCTCCATTTTGTTCATTCTGTCCTCTCCAATATGGCCAAGCCTGACGTGCCACAAATACTTCTGATTTATCTCATCTCTTGATCTGTTAGATCATATGGCACTCACTACTTGCTCAGACACATTCACAGACACATCAATATGCAAGTGATAGAGACTGTCAATCATGAAACCACGTGCAACTAATTTATTTCTGAAAGAAATAGAACAACAGTCTTTGTCAAATGTCATAACATGACCATCTTGTGCTAAACATGAAACAGAAATCAAATTCTTGCTAGCAGCAGGGACATAATAACAGTCTCTAAGCAATCAACTAAATCCAGACGGTAATCGCAGAGGATATGTGCCCACAGCTACAGCAGCAACTCTTGCCCCGTTGCCTACCCTAAGGGTCACTGCACCTTCCGCCAGCTTCCTAGTTTTCTTTAGACCCTGCATAGTAGTACACAAATGAGCACTAGAACCAGAATCTATAACCCAACTAGAAGTAGAAGAAACCGTAAGGTTAGTTTCAATTACGAGCAAGTCTAACATACCTTCAGAAGGTGTGTCTGCCTTTTTGTTCTTCAGGCTCTTAAGGTATAAAGGGCAGTTCCTTTTCCAATGGCCGTTGACGTTGCAGTGGAAACATTTTTCCTTGTCATTAGCCTTTTTCTTATGAACTTCCTTCTTCAGCTTCTTGTCTTTCTTCTGCTTCTTTACAGACTTCTTTTTCTTCCAAGTAGACTTTCTCTTGGAACCAGAAGTCAGCTCAGCAGCCAGAATAGAGCCCCTTGAACCTTTCAAGGCTCCTTCAGCGGTTACCAACATATTCAATAGTTCAGTCTTCGTGCATTCAATTTTATTCATATAGTAGTTTACTATAAACTACCCAAATGAATCAGGAAGGAATTGCAGGATCAGATCTATCTGCAGTTCCTTATGCATGGTCATACCGAGCTTCTCAAGCTCCTCTAGGTCCTTGATCATAGTCAGACAGTGATCATGGACAGACTGCCCCTCGCGCATCTTTGCCTTGAAGAGCCTCTTGGACACTTCAAAGCGTGCAATGCGGCTCTGCTCACCATACAACTCTTGCAAGAGTGCCAGTATTTTCCTAGCAGTCTTCATGTTCTCATGCTGGCATTGAAGTTCATTAGTCATGGATGCCATGATGTAGCACTTGACCCTAATGTCATCATCTGTCCACTTTTAATGCGTCTCATGCTGATCATCAGTAGGACGTGCTGGTAACCTGGGAATATCATTCTCGAGTACATACCCTAGTTTCTCACAACTCAGAACAATTTTCAGGTTTTTAAGCCAGTCTTTGTAATTGGATCTGGTCAGTCGATTGGTCTCAAGAATACGGGTTAAAGGGTTTGAAGCTGACATTGTGATCTGTAGAGAGTAAAGATTCTAGTTAGACTTTGTACTTGAACTTAATTTGTTCAAGGGACTTTTTAAACAAATACACTCCCACTATTTTCTCGAATCTCTCATACTTTCCTGATGGAGAAACGAAAATCCTACGCGACTAGGATTTCTAGTGGGTACTGTGGTCTCACCGATTTACATGCCGCCTCACCTAACAGTTATTGGTGACATATAAATGGATAAGTGTACAACTCTTGTACAATGGCTTCTTAAGCAAATTGGAGTGGTACTTGATCTCTAAGTCATGAAGACCTCACCTAATAGTTATTGGCCCCATTACTTAGTTAAGTCAGACCCACCGTATAACCGCAGAAATAAAGTTGTCATTGGGTCCTCACCTAACAGTTATTGGTGCCCAACCCTATCTTTACCCAGCAACATCTCATATCTAATAGAGAGGTCCAATCCTCCGATGCAACTTGCCCACTGTGTCCAGCCGAGATAAATCAACACCGGAAAGACCTTAGCAGCTCTACTACGGTGGAAGACCTATGGACTTAATATTGCATAATCATGTCTTAGTGTTTGCAACTTGAGTTCTTCATAAGAGGTAATCGAATAATTGGCCAGGTAAGTAGGTGGCAGGCTCCCCTTACTCGAAGAGTAAGGTCCTAATAAAGTAACCATCTTTTAGGCTTGCCTAGATACCAATTAGATCAATTAATCTAATATGACTAACTCATGTTGGTTCACCCTCGACTGATTAGGGAGGTTTATAATTAGGTCTCACTCGATCGCGTATTCACATCTCATGCAAATATAAATCTACCCGCATAGACATAAGCATTAAACATCCAGGCATTTATCAAAAATAAATATAATGGTGATGATCATGGATCGAGGATGGGATCATTTTACAAGCACATGCACGTCAATTTGTTAGATCGTCTTCAACTCTTGACTCGATCTTGATCCCTTAGGTCCAATTGTGATCAACTCCTTGATTCCATCTTCAATCAACCCTTGATCTCGATCCGCGCATGTTGAGCTTGTTGATGTACCTATCGATCAACCATCAACGTGCAACACACATCACAGATTACATCCCAGATTGCTTTAAAAATTAAATAAAAATAAAAAATAAATTACAACCCTTTTTCATGAGACACGCAGGTCTCTAATACATGAATTTAAGATGCACGCAGGCATCTAAAAATTAAAATTATATGCATCACAGAACATCACAGAATATTTCAGCACATTCAAAAGGATCCATCCATGATCATCACCATACGCATCACATGTATAAAAATTATTTTCAGATCTATAATTTAACTGATTATTTCATCTCATGACTTGCTGATCATGCAAGATTTGATTCTAAATATTTGTAATCACATTATCAAAGCATTAGAATCATTAATCTAAGCATCCATAAAAATCAGCATGCAGAAAAACCAGCAAGCTGAAAATTCTGCATACATAAATTTCAGCAAGCATAATCCTTTAAAATTTTAGATCTAAAATGTCTTTAAAAATTTAATCCTAATCTTAATCTACATAACCATGGCTCTGATACCATTGTTAGGATCTGTCACATGCCGCTGAAAATTTAAAAAATTTTCAGATACGCAGCGGAAAGACATGTGCATATCCCGTTCATCGTATGAACGTATTTTAAAACCATTTATAGATAGATTGGGATTAAATTCTATTAAATCATTTTAAAATCATGATTAAGAAGATCAGATCTTCACCTTGTGCGGGTAGATGGTCTCCGCAAATCTGATTTACGTAGTATTTGATGAAGGTTCAGTGGAAGCCACACACGCGTCCGACCTCTACAGGTATCCACATGAAGTAATGAGTCGATCGAAGCTTTTGGATCTTTCCGAGGTGCTAGCTCCCTTGCAGAGAAGGCTATTGATAGCTGAAGTCCTCTCCCTTGAATCAACTTTTGATTGCCTTGAGAGGAGGTAGAAGAAGGAAGGTTCAATGGAAGACTCGCAGCCTTTCAATTTCCCTTCACATTGGAACCAAGGAAGGAGAGGAAGGAGGCCACGCCTAGCCTTCTTTTTTCCTTTGTTGCTTGCGGCTGAAGAGAGGAATGAGAGGGGGGAACTTGCTGCCGTGAATGCCAAAGAAAACCCAATGAAAGGAGGCCGAAATCCAATGCTCTTTTGAAGCCTTAAGGGATAAAGATGAGTTCCTATTTTTAAGGAACTCATTCTTATCCCTTTAGGTGGCAAGCAAGGAGGGGCGTAGCCCCTTCCTTTTCTTATCACGCAAGCAGGGGAGGGGCGTAGGTGGCAAGCAAGGAGGGGCGTAGCTCCTTCCTTTTCTTCTCACGCAAGCAAGGGAGGGGCGTACGCCCCTCCCTCTTCTCCCCTCTAATCCCACGCCCCACTTAATCACATTAAGTGGGGTGGGTTAAGCCACATAGATAAGGACCTAATCCTTTTTCTAAAAAGGATTAGATGAACTTAATCTTCCTTTTCATTCAAATCCTAATCTAATTGGAATTTAATTGAACCAAGACTCTATTGAACTCTTCAATCCTAATCCAATTAGGAGTCATTTAATTAATTAGATTAGAATTAAAATTAATTAGGACTTAAGAAAATTCTAATCTAATCAAGACTTGTTTAAATTTCAGCCCTAAGACAATTAGGAATTTAGAAGTCCTACTCCAAGTAGGATTATAATTTAATTTGAAATCCTAATCCAATTAGAACTCCAAGAATCCTACTCCAAGTAGGACTCATGATCAAGTCTAATTAATTAAATCTAATTAATTAAATTAAATTGCAATTCAATTATAATTATTCCTTCTTCGAATCACTAACTCTTAGCGGGTTAACCAATTATCAATCTAATTGATCATATGCGATTCTTAATCACAATTCAACCATCGGATCGGTCAATACCTCTAATGTGTGTGACCCCATAGGTTCTATTCTGACTGGTAGTGAGATATATTGCGATCTCTATCACAATATCATTGAAAACTCCTTTCAATGGGTTGAAACAATTCCAACTCAACTCACCAGGGATTATCGACCATCAAGATGATTCCTGTGAGTCTCACCATCCACCGGTGATACCTAGCAGTATGTAGTGGCTACCCAGCAGAATAGAATGATGAACCTCTAGGTGCAGTTATCGTATGATACAGTCCTTCTATCGTGGATCCCTACAGACCGGAGGTCATGGATAACTCGTCAAACCCCGTCGTCTGTCATATGTCTAGATTTATTCGACTTGAGTTCGATAGTGGAAAACTCTTTCTCCACCTTATATACTGCCCTGGCCAAGGTCTTAGAACTCAGTCTTATAAATCACATAGGATCACTCCTCATCTATCAAGATCGATAGATTCAATGTAGGTGCATACCCTACTCCTACAGTGAACCTACTGCAGCTAATCTACACTACAAGGACCCATATGACTAGAGACCATGTATATGTATAGTCAAACTACAATAACCTCACTGTGAGTAGCCGAATTACCGCAGGTCAAAGGACCAGTCACACTACTGCAACATCAAGCAAGTCACTGACGAGTGGATAGACATCCAAGTGACTTCTTATCTTGGTCACGCTGAGTACCCTTGTTCTCTAACAAGCACCTGAACTATCACTTCAGTATCTCTACACTATGGACTCGAGTCTTATCCATCCATAAGGAAAGCGATCTGTGCACTGATCGGATCGATCACCGTCCTCGTGATGATCCATTGATCAGGAGCATTTAGAAATTAATCACCAATGATACATGGCTCAAATTCTCAACTCTTGAGAATATGTATCATCATCTTATTAATTCCTTGAACGATTTATAGACACATAAACAATATGAATGAAAAGATGCCGATTTATTATTTAATAATAATAAAGTCAAGTATAAATTTATGTTCCAGAATTAATAATGTGTTCGCCAGATTGGCTTCTAGGGCATACATCTAACATAGCCATCATGCCTTAATGGCTTATGTGTCCAAGTCGGTGGTGCCACACCTTGGCATCCACAACTGCAGCTGCAACAGCAATGGAGTTTTGTGTGCCATTTGTGACATAAAGAGTCTCAACACTTTTGCCAGTAGCCACCATCAGCGAGCCTCTCGAGATCTTCCACTGGTCATCCATGAAAGTTGTTCTGTATCCATCGCTCGCTAACTGTCCAACAAAAATCAGATTCCTTTGTAGCCGAGGTACGTGCCTCACGTCCTTCAGCTCTAGTGAAGTACCACCATTGATCTTCACTTCCGTGCTTCCCTTTCCTTCGATATTGCAAGGCTCTCCATCACTTAGGTAGACTGTGCCAAAGTCACTAATCAAATATCCTCTAAAAAATTTCCTTTGGGATGTAGTATGGAAAGACGCACCTGAGTCTATTACCCAAGACTCATCACCGGTAGACAAAGATAGGACTAGGGCATCAGAATCACTGCCTTTAGCGAGATTGGCTGAATCTCCGTTGATTCCTTCAGTGTGTTCGCCTTGCTTCCTTTAGGAGCTTTGCAGTCTCTCCTAAAGTGCCCTTTTTTTTCGCAGTTCCAGCACGCTGCCTTCTTGTTCTGAGATGGTCTAGATTTGCCTTTTCTCGACTTCGAGCCACTTTGATGTCGACCGTCCTTCTTTTGCGATCTACCGTGCTCATAGTGTTCAATGCACTCCCTGAAGACTCTGCAGCACCTGTGGACTTTCTTTTTGCTTCTTCACTCAGAAGCATTCCGATTACATCATCGAACTTCAGCTTACCCGTTGGCGACGAGTTGCTCACTGCCATCACCAGGCCTTCCCAGCTATCCGGTAATCCAGACAGAATCAGCAACGCCCGAATCTCATCGTCAAAACTGATTTCTACTGATTCTAACTGAGTCGTGAGTCCGTTGAAGTCGTTGAGATACTCTGCCACGCTACCACCATTCTTCATTCGCAGATTGAACAACCTCTTCATGAGAAAGACTTTGTTTGATGCCGATGGTTTCTCGTACATCTTCGACAATGTTGCCATCAAATCCATCGTTGACTTTTCGTTCTTTATGTTGAACGCAACCTGTGGAGAGAGAGTTAACCTGATTGTGCCAAGCGCCTTCCGATCAAGGACTTCCCAATCTGCGTCGGACATCCTTTCTGGTTTCTGTGCCTTTCCTCCAAGAGGTAAATAGAGATCCTTCTGGTAAAGGTAATCCTCTATTTGCATCTTCCAGAATCCGAAGTTCACACCATTGAACTTCTCGATCTACATCTTGCCTTCGCTCGTCATGTGTAAAGAACCTTGCGCTCTGATACCAATTGTTGGGAGAAAGATGGGGGATTATGCCCAAAATCAAGGAGAGCCCGTAATCCCCAGCAAGTTTGATACCTGTTAGGGAGGACAATCCTAACGCGGAACCGCAAGATCTTACACTTTGCACGAGACGAAAAAATAATATGAAACAAATTGTTATGTAAGACAGTTAACACGATACACTAGAATTTACCGAGGTTCAGCAAATCTTGCCTACTTCCTCAAGACCACTCGATTCTATTGCAGTAGAACAAATACAATGGAGAACACAATCCTGAGTCAATCACAAACTGATTGCTCGAACAAAGGAGAAACAACCTTCTTCCTTTTACAAGAGAAAAAACTCTTCCCCTCAATTTCTCACGTTCTTAGGTCTTTCTCTCTATCTCGTTGTAACCCTAGCCGTCACAACCTTCTCCTTATGTTATCCCTAGAGTCTTTGGCCACAAATTTATGTCCTTGAGATTTTTCCAAAAAAACACTTTTTACGCTCATTTCAGCAATTCCGTACGAGCTGGAGTCGACTCCGGCAAAGCATGAGTTGACTCCCGCACAGTGCGAGTCGACTCCAAATTGCGCGAGTCGACTCTCTCAGGCGAGACAGAAACATCCGAAATCTGGACAAAACGCGAGTTGACTCCGGCACAGCGCGAGTCGACTCCCGCACAGTGCGAGTCAACTCTCTCAGGTGAGACAGAAACATCCAAAATCTGGACAAAACGCGAGTCGACTCCGACACAGCGCGAGTCGACTCCGGTACGGTGCGAGTCGACTTCTGAACTGTTGAAAAACCTGTAGAAGCTTTCTTCATCCAAGATTTTGATCCGGAATACATCCATATGTAATCTGAAACATCTTGGGTCTCCACACACTCCAACATTAGACTCCCATGTAAAAACCTTCTTGATTGATGGGCCGTCATTTAATCAGGAGCTCCAAGGATATACCTTTTGTGGGAGTTATGTGGAGGACTAGGAACATGCTATAATTCTATGCCTCTTTGCAGCAAGTTACTGGGATGAGTTCATGGAATTGTGTAGTATCCAATTTGGACCCCGCTCATTGCCGACTTTAGTGCATTTGATATCTTCTCTTTTTGATGATTGACTCTAACGCGGTTCAATTGCAGACAACATCTAGAACTCCGTTAAGGCACTGGAATATTTCACATTTTCTAAAACCCTCTACTCATTTTATTGCAGTTAGGTGGCATCCCCCTCCCTTTGGAGTACTTGAAATCAATTTGTATGCGGCTGTTCATGAAACTAAGGCTGTTGCTGGTTTTTTAATTCGGGATCACACTTGGAACATGATAGTTGCTAGGGGCAAGCTGTTGCTACAATCCTCAGAACCTTATGCTGAGTTAGTATGGCTAGGGGATTTCAATGCTGTTATCATTCCTAGGTGATCATGATATCTTGTTGGAAGGGGATTCGACATTGGTTGTCCAATGGATTAATTCTTCTCAATGCAGGCATCACAGTTCTCCTATATACTGTGATACACTTCCTTGGAAGGCCTCTGGCATCAAGTTTTAAGTCTTCGCCCTTGTGAAGGCTAATCAAGCAGAGGATTTCCTGCTCAACTGAGGTTTATTTTGTTGGCTGATGCATCTAGGATCTTCTTTGTTCATCAATAGTAAATTATACTTACACCTAATAGCACAAAAAATTTACGGTTATCTTCCTAAGGTTTATTTTTATCCAATACTTTAACCCATAACTTAAAAGAGTGTTAGTCAAACCGTTAACTTTTAATAAGACCCAAATGCTACATAAAAAAAAAAAAAAACCAAAATAACATTACAAAAATCTTCCTGAGGTTTATGTTATTACACTTATACTAGATCGAGTTGGAATTCTACCAGGTAAGAGCATGGCTTTGATACCAACTTAATCCAATCGGAAAGAAGGAAGATTTTCTTCAACCTGTTCAACTCGAAATTCTTCAAAGATAACTAGAAAAAGATGGAGGAATCTCGAAAGTACCACTTTAAGTCCTTTTTTCTGTCATTGATCATTCAAAATAAATGAGGTACATAGCCTCTATTTATAATTTGAGGTCTGCCCTAACACAATTTGGGTTAGATTCCTCTTTCTAATCCTACTAGAACTCTTTTTTCTTAAATAAACATCTCTAGTAGAAAAAATTAAAAATCTTGAGATCTCGACCTCTATATCATTTTTGCCTTGTATCGCTCCGTTGAATTCTTATAGAATAGAGAGCTACGCTCAGTTAAAGCTCTATCCGAAAAGAAAATTTTCAGTTTGACTCACCCGTTTCCATGCCTAAATAATAGAATTTCGACCTAATTCAACATCCTAGGAGGTTGGCCCAAAATTGTATAACTCAAAAAAATACCCAATTTTTTTAAAAAAAGATCATCTCAATCGAACTTCGTATGATCAATTTATAGCTTTCGAAAATTTAGCATGTGACTCGACTTTTCGATATGGCGGATCTTGCTTTTGAATCTTGTCCAACCTTGCTCGTAGTGGCTATTGAGTCTGGTGATCTTCCTGAATCACATTGCTCATAGGAATGACAAATTCGCAAACCCATAGATCACAATGTCTGTGTACTCAATTCACCAAGAAAGACTACTTTGGCATTCCCTCTTCTGAAATATTTTAATTTCTCAGATAAACATGAAGTTTCAACTGTTTTGTCATGTCAAAGCAAGAAATTCATCACACACCCAACTTCCTTTGACTAATCCGACTAACAACAGGAGAATAACTCAACATGAAAAGTACAACGCTTTCTGGTGTCTCCATTAATCTAATCAGAAAATTTTGGGTGACATCAATCTACTCTGACTTCATGCCACATAAAAGACTTGCAGCTTGACGAGCAGAGTAAGTAAGGATGATGTCTGCACCAGCTCGTCTGATGCATAGCAGCGATTCCATCATGACCTTCTCTTCATCAACCATTTTCAGAGTCCCACCAGCTTTGATCATAGAATACTCACCAGAAACCTGAAAGAGAGGGAAACAAATTAGATCACATTAGAGAAGAAAGGATGTAAAAGGAAATTATTCGCTATAACAAAGATAAAATCATGCATTTGGGTGCATATGAACAAAAAGGTAATCATAGCAGCTTCAAAAGAAAAATTCTAGATAGATGAATCAGGTTGATTGCATCAAAGAGAGAACAGAGTAGCTTCAAAAGAAGTTGTCCCCATGCTCGTTCAGGTCCTGGACAAGTTTACAACCAGGTGGTGGCAGTAGGTAGCGGCGGATGTACTCCATAAACCAGAAAACAAAAGCCTAGTGCTGCAAGTGGAAAAAAAATTGGAAAGACCTTCCAGTAAAGTAATATTACATTGTTGACACTTCACAATTTTCCCAAGAGGCATTAATTCATGCGCAGGTTGCTTCAGTCAGTTTAAGCTTGTTTCCTAGTTTTGGATAACAATGATAGCCAACAAATTGACTCTTCTTTGGACAATAAAATATTTTAACAAATTTATGTTCTGTTATATAAGTTATTAAGAGCAATTTTACCTTTCCTATTTTGCTAAATTCTCTTATGACACAGAGAAGAAAGAGAACATATATCACCCGCATGCATAAATTGAAGTGTCCCTACGAGTATACATGTATCAAGAAACACATGGAGAAGGGTTGTTGGTTATCATAGACATTACTTTAATAAAAGCATAAAACTAAACTTAGACACAAAGGGTTGAGACTCCTTGTTAGATTCACCAAAGCGACAAGAAAGCAACAAACTGCGGAGAGAGAATCAGAGCACAACTAGATCAATATCATCATCAATGGACAAAGCTGCCTGCTGCATACTATCACCAGCAAAGGCTCTAGAATCCAACTAATACTTGGGTAACAGATTAATTGACAGATAAATAGTTCTCAGAACAGAAAAAACATTTCTTATGCAAAAATTCCAGAAGTATGACAAGCAAGTGACAGTGTCTGCAAACAAAGGTTTGAGGGATGCTCAATAAAAAGTTGCACAGGCAATATTGTTTACCTGATATGCAGCAATTGGTAAAGCGGAGTTATCTCGCAGAAGACGTATAACATCCAAATATGGCATTGCTGGTTTAACCTGCCAAAAAGTACATGGTACTTTTACACTGAAGGACAAGCAAAGATATATTCAAGTTGATATGTGCCTATATTCATGGAAAGAAATTTACCAACAGAATATCTGCTCCTTCAGCCTCATCTGCCTCAGTTTCAACAAGGGCCTCTCTGTAATTTGCTGGGTTCATCTGGTAACTTTTTATCAAATAAGCCGGGCAAGCTCTTAGTGTTTAGCTTAAAAAAAAATCAATAAATACCATAGTTTTATTGATGAGATGCATACGTTTTCTTGTCTCCAAAGCGTGGATTGGAATCTAAAGCTTCTCTAAAGGGACCATAAAACGAACTAGCATACCTGTTCAAAACATACATATGTAAGCAATGCTTTTTTGAACATTCATAAACATATATTAGACCAAAAGTTTGTGGGTAGAGAATTCTGTAACATGCAAAGCTGTTGAAATCTAATGACAGCACAATTTACTTTGCAGTGTAGGACATAATGGAGACTTCCTGAAAGCCTTCAGCATCTAGAGCTGCTCGAATTGCTGAAACTCGACCATCCATCATGTCACTAGGACTAACAACATCAGCTCCTGCCGAAGCCTATTTGCAAAATAAATATAAATTGACAAGCAGAGCTGTTAATGAAACAGATAATGTAATAATGATTTCAAAAATTAGGAACTTCAGAAGTACCTGAGAAACAGCCTGTTTACACAACTGGTGAACTGTTTCATCATTCATGATAGCACCTGTAGAAAGGACAATTACAAATCTAGTTAGTTCCAGTTAATGAACTGATATCAATAAAACTCATGATATGCAATCCATGAGCTGCATTTATATCATTTCAGACCTAGCAAAACAGGCAACATTCTGTAAGACAACTATCTGAACTTGTTTACAGTCATCCTTTTATGTTTGAAAGTTCATATGTTTAAATAACTTCATTGTCTTGCTCTCAAGTATCGTGTACAATATCTTTTGAATAATCTCCATTATGTTAGTACTTCTCGTGTGAGTACTTCTGGATTACATTAATTATCCATCAAAATGTCTGTCCTCACGTTGGCAGTCAGGTTACGATTGCTAATAACTTTTTTCCCAGACCACTCAACATGGACCACTCCTTAGCATAAGTCTAAATTCAAAATTTGTAAACAAGGCATTATAAAGTATATGTATTCAGGACACTGAACCTAAAGGCCTCAAGTTTAATTTTGTGATTAATAATAGTTTTTCTATCAGTAGCTTAGCATTATTGTTTGTATGTTCATGCTCTGTTACAGCAATCTAGAGTTTTCAGGACATATCATCTTTAGTCATGTTCCTAAGACATGCCTTTAAAGCAAAAAAAAAAAAAACTTCCATGATTCTGTGTTAACCGTAAATATGACTTAATTTTCACAGATCTGCTTTGTGGTTGGATGTATGTAGTACCCACAAGTTTGTATTCTTTGAAGACCATTATTATTTTTGGAGTACTAATAAATGCATGGCATAATTTTTGGCCAGCACCATATCTATCAGTATCAGCCATGAATATTGTCTAGAATAAGATGTCTCTAAGGAAAACCATCCCTTGCCAACAGCCACACAACTGCACGCCCAGACCTAGCCCCTCACCCCTTCACATGAACTCAATACTTACCTCCATATCTACCAACAGAGGGAGGCCATACTTTCCCATAATTTCAATTCAGCCATGCAGAACAAAGGTTTATATGGTTAAGTGCTAGTAACTTTCTTATTAGCCTAATCTTCACCTTTAAGCCTATCCTATCTACATAGAGTGTGGCCCTAATAGCTCTCTAATAATTAGTGCCATCCTCCCATAAAAGCAGGTTGGTCAAAAGAGGGGTCTGCAATGAAACCTAAAGGTGTTCTAACAGGTAAAAGACCTAACTTATTGGTTCTACGATTTCTACTATAGATAGGGGAACAACATGGAAGGTTTCTCGTCTTGGAAAGAATATAGATAAAATGGAACATTGAGATCCATTCTAACACATGGATTATAAACCAGAGAGCTAATTTGTAACACAATCCCCAGTTCACAATCTTTTATCACGGCCTATTGTCAATGTATCGTTAATACATGTATGCTTTTATTTAATATGTGCTCCTTTGCTAAGCACAAAGGGTATATCCTTGTATAGTTTAAAAATGTTAACTAGTTTTCATCTCAAAAACATGTAAACAAAGTCTATTTAACTTAACTTTCAAAATATTGATACAAGAGTACTATCTCTGTATCACCGATGCCAATCCAATTTCAAATCAAATAAAAATATTTTGGAGAGTAGATAGTTAGAATTTGAAAACAATTTTTATTTCTCACATTTAAATTTTTTTAGCAGAACATGCACTTTCTTAGTCCTTTTTCTTTTGTTTTATTTTGAGCATGCCAAAGAGATAAGTATGACATGTTCATTTCTTGTTCAGCAAAAAGAAGCAATATAATTAATTATGAATTGGAGAACAAGGAGCAGCTGCAAAAACATAACACTGGTTTGACACTTTCTCAAAAAAAAATCAGAATGGAACTTTACAATATCGAAAAAAAAACATTAGTCTAGATTGACAAACAGCCACCTATTTTATGAGCTTATAGCTAATGATAGTCTTCCCAAGAGAGTCCATTATCAGTCAACCATTACCTTTCTAGAATTTTCCTTTAATTTACAGATCATTTTCATTAAAACACTATATAACTTCATTAGAATTCAGCTCCATATCCATCTAGAATGAAAACAACACTAATATTCTTTGGATGCAAACAACTAATGAGAAAATATTAAAGCTAATTTTGACATGAAAGTAAACATTTCTGAGACCGACTTCATCAATTAGAAAAATTGAATTATAATTTAAAAATGGATTACCATCTTCCCTCACAATACCATCATGCCCATCAGAGGAGTAAGGATCCAGCGCAACATCAGTGTAAATAACCTAAAGCATTTTGAACATTTAATTTAAATCCTTGTTTTCAGAAAAGTGCAGAAACAGTGTTAAAGAATGAAAGATGACTTACAATATCAGGGTATTTGTCCTTAAGCAGGCGTATTGCCCGAGGCACCAAACCATTGTCATTGAATGCCTCATCTCCTGTTTGTGACTGGACGAACAAAAAAGTAAAACATATTTCATCTTTGACGATGAAAAAAATAGTAGATAAACTTGTGTCAAAATACAAACCTTTAATGCATCAGGAATTTTAGGAAAGAGCACAATACTATTCACACCAACATCTCGTGCCTTGTAGACCTGCATAGAAAAGAGTTTGGTAACTCTAAGGCAGCATTTGATTGGGGGATAAGTTGGAATAAAAGTTTCTTAATCCATTGTTCCATCTTTTTATTCAAACTCATTTGAACACCTAGATTAAATCATTTTTCAAAAGGCAGAATAGGTAAATCAATTTTTTTTAAAAGGAAGAATAGATTTTTCCAAAAAGTTGATACACAATAGATGCTCTACTTTTTTTCCTCCTGACTCATTTACCCCACCTAACCCATGAGCAATTAACTCCTACCAATAGGTGGAATAGTTTAACCCTTCTTTTCTTTCCTCCAACTTATTCCATTTAACCCAATTATTGTGAATTTTTTATTCTCGAACTAAACACAAACTAAATTGTTTGGCTAGGACTTGGCTGTTTGGAGATAGATTTCAATCACAACCACTGCATGTTTTATTCTACAACTATATGGAAAAAAATCCTACTTTTTATCATTTGTGACAGTACTAATATTCATAAATCACTAAGGTATTTTAAATACAAGTATAATTATGTTATAAGTATTCCCTAGAAGCCAACGTGGCTGACGCATATTTGTAATCTGGGGCATAAATTTGTAATTTAACACTTATTAATAAATAAGATTGGGCAATTTGTTTTTCATTCATGTTTGTATGTATCCATGAATCGTCCAAGAAATTAATTAAATGATGACACATATTCTCAAAGGAGTTGAGAATTTGAGGCATGTGTCATTAGAGATTAATTTCTAAATGCTTCTGATCGATGGATCCATTACGAGGGACGGTGATCGATCCGTTGAGATTAGTGTACAGATCACTTAGTCAGATGGACGAGTCTCGAGTCCACGGTGTAGAGACACTGAAATTATTATGCAAGTACTTGTTAGCGAACAAGGTACTGAGCGTGACCAAAGATAGTAGTCATATGGATGTCTATTCACTCGTCTAGAGGATTTAATTAGTCAGACTATCATAATTGTGATTTAGAATCTCAATTGAAGTCAATTATCAATATGATTGGTGATTGAATTAACCCAGTAAGTGTTAGTGAGTTAATGGAAGAAGAATTAATTAAGTAGAATTGATTGCAATTGAATTGCAATTGGGCTGATTTAATGAGCCAAATCAAATTGGGTTCGACCCAAATTGATTTGGGTTCATAATTGGATCAATTTAATTAATCCAAGGTTTGTGCGGATTTTAAAGACCACATGTCGTCGTAGGATGAATATGACTTAAGTCATGTTCATACTATGCGGATATTTGGCATTAATCCAAGGGTGGGTTTTAGTCCCATACTCCTAATAAAATTAGGAGAAGCCCTAAACCCAATCTATAAAAGGATAGCAAGGGAGACGTTATGAATTAATTCTCTCCTCTTCCTCTCCATGCCTCCTTTTCTCTTCCCTTCTTCCTTTCCCACGGCAGCAAGAGGAGGTTCTCTTCTCTTCTCATGGCAGCAAGGTGAAAGGGTTCTTCTTCCTCCAAGCGTTGGAAAGAAAAGAAGAAGAAGCAAAGGAAGAGATCAAAACACGCCAAGGAAGAAGGTGTTCTTCCTCACGTCAGCCCCTTCTTCCTCTTCTCCTTCTCCATGGCAGCAAGGGGTGTTCTTCATCCTCTTCTTCCACGGTTGCAAGGCGAGGAAGATCCATGAGCAAAGCTACCTTCATCTCTCTCTTAATTGTGAGCAAGGTTGAAGAAGAAAGCGTTCTTCTTCAAAGAGGTATGTTGCAGAATTTCTTCCATCTCTTTTGATAGTCATGAGAGGTCTTTGCAAAGAGCTAGCACTCCGATAAGACCTTATCTTAGATGATTAAATCCTTGTGTGGATACCTGTAGAGGCCGGACAATTGCGGCTCAAACAGGAACCTAGAATAAATCATCAGGCTGCGGTGTTCTACACCTGCAGAATTTTTGAAGATGAGATCTTCAAATATAAAACTTTTGATTTTTGTTTCAATTTTATGAATCTTAATCAACCCTCCTCAGATCCTAATCTTCCCTCCCTAATGAGTTCAAAGATCTTCTGGATTTGGATCCAGAAATTTTTTTGAATTCTACGATCCGAGGCGCGTTCATACGATGAATGACGTCTCGTTCGAATTCCGCTGCGAACGTCGCATCGAACGGGGCGTAACTCAGCAAATTCTTCCTTTATAAAATGTTAACACTATCAACTTCCAGATAAAGATCAAACTCATAAAATCTTCAAAGTTTAATTACCTCTTCAAGAAGACCATGTCTCCATCCCAACCTATAACATCCAGGCATAGCTCCAATTGGGACATCCTCTTCTCCTATAAATAACATCAATTGAAACAAATAGTCAAATAACATAACCCTGTAAACAGGAAAATCGTATAATCCTATGAAAAAGAGAAGATATCAAATACGCGAGCTCACTGATTACACAACTAACCTTCATGAATAAATAGTGGAAGTACCAAATTTGAGGGTGACAAATTTGTCTCCTGGAAAGCATCTCTCAATGTGGGCGACTTTCTGTTACGTCGCGGGCGCCTAGAAAGTGGCTGGGATAAAAGAGGAGAAAATTAACATAAAAAACATCATTTTGAATTTTTTTTATAAAAAAATCTAACAGCTAAAAATCTGAAGCAGATGCAATCTTGTATCATTTCAAAGAATATCCTGCACTGCCATCAATGTCAAGAACTAGTTATTCACACATACAAGTGGTTTGACATTTGGGGTTCCTCTTGGAGCCAATGGTCTTCGAGGGGATGGAGGATCAGGGAAGTTTCCGGCCACAGCAGCAGCTTCACATTCCTCAATACTTAAGCCCGAGCTCTTCACCGATATCTCCCGCTCCTTGCTTGCTCTAACGATCATGAGAGGTCGTGTCTCAGTTCTCCTCAACAAAGAGACAGATTTCCGAGCTGTCGATGGCTTCAAGCCTACATAGCTCTGAACATCTACACTTCTGACAATTCTAACATCACCAAGAGCGACAGAGCTCATAGTAACCATGACGAACTTAATTGACCTGTTTCCTTCAAACGAACAGGGGAAAAATAAATATCGGGTTATCTTAAAAAAAAAAAAAAAACAAATAGACAAACACTAGGTAGGCATAATATGATCGAAGGCATCCAAAGGAAGATATGAAATAACATTTACAAAAAAGTCGGGAATTTTACCCAAGATATGAAATCCATAAAATATTTGTAAAAGAATAGACAATTAATCTCAAAATCCAAACTATGTCTAAGAAAAAATAACGCCTTTTTTTTTTGAGAAAGAGAAGGTAGAGCCAGAGAGAGGGGGAGGGAGAGAAGAGGGTCCGAACCTTATGTATTATTGCCGGGGGCGTCTGGGAGACAAAGGGGGAGATGGACGAGGGCGGAGGCGGCGTTCGATGGAGACAGGGACAGAAGCGGGGACGTCGGGAGGTAGGTAGGAAGGAGATATATTCTGATAAGAGAAAAGAGTTTCCGCAAATGATAGGAAGCCACGCAAATGATAGGAGGCTACGCCGAAATTACCCTGCCTTCACATTGGCTGAACAGACAAAAAAATTTGTATCTCAACCCCCATATGCTCCAGTTTTTTCCTTTTTCTTTTTTTTTTCCGGGGGGTGGCTGTGGAATTATAATGACCCCCTCAACTTTGGATGAATCCGAGAGATACCCCCCTGATCTTTGAAAGGTTTCAAACTCACCCTCCAAGCATCCAAAACATTCTAACCAGTCTTTTATTCATCCCCCTTAACAGCATATGACCATCATATTATAGGATAAAATTATATTATGACCAAAATATCATTCATATCAGTTATTTATGGGAAGAAATCCTAACACCAATATGCGACATATCACGTGAGATTATATGATTCATTTCTAATAACTGTGGGTTTTGCATCCAAAGATAACCCAAAGCAAATGGGGAGGAAAGGTGAGAGGGAGAGGGAGGGATCGTAGAGGCATCTTAAGCAAGTTCCGTTATTTTTTTTCATCCTGCCCTATTGATATGTGCCAACGGAATAAGGACATCATGGACCAATACAAATCCTAGCCGACATTTCTTTGGATGCATGATATATGAGATAATGTTACCATTTTGATCCAATTTAGTGTTTACTCTCCGATTTTTGCTTTAAATCTCCAGTTCCAACTAAGTGTTCCTGGTAAATGTGTTGGGAACCCTAGTAGTCGAATGCATATATTTTTAAAATTTTTACAGCAGAAGCATGAATTAAACTATTTAATTCCTATGCATGCTAGAGATCACATCTCTACAACAAAAATAGATCCAGATTTTAAATATTTATCTTAAACAAGTATGTATGATTTTATGTCTAACATGTAATCATGCAGAATTTCAGCAACCTTGTTGATTTCTAATCCTAACTTTTAATGAGATCAGATCTCATACCTTTTTGCTTTGAGGACTTTGATGATGTCTTGATCACGTTCTGTAGCCGCACACGCGTCCGGCCTCTACGGATAGTCCACGCGAAGCTCTAGGATGATACACAACTGTAGGAGTGCTAGCTCGCGCAAATGTGCTGCAGTGGCTGAATTTTTCTACTTCGAAGAACTCAACTTTTAATTCTTCTTCAAGAGGATGAAGGATGGAGATGAAGGAGAAGAAGTGAAGAGAGGAGGCGGCAAGTTTCAGAATTTTCCAGAGTCCCTAGGTCTCTCCAAAATTCAATCTCCTTAACCCAAGGCGTGGGTGTCTTTTTATAGCCAAAAGACCCCCTCACACCTCACACCTATTTTAGCCAACTTGCTTGGCTGATTAAAATCCCAAAAAATTTTGGTGAACCGGCATCTTAGAGGGGAAGATCATGCCTCTTTTTTGTGCACTTTGAATTCCTAAAAATCAGGGATTCATGCGCCCAAAGTTCAGCCGCACGCCAGCCTTCTTCATACGCTATGCATTCCCTACAAATTAGGGATTTGATTCCAATCTTTTTAGGAAGGTTTGAGGCGCCAAATTCATAGAAAAATCAGCCCCACGCCTCCTCTTTCCTCACACCAAAAATTGGCCAAAAATAAAGAGGGAGGCACCATGAATTTAAGGGATAAGTCAATATGTCAATTTTCTTCTCCAAGAAGGAAAGTTGGGTCCTAAAATTTAGGGATTTTTCTCCTTCTCAATTCTAAATTTTTGGACTCATAATCCTTATCAAATAAGAACTACTAATTGACTTAGGTCATGCCCAATCCAATTGGGTCAAGTTCCATCAATTGGGTCAAGCCCAATCTACTCAGGTCGAACCCAATCCAATTAGATCAAACTCTGATGTAGCCCAAATTGAGTCTTATTTAATTTAGCTCAACTTAAGTCCAATTATTTAATTAATTGAGTTCATTAGCAATCTAATTTCTAATTAATCCTTCAATAATTCAATAATTATTTTACTGCAACTTTTGGTTAGGGTAATTTGTCAATCGAATTGACTGATGTACCCTTGGATGATTCTTAATCGTCGATCAGCTATTTGATCAACCTACAAATTTCTATGCATGTGACCCCATAGGTTCGAACCTAAGCCGGTAGCATAAGAACAGCTTTCTGTATTAATCAAAATGACCATCTAGCAATGGTACCCGACGTTCGGATAGGCCGAATAATTGCAAAGTAACATTCAAGAACCCTTGGACTATGGTTATCGTATAATTAATCCCTATGACTCCAAATGCCTAGGATGACTTCAGAGTTCTGTCGACTCTTTAATCAGTGCATCCAAAATGTATTTCAATTTTACGAATTCTGTGACTCCTCACAAGGATTACCCTGGCTAACGTTTTGCTAAATTGAACACAAGGGCATTATCTCCTGTCACTAGGAGGGGTCAAGTTCATCTTGACTCACGCACCGACTTCGCAAGTACTTGACTGCACCTAGTAGCCTTCCATCACTGAATTAGAAATTCATATAGTCCGGTACCAAAGTACAGTGAGTTGCTTACAAGTCACCGTGGTGATCTCAGGCCTGAAGGATACTTATACCCATATCCACTCGGAACATCTTTTGACAGTAGAGCATTCCGAAACTGGTCACATTCAGTGAAATATACTCCTATACTTCACCTGTGTGGCATATCAGTGTCTCTACACTCCTTGGTTAAGAGAATAACCAATGATACGGCACACAACAACCTATTCTTCATAATATTATTATCCTAGTAATAGCATATCGTTTGGTTGCGAACAGGTTTAAGGACTTATAGACAAATCTTTCTTTATCTTTTTAAAAGAGTCCTAAAGACTTCATCACATTACAAGAGTTCAAAAAGATATACAAAATATATGCGATGAATAATGCCAAATAACCTTTTATTAATTCATTAATTCATATACAATTCAATCATCAACAAGCTGACGATTGACTTTTAGGATACAATTCCTAGCAACTCCCACTTGGACTAAAGCCAATCGGTACAGTATCATATACCCATCTTCGACTTGTAATCGTTGAACTCTTTGCCGAGGACTTTAGTAAATGGGTCGGCCAGATTTTTCTTTCCATCGATCTTCTGAAGATCTATATCATCTCGTTCTACTATCTCTCGAACAAGATGACATTGCCACAGAATATGCTTGGTCCACTGATGTGCTTTTGGTTCTTTTGCTTGAACAATAACTTTAGTGCTATCACAGAATAGTGGAACTAAACCATCAATGGAGGGTGCCACTCTAAGCTCGGTGATGAACTTTCGCATCCATACAGCTTTCTTGGCGGCATCGGATGCAGCAATGTACTTTGCCTTGTACATTGAATCAGCCACAGTATGCTGCTTGGAACTTTTCTAACAGACAGTACCACCTTTAAGGGTAAAGATGTAACCCGACATACTTTTATTGTCATTCTGATCTGACTGAAAACTAAAATCAGTGTAGCCCACTAATTTTAAGTTAGTATCTCCATAGACAAGCTATTAGTCCTTAGTATTTCTTAAATACTTAAGAATGATTTTTACAACCTTCCAATGGTTTCTACCTGGATCAGACTGGTATCTACTCAAGATAGCCTTTTTTGGAATTCATCATACTGAACTTTTTCAGCACGGTATCAATGTACGTGGATTGGGACAACCCAAGCAATTTTTTGGATCTACCTCTATAGTTCTTCATCCCTAGGATGTAGGATGCTTCTTCCAAATCCTTCATGGAGAATTGTGATGATAGCCAAACTTTTATTCCTTGTAATGCAGGGATGTCATTTCCGATTAAGAGAATATCATTCACATACAAAACAAGAAATACAATCACTAAACCGTTAGCTTATTTTTATATACGGATGTAAAACCTTCAGGTTGTATCACATACACCTCTTCTTCCAAATCTTCATTTAAGAAGGCGTTTTCACATCCATCTACCAGATTTCATAATCAAATGTGCTGCAATTGCAAGCATAATCTGAATGGATTTGAGAATTGCTACGGAAGAAAATGTTTCGTCATAGTCAATACCATAACGTTGACGATATTCTTTTGCAACCAGACGGGCTTTGTAGGTCTCCACCTTTCCGTCTGCGCCCCTTTTTTTTTGAAAATCCATTTGCACCCTATGAATTTTATTCCTTCGGGTGGGTCAACCAATATCCATACATTATTGACCTCCATGGATTCCATTTTGGAATGTATGGCTTCCAGCCATTTATCAGAGTCGTTCCTTTGCATTGCATCCATATAGGTGATCGGATCCTCATCATTTTCATCAAGCTCAACAAGATCCCCGTTTCTGACCAAGAAATCGTAGTATCTGTCCGGCTGACGTGGTACTATAGTAGATCGCCTTAAGGATGTTTCTATAATGGGTTCAGGGCTTGATCTAATCAAATCAGGTTCTAATGGTTCAGTGGGTGGTGTCGGTTCTTCTATATGTTGAATTTCTTCAAGTTCAACATTAGAGCCATTAGTTCCTTCTCCAAGGAATTCCTTCTTCAAGAAGACAACTCTATTGCAGACGAATAACTTTTGTTCTTCAGCAAGATAGAAATAATAACCCTTAGTTTTTTTTGGATAGCCGACAAAGAAATATCTATCAGACCTAGCTTCGAGTTTGTCTGCTTTCAAACGTTTGACATAGGCTGGACACTCCCAAATCCTAAGGTGAGTGAGTACCGGTTTACGCCCTGTCCACATCTCATGTGGTATTTTAGTCACAGACTTACTCAAAACTTTATTAAGAATATAGGAAACTATTTCGAGCACATATCCCCAGAAGGATATTGGTAGACTAGCATACCCCATCATGGATCGAACCATGTCTAACAAAATTCGATTCCTCCTTTCTGACACTCCATTATATTGAGGTGTACCAGAAGAAGTCCACTAAGAGAGGATTCTATACTCTCCTAGATATGTCATAAACTCACTGGTGAGGTATTCACCTCCTCGGTCTGATCGAAGAGTTTTAATACTCTTCCTAGTTTGTTTCTCTACTTCATTACGAAATAGTTTGAACATTTCAAATGATTCAGACTTATGTCTCATAAGATAGACATACTCATACCTAGATAAATCGTTTGTAAACGTAATGAAATAAGAATATCCACCTCTGGCTTTTGTGCTCATTGGCCCACATACATAAAAACGTACAAGGCTCAATATATCAATGGCTCGTTCATCTTTTCTAGTGAAAGGTGACTTGGTCATCTTTTAAAGAAGACAGGATGTGCAGGTGGTCAATGATTCAGAATCATTAACATTGAGGATACCCTCTTGAGCTAACCTGTTTATCTTTATCTTGTTAATGTGACTTAGCCTACAATGCCAAAGGTAGATATCGGAGACACTATCTATTTTAGTACGCTTACTTGACGTGTATATTATATTAACAGATTGTGATAATATGTAAATGTCATTACTCAATTGTCTATTCATTATAGTAATACCATTCATAATGATCTCACAATAACTCTTCTTTATTGAAAATTCATAACTATTCTTAGCTAAAAGGCCTACAGAAATAATATTCAATAGAAATGTCAGACAAAAATGACAATCACTTAAGACAATTACATGAGAATTGAAAACTAATTTGAGAGTTCCTAAAGCTAGAACTGGAACTGATCTTCCATCTCCAATATTCAGGAATCTTTCGTTATCTTCAAATCTCTCACTGACCTGAAGCCCCTACAATGAATTGCAAATGTTAAACGTGAAGGGTTTTATTATGTCATAATGGGCAGCGGAAGCTAGGGATTTTAAATTTTTTTTAATAAAATCTATTGACATGAAACCCTTATAAAGCCTAGAACACCTTAATGGTAACAATCAAACAATATAAATATAAATACTGAAATAGAAGAATACCTGTAATGCTAAATCCAAGTTTGTAGAATCTCCACGAGGCGTCCAAGTGTCCGCCCTCCAATGATGACCACATGGAAACTCGATCAAGACTTTAGCTCCAAAGATTTTTGATCCTTAATGCTGAATCCTTCCAAAGGATTTAAATTGGTTTGCTTTCTCTCCTCTCTTATTTTTCTTTCACCTTTCTAAATCACTTCTAATATTTTTGTCTTAAAGAAGACCTTCTTGTCTTGGCTTAGGACACTCTAGAAGCAATGCTAGAAAGAGACAAAGGCTTGTAAGAAAGAAGGGATAAGGGAGAGAGAATGCGGCGGAGTTGGAATAAAGAATACGGTGGAATGGCTCCCTATTTATAGATGTGAAGGGATGCATCCTAGCCATCCCTTCATGCATCAAAGGGTGTGATAAGAGGGTGCCAACAAAAGAGGAGGCATATCTGGAATGGGGCGCAAGCAAGAGAGAGAGGGAGGCGTATCAAATAAGGATTTATCCTTATCCATCCAAGAGACGTATTTACGATACGTCTCTTCATTCTTTGCGCCGTACTCTTCACTTATTTTCTTTCTTCTCATGCATGAAATGTAGGAGCCATTTCCAACCATTGATCAAGCCTTGATGATGATCCAAAGGCCATGAAAGAGGGCGCCACATTCACCTTAGGCGTGATGAAGAGAGGAGAGAGAGAATGGATAAAATCAAATAAATGGTTCATCCTTATCCATTTAATCTTCACGTATTCTCTCTCTTTCCTTCATGTATTTTTCATCACCACGCCTCTCAATGATATCCATCATGTCATCATGATCTACCATCATCCTATGATGAAAATCCAATGGCTCCAATTCATGGCGCCATCCATTTGATCCATCTCTTCATCCAATGTTAATCCAACGGTCAAAAATGAATGATTTATCAAATCTAATCCAATTAGACTCAAACCAAGCCAATTAGGTGCCAACTCTTGGCTAACCCATATTAGAATATGATCTAATTAAATTAGATCAAGTAAGAATCAGATTCGAATCTAATTCGAATCAGATTCGAATCTAATTCGAATCAGATTCGAATCTAATTCGAATCAGGAGCTAAGGTTTGCAACACCTGCTAGGATGTTTATCTTGCAAACATGATCTAACCCAATTAGATCCTTGATAAGTTTTTTTGTGTGTGACCTATTGGGTTTCATACTTAGCCAGCAATAGGTGTGAGTGCGAGTTGACCCAACTTGATTAGAACTCTTCTAATCGATTTAAGTCCAAACTGCGCGAACCCAAACTTAACAATTAGAATCCTTTCTAATTAGTGATCGAATTAAACTCTTTAATTCGATCAAACCTATAAGACAAGATTGACGTCTAGCAACGTATCATGTCTACCCGAAAAATATAAAATTTGGTTGAAATACCAAAAATACCCTTCAGTGGCAAGTTACCGTGCAATTCAATCCTTTAATCAAATTGCATCCCGAATATGTATATGAGTATGAATATATGTCAAACTTAATTTCATATTCATATATTTCTCAATCTTCTAATGATAATTCGAATAATGAAACATTAGAAACTCTTTCTAATTTTCGTTGTGCTTTGATCAAAGGCTCCCTGAATTATCATATGATTAGAATAAATAGGATACGATCTTCTCTTACTAGAAATGATTAATTCCTTATTGACCTACTCATAATCTTCGTACACAATCCACCATATCCAGAATACCTCGTACCCAACTTATGTGCACAAAATACTATGGTGATCTCAGGTCAAAGGATCAGTTGCACAACTTCCACTAAGAGAATCATCTTTTGACATGTAAGTAAGACTTCATAAGATTTCTCTTTGTAGGTCAATTCAGTGAACTCATTTCTCTAATGAGCACCCACATCTTTGTATTAGTGTCTCCACACAAGTGATTGTGAGATCAATCACCTTTTGCATCGAGCATACATAAGATGTGCCAGTCTTTCCGGTAAACATTGATCCCCGACTCAATGTACCAATGACTGAAAATATTTAAGATTAGGGTTTTAGGATTTTAGGTCTCACTAGTATGATCTCATCATAGCCTCAAAACCATTGCCCTAATCTAAGAAATTTATCACAAATATAATCAACAGTATATGATAAAACACAATGCCTTTATTCATATTTAAATGTCATGTACATGATTTGGAAAATCAAAAGAAAACCCTTCGCAATACATATTGCGATTGGCTTGTAGGGCATCTACTCTTTCAATATCCCACTTGCACTAAAGCCAATCGCCCTTATATTTCATCCCCATACAATCGAGGTGGCGATCGAATTGCTGTTGTGGTAGAGCTTTAGTGAACGGGTCTGCTAGGTTGTTCTTTGTGTCTACTCGTTCAATCACTATGTCTTGTCTCTCAACGATCTCTCGAACGAGGTGGAAGCATCTTAGAATGTGCTTAGATTTGTGATGAGACCTTGGTTCCTTCGCTTGAGCAACAGTTCCAGTGTTATCACAATAAACTGGGACTGGTCCAGCAATCTCAGGACCTACTCCTAACTCAGAGATGAACTTCTTCATCCAGACAGCTTCCTTAGCGGCTTCACTTACAGCAATGTATTCTGCCTCAGTAGTTGAGTCAGCTACAGTTTGCTGCTTGAACTCTTCCAGCTCACTGTACCACCATTTAGGGTAAAGACATACCCTGAAGTGGACTTGCTATCATCTGGATCTGACTAAAAACTAGAATCAGAAAATCCTTCTAGTTTCAACTCAGATCCTCCATAAACTAGAAAAATATTTTTAGTCCTTCTTAAGTACTTAAGAATATTTTTCACAACTATCCAATGATCCTCTCCTATATCAGCCTAGAATCTGCTTGTTATGCCTAAGGCAAAAGCAACATCAGGCCTGGTACATAGCATAGTATACATAATCGATCCTACTGCCGAAGCATAGGGAATAGAATTCATTCTATTCCTTTCTTCAGATGTCTTAGGAGTTATCTTCTTAGAGAGACGTATGCTATGACTCATAGGCAAGTAACCTCTTTTACTTCCTTCCATGCTAAATCTTTTCAGCACATGATCTATGTACCTAGACTGGGACAAGCGTAGCATCCTTTTAGATCTATCCCTATAGATCTTTAGACCAAGTATATAGGATGCTTCTCCCAAGTCTTTCATGGAAAAGCTTTTTAATAGCCAAGTCTTGACTGATTGTAACATTGGAATATCATTTCCAATGATCAGTATGTCATCTACATATAATATTAAGAAGACAATGGCACTCCCACTAGTCTTCTTGTATACACATGGTTCATTCACATTTTTGATAAACCAAACTCTTTGACTGTTGTATCAAAATGGATGTTCCAACTCCTCGATGCTTGCTTTAATCCATAAATGGATCTCTTAAGCTTGCATACTTGATTTGCTCTCTTACTTGAGACAAATCTTTCTGGCTGTGTCATGTAAACCTCTTCCTCAAGATGACCATTAAGGAAGGCGGTTTTGACATCCATCTGCCAGATTTCATAATCATAGTATGCAGCTATTGCAAGCAAAATCCGTATAGATTTGAGCATAGCTACTGGTGAAAAAGTTTCATCATAATTAATTCCTTACTTTTGCCTGAAACCTTTTGCCACCAATCTAGCCTTGTAGGTTTCTACTTGGCCATTTGCTCCAATCTTTTTTTTTATAGACCCATTTGCAACTTATAGGGTTTACACCCTCTAGTGCATCAACCAAAGTTCATACTTGGTTGGTATACATAGAATCTATTTCGGATTTCATGGCTTCTAGCCATTTGTCAGAGTCACTACTCATGACAGCTTCCGAATAGGTCAGAGGATCATTATTCTAAACAATGTGGGCTTCATCATTCTCAATGATAAACCCATACCTCTCAGGTGCTCTTCACACTCTATCTGACCTTTGGAAAGGAGATGTGTGTTGTGGCTGTACCTCATTTATGGGTACACCTGGTTGAAGAATTTCTTGTGTTTCTATTTGTAGTCTTGAACTTCATTAAGTTCAATTCTTCTTTCACTGCTCTTTTCTAAGATAAACTTTTTTTCTAAGAAAGTGGCATGCCTACTAACAAATACCTTTTGTTCAGTAGGGTGATAGAAGAGATATCCAATACTTTCTTTGGAATAACCTACAAATGTACATTTATCTGATCTAGCACTTAGCTTATGTCCAAAATTTCTTTTGACATATGTTTGGCAGCCTTATATTTTAAAATATTTAAGATTGGGCTTCCTACCTCTCCATATCTCATATGGAGTACTAGATACAGATTTTGAAGGTATTCTGTTTAGCACATATGTGGCAGTTTCTAGAAAAAAATTCTAGAAGAAAATAGGAAGATCTATAAAGCACATCATGGACCTTACCATATCTAATAGAGTACGATTCCTCCGTTCGGCTACACCATTTAATTGTGGCGCATACGGAGGTATCCATTTAGAGAGAATGCCCTTTTCTTTAAGATGATTTAAAAACTCACTAGAAAGGTATTCACCTCCTCGATCAGATCGAAGGATTTTAATACACTTTTCGATTTATTTTTCAACCATACTTTGATACTCTTTAAACTTATCAAAGACTTCGGATTTATGTTTCATAAGATACACATATCCGAACTTTGATAAATCATTAGTGAATATGATGAAGTAAGAGTATCTACCTCTAGCTAGAGTTGTCATAGGACCACATGCATCTGTATGTAAAAGTCCTAATAACTCACTTGCCCTTTCTCCATGTCCAGTGAATGGAGACTTGGTCATTTTTCCTATAAGACAAGATTCACAAGTTCCTAATGATTCATAATCATAAGGATCAAAGAACTCTTCTGATAAGTGCTTAATAATCATAATTTAGTTATCTTTCCGTAGCACTTATCAATGTTCTTAAACTGATAAATATATATTTTACCATGAAATTGAATAAACATTGAAATAAATTCAAAAAATATGGTAAGAAGTAAATAATTCTTTTCTTAAAACAGACTCTGAACTTGTCTCTCTCTTGATTGCAATCTTTCATGAAAACTATAGAAAAACATATAAGAAGATTGTGTTGACCCGGCTAAGGTTATAATTAAATGGGCTTTGGTCTTGATTAGATTAAAAGTTATAATTGTATAGAAAAATATTTGATTAACCCTCTTATTAAGTCACGATCCTGCTTTTAGCCCTGTTGAGTCCAGTCTGAAGCAGTTTAGCAAAAATTAAATTTAAACGACATTGGGCTCGAGAGTAAGTTCAAGCAAATCAACGATCATGACCCACCTCAAACCCAAAGTCAATTTCCAACCAATTCATTACCTGCCTTCATATAAAATTGATAAATTTAAAACAAAAAAAAATAATGAATATAATAAAATAAAAATAATTTCGGGCAGAATCACTGAAAACACTGTTCATATGAACAGTGTCCCGTGAAAACACTGTTCATATGAACAGTGTTACAAAAAAAAAAATAATAACAAATGAGTTCACTGTTTATCTTCTTCCCCCCTCCCCCGCAGTGCATCACGGCCGAGATTTACTTTTAAAAGAAAAATAACTTATTCTCCAATCTCTGTGGACCGACACCCGTAATCACTATCCTACAGGATATGTGCTATTGCGTGGTTTATTTTCAAAATTGAAAAAATATTAAAAAAAATTATTTTCTATTATTGTTACTTTTCTTATCTCCTTTTTCTCTTCTACTATTTTTTTTTTCAATTTTTCTTTTGGTCTTATTTGATCAGGAATCGAAGGAAAAATCTGGGATGATCAAAAGGAGAATAGCTAGAAAAGGAATGCTATAGAGGTTTGCCTAAAAATTTTTTAAATTGCTGGAAAAATTTCCTTTGGTAACCTCTAAACCTTTCTTGTTTAAATTTATTATTAGATTGAAATTTTGTGGTGATTGTTTGATTTTAATTTCAGCAAAAGTGTGAATGCATGCTTGATACATACACAAATTAATCCGCACATAGTAAGGGCAATCACCGCAACAAGATAAGAGCCGGATTTCATCACCGGACTCTTGCCCAACTTAGGTGAACTCAATCTCACATAGTGTCACTTTAATTAAAATCAATTAGACGTTGGCTCCTAGGAACATTCGAGCTCAATAGGACGAAGATCACTGAAAGTTGCACCAATTTCGCTCTGTGGCTTAGTTGATGTCTAGGCAAGCTTTGTCCCTATAAGGGAGACAGTTCATCTGTTCGAGGCAAGTGGGTTTTAAGTGGGACCTTTGCGAACGCATCGTGACCCCTCCACTTACCTGGGAGCTTACCTGGTCAACTCGGTTCATTAGACCGGATTGGAGGCTTAGGTGCCCTCTTCAAACCAGTTAGAAGCTGTCTAGTGATTTTAGGACAAATACAAGGATTTATGTGTTTTTCTTTTATTGCATGCTTGATTGATCAAGTACTAGTGTATGCAAGGGAGTCATTCTAGAGTACGTGACCTATTACCTTTGGACCCTGAAATAGAACGGACCCTTAGAAATATTCGAGCTGAGATCAAAACCTTAGAATCATCCCCACCTCCTGAGATGGCTGCAGAACAACCCAAACTCCTGAGGGAGTACTTTACTTCCACCATTTACACTTCCCCATCTTGCATTCGATTACCTGAAGTAGCAGCTGTACAATACGAAATAAAGTCTAGTGTGATCCAAATGCTCCCATCTTTTTATGGGCTCACCAACGAAGAACCATATAAACACTTAGATGAATTCCTTGAGATTTGCACCACTGTCAAGATTCAGAACTTCACTGATGATGCTCTGAAACTTAGATTATTCCCTTTCTCCCTTAAAGATAGAGCCAAACAATGGCTGAATTCTTTAGAAGCTAACTCGATTCGTTCTTGGGATCAAATGCAATAAGAATTTCTTAAAAAATACTTTTCCATAGGAAGAACGAACCAGTTTAGACGTGCCATTACAAGCTTCTTCCAAACGGAGGGAGAAGAATTTCATGAAACTTGGGAGAGATTTCGGGACCTAATCCGTAAATGCCCTCATCATCAAATACCTAAGTGGCAGCTAGTGCAATATTTCTATGACGGATTGACTGAACGAAACCGTCAGATGATCGATGCTGCATGCGGGGAAACTTTTATGCTTCAAAATGAGCATGAAGCATGGCAATTATTTGAAAATCTTAATGAAAATTCCCTTCACCATGCTTCCTGTTCTCGTCAAGCACCCCCGAGTTCTCAAAGAAAAGGGACCATTTGTGAAATAAGTCATTCTATAGACCTGTCTAGCAAGGTAGATGCATTGTCCCATAAGATTGACCAACTGATGATAGGAGGACATGTCGTTAGCTCTTCCCAAGCACAAGTGTATGCTATCTGTTCTATCCCATCGCATCCTATTCATGAGTGCCCCTCAGCACCCCAATTCTCCGAACTCGTGCAAGAACAGATCAATGCTGCCCAAACACAGCCCAGACCGGGTAATGACCCATTTTCCAATACATATAACTCGGGATGGCGGAATCATCCAAATTTTTCTTGGAGGCAGCAAGCTTCGAATACTGCCCAACCCTACTTCCAAAATTTTCAAAACCCGCAGAATTTTCATTTCTACCGTCCCTCAACTCAATTTCAACACCCTCCTCCTCCAACCCAAAGAAATACAGCCTTTGAGGAGAAAGTGTTGACTGCCCTTCAAGGTTTGGAGGCAAACACACAACTATTGCACTCTCACACGCAATCAATTGCTAAGCTAGAATCCCAAATGGGTCAACTAGCCAATGCATTAAACAAGCGAGAGGAAGGTAAGCTTCCAAGTCAACCAATGAGTAATCCAAGGGGACAATACGTGGCTCAAGAAACTCGACTAAATCATGAGCAAGCAAATGCCTTGACTACCCTGAGGAGTGGCCGTATAATAGATAATAAGGTTGGGGAGGGTAGCAATAAAGAAGATGAAGAAGAGGAGAGGAATGTATCACATGAAAACCCAAAACCTTCTTCAGCGAGTCCACCATCTGCCACAACCCACATTCCAAAGGCTCCATTCCCTGAAGCACTTAATGCACCCTCTCCCTTTGGTAAGAAGGAAACTTCATTAGAAGAGATGATGGAGGTCTTCAAACAAGTTAAAATCAACCTCCCACTCCTTGATGCCATCAAACAAGTTCCCTCCTATGCCAAATTTCTCAAAGACCTTTGCACCCAAAAGTGGAAATCTAGGACACATGTGCCTAAAAAGGTCCTCCTAACTGAGCAGGTAAGTTCCATTCTCCAACACAACACCCCTCCAAAATTCAAAGATCCTGGCGCTCCCACTATTTCCTGTGTCATAGGAGATAACTCCATTGATCGAGCACTTTTAGATCTAGGGGCAAGTGTGAATCTTCTACCATATTCAGTCTATGAAAAATTTGGGTTGGGTGAATTGAAACCTACCTCGGTATCTTTACAATTGGCTGATAGATCGGTGAAGATGCCAAGGGGGATGATTGAAGATGTTCTTGTCAAGATAGACAAATTCTATTTTTCAGTAGATTTTATCGTCCTTGACATGGAACATGTGCCCAACCTAAAAAAACAAATCCCTGTGATTCTTGGTCGTCCCTTTTTAGCGACAGCCAATGCATATATCAACTGTAGAACTGAGGCAATGGATATATCATTTGGGAACATGAAAATTAAGTTAAATGTGTTTCATGCCGCTGACTAACATGTGAGGGAAGACGAGTGTTGCCTAATTGACGAAATGGATGATCTTGTAGAGAACGCCCTTCCCTATATCTTAGCAAATGATCCCTTAGAGGCATGTTTGACCCATTTTGTCATTGACAACTTTGATATAGACAAGGCCGTAGAAGAAGTCAACATCTTACTCGACAATCAATCTCCCATGAGTTCCCTTTCTTGGAAGATCCGATCTGAACCTCTTCCCCTATTGCTAGCGCACCACTTTGTCCTTCCATTGATTCTCCACCTAAATTTGAGTTAAAGCCACTTCCGACAACTCTTAAGTATGCCTTTTTAGGACCAGAAGATATCCTCCCTGTAATCATCGCGGCCAACTTATCTACTGAACAGGAGGGTAAACTTTTAAGGGTACTAGAAGAGAATAAACATGCCATAGGATGGTCTGTAGCCGATTTGAAAGGGGTTGACCCCTCCATATGCATGCATCGAATCCACCTCGAAGATGATGCAAAGCCCACCCGAGAAATGCAAAGAAGACTCAATCCTAACATGAAGGAGGTAGTCAAGAAAGAAGTTGTGAAGTTATTAGATGCCGGAATCATTTACTCAATTTCTGATAGTAAGTGGGTGAGTCCGACACAAGTGGTACCCAAGAAATCAGGTATCACTGTGGTTGAAAATACGGAAGGAGAATTGATACAAACACGCACAACCACGGGTTGGCGCGTGTGTATTGACTACAGAAAACTTAATTCGATGACTAGGAAAGACCATTTCCCTCTACCTTTCATAGATCAAATTTTGGAACGGTTGGCTGGTCAAGGTTTCTACTGCTTCTTAGATGGTCATTCTGGATATAATCAAGTACCTGTTTACCTGGACGATCAAGAGAAAACCACTTTTACTTGCCCATTTGGGACATTTGCATATAGGAGGATGCCTTTTGGACTATGCAATGCACCCGCAACTTTTCAACGATGCATGATGGCCATTTTTTCAGATATGGTGGAAAACTTTCTAGAAGTGTTCATTCATGATTTCTCAGTTTTTGGCCTATCTTTTGACGATTGTCTGAACAATTTGATCTTAGTTTTGAAAAGATGTAAGGAGACCAACCTAGTATTAAGTTGGGAAAAGAGCCATTTCATGGTTCAAGAAGGCATAGTTTTAGGACACGTCGTGTCCAAGAGAGGAATTGAAGTAGATAAAGCCAAAGTCGATCTTATTTCCAATCTCCCTCCACCCAAAACTGTGAAACAAATCCGATCATTCCTTGGTCATGCTGGCTTCTACTGTCGCTTCATTCAGGATTTCAGTAAAATTTCCAAACCCTTGTGCAATCTTCTTGCCAAGGACACTCTCTTTGTCTTTAATGAAGCATGCAAAGAGGCATTTGAAAATCTTCGCTCGAAATTGACCACTGCACCTATCATACGGCCTCCTAATTGGACCCTTCCATTTGAACTGATGTGTGACGCATTTGACTATGCCATTGGGGCAGTTTTAGGGCAACGGCTAGATAAAGTACCTCATGTCATCTACTACGCTAGTAAAGCACTCTCAGATGCACAATTGAACTACACCACCACTGAGAAAGAATTGCTAGCTGTAGTATTCGCGCTAGACAAGTTTCGATCTTACCTATTAGGATCCAAGGTTACCGTATTCACTGATCATGCTGCCCTTCGACACCTTCTTGCAAAGAAGGACACCAAACCCCATCTGATTCGATGGATTCTTTTACTACAAGAATTTGATCTAGAAATTCGTGACAAGAAAGGAACTGCAAATGTCGTAGCAGACCACTTATCTAGGATTCTTCTTGAGCCCTCTAAGAATACCTCACCCTTACATGATGCTTTCCCAGATGAACAATTATTTGGGGTACAAGGAATGAAAACGCCATGGTTTGCAAACATAGTAAATTACCTTGCTATAGGACGAATTCCTGATGATTGGTCAACTCAAGATAAGAACCGATTCTTTTCACAAGTAAAGTTCTATTATTGGGATGATCCCGATCTATTCAAGTATTGTCCCGATCAAGTAATCCGTCGATGTGTCCCCGAATGCGAATTTCAAAGTATTCTTTCATTCTGCCATTCACAAGCTTGTGGGGGACATTTTGGGGGTAGAAAAACTGCAGCAAAAGTTTTACAGAGTAGATTTTATTGGCCCACACTTTTCAAAGATGCCCATAACTTTTGCCAAACTTGTGAACGATGCCAACAGATGGGTACCATCTCCCGTAGAGACATGATGCCTCTCAATCCTATTTTAATTGTAGAAATCTTTGATGTCTGGGGTATTGACTTTATGGGTCCTTTTCCACCATCTTTTGGTTCCGAATACATTCTGGTAGGGGTTGATTATGTCTCAAAATGGGTAGAAGCTGTCGCCACTAAAACTAATGACCACAAGATTGTGGTTAAATTTTTACATGAAAACATCTTTTGTCGTTTTGGCACACCCTGAGCCATCATCAGTGATGGGGGATCTCATTTTTGCAACCGGTCTTTCGAGGCTTTGGCTCGCAAATATAACATCACCCACAAAGTTGCTACCCCATACCATCCACAAACGAGTGGACAAGTCGAGGTGTCCAATAGGGAGTTAAAACACATCTTAGAGAAAATGGTACGTCCCGATAGAAAAGATTGGTCTCAAAGGATAAATGATGCTCTCTGGGCATACCGTACTGCCTACAAAACTCCTATTGGCATGTCCCCCTACCGATTAGTTTTTGGAAAAGCTTGCCACTTACCAGTAGAACTTGAACATAGAGCTTTCTGGGCTATCAAAAAGTTTAACTTAGACATGGCAGTAGCTGGTCCTCACCGAAAACTCCAACTAAGTGAACTTGAAGAATTGCGCAATGAGGCTTATGAAAATGCTAAAATTTATAAAGCAAGGACTAAGGATTTTCATGATAAAAATATTAACCGTAAGTCCTTCGAACCTGGTCAAAAGGTTTGGCTGTTCAATTCCAAGTTGTGACTCTTCCCGAGTAAACTTCGCTCCAGGTGGGATGGACCATTCGTAGTGAAAAAGGTTTCTCCTTATGGTGCAGTAGAAATCCAACACTTCAATGGTGGACATATTTTAAAAGTCAATGGTCAAAGGTTAAAACCTTATGTGGACTGTATTACCAATGGGCAATTGATCGAATCCCTTAATTTGACGAACCCTGTTTATCAAAATAATTAAGGATGCACTATGTCTGGCTGAAGACAATAAACTTAGCACTTGTTGGGAGGCAACCCAATTCTCTTAGATTTTTTTTTTAACATTGAGGACAATGTTAGGTTTAGGTTTGGGGGTATTCATCTTGATTTTCATTTCTTGATTTTCATTCAAAAAAAAAAAATTGTGTTCATAAAATAATAATAATAATAAAATTTTAAATTAAAAAAAAGTTTTTGTTTTTAAAAACCTAATTTTTATACAGGAATGCGAGAATGATAAATTCACAAGGTATATAAAATCTAAAAAGCCCAATGACTAGTCAGAAGTAATTTAAATTTAAGTTCTTTTTATTAAGTCTCTCTTAGGGAGTTGTAAGCTAATTAATACTTTGAAATTTTACTACACACTGACCGACCCTTCTAAAGTCTAGGCTCGACAATATATTGATAGTATAGTAGCAACCTTGGACCCTGATGAATCATACTTATCTAATTCAAAAAAAAAAAAATCATCAATAAAAAGGATTTAGTCAGGAACATCGAAAAGGGCTACCTATTGTCAAAGGTCAGGTGGGCTTGTGATGAGGACTCTGAGCATAAGTCCGTAGGGGAGTCTTGATGCCCGACACCTTGTGCCAACTGGTGTGAGAGTTGTCGACTGATTGCTCGTTACACGGAGAAATCACCACAAGAGTAAAAGTGCACAATTTATACATCTTTTATTTAAAAAAAAAACTTTGTATTGACCTTGTAAAAGACAATAGTGTGAAAGCCGTCGTTCTAGAAATTCGAGTAAACTGGAATATTACAGATAAAGCCCGTGAGATACTAAAGTAAACATCCACAACTCTCGAAATCCTGCAGATAAGATGATTTTGAATCAGTGAATAGGTCCTTTCGACCAATCCTTGGAAACTACTAGTATTAACAATATTTTGGAGATCCGAACCCTTAGCTTGTGTACGGTCCAGATTTCACTGAGCACTCCAGTATAAATAAGTCTTACAACTCCCTAACGGAAACTTAATGACCTCAACTTGAATTGCATTTTGACCTAGGATTTGGGCTGCTTAGTAAATAAAACCGTGTGTGTTTTGAAATTCTTATCATTTATGTATCTTAAATTAGATTTTAATTTCCTTACTAGTATGCATTTGAAATTTGATTTTCACTTCATAGATCAATTGATTTATCAAAAAAAAAAAAAAAAGAAATTAATAATAACAATAATAATAAATGATTTATTGAAGTTTGTGGGTATCTTCACTGAAAACCCTCACGAGACTACAACTCGTCCACTAGGGTAACCTAGGGGTTTAAAGCCTTGTTACATATGGTAAATGTAACCGCGATGCCTGCGAAAGTGAGTTAAAATTTTTCTTTTCTAGTTTTATTTTGCTCGAGGACTAGCAAAACATAGGTTTGGGGGTGTGATAAGTGCTTAATAATCATAATTTAGTTATCTTTCCGTAGCACTTATCAATGTTCTTAAACTGATAAATACATATTTTACCATGAAATTGAATAAATATTGAAATAAATTTAAAATATAGTAAGAAGTCAATAATTCTTTTCTTAAAACAGACTCTGAACTTGTCTCTCTCTTGATTGCAATCTTTTATGAAAACTATAGAAAAACATATAAGGAGATTGTGTTGACCCGGCTAAGGTTATAATTAAATGGGCTTTGGTCTTGATTAGATTAAAAGTTATAATTGTATAGAAAAATATTTGATTAACCCTCTTATTAAGTCACGATCCTGCTTGTAGCCCTGTTGAGTCCAGTCTGAAGCAGTTTAGCAAAAATTAAATTTAAACGACATTGGGCTCGAGAGTAAGTTCAAGCAAATCAACGATCATGACCCACCTCAAACCCAAAGTCAATTTCCCACCAATTTATTACCTGCCTTCATATAAAATTGATAAATTTAAAACAAAAAAAAAGAAAATAATGAATATAATAAAATAAAAATAATTTCGGGAAGAATCACTGAAAACACTGTTCATATGAACAGTGTCCCGTGAAAACACTGTTCATATGAACAGTGTCCCGTGAAAACACTGTTCATATGAACAGTGTTACAAAAAAAATAATAATAATAATAACAAATGAGTTCACTGTTTATCTTCTTCCCCCCTCCCCCGCAGTGCATCACGGCCGAGATTCCCGTCGATTCCCCCGTTCCAGCCACGAGATGGCATCGCCTAAGAAATCCTCCCCGCAGCGTCCTCCCGACATGTCACGACCCCCGCCCCGTTCCCGGCGGGCCGCTGCGACGGTCCTAGGGTGCGGGTAGGCATAAGGCCACCAGCCACCACGTAGAACCCTATTACCTATCAATCATTAATAAATTCTGAAAATTTTGGCATGATGCATGCACAAAATGATCACCTTTCCTATGGTGACCTGTCAGGATTATCTCATTACATACAACAACGCTACCTGTCAGAGCAGCAATCACATAATCTGTCACATAATAAACCTGGACAATATATAGCAATACATTATCACAGGCACACCACTGATCTGCACACACATATATATATACCTGCTTCCTAATCCATCCATGGTCAACCCATATCCACAACAGGATCTATGACTGTAACTATGCACTATATACAATAGAAGGTTTATAATACACCAAAAGGTATAAACCACTATCTACATTATACTATACTATGGAGCGGCACAGCTAGCAGGCAACCACTAATCCTGCTCCTCTCTATACAATACCTGCCCTGCAATCAAAAATATCAAACTGGGGAGTGAGTATATAAATACTCAGTGAGTGGAGTAGAGAGTACTATGCACATGAGACAGAATATAATCATGGCTCGAGATGAAATCTCAAGATCAATAACAACATGAACATGAACTCAACATAGAGAATATGGAGTAAATCATCAATATCACCACAATCAATATCAACTCATCTGAAGCATATATGGAATAATCAAGTAAACATATATGCTACTCATGAATATGCTCAACAGATCATAATGCTGGAACATACAAATCAGGTGTCAATATGCTGAAATCATCACTAGACAGCTGTCGGGAGGTGGGTTTTACGCCCCAGGCGAACCAGCAACAACTCCCTACTGCCATATGCATATATCGAATATGACACCACACCAATATGTAAATCATCACTAGACAGCTGTCGGGAGGTGGGTTTTACGCCCCAGGCGAACCAGCAACAACTCCCCACTATCACATGCATATGCAGGATAAGACACCATATCGATAATGTAAATGCTAGACAGCTATCGGGAGGTGGGTTTTACGCCCCAGGCGAACCAGCAACAACTCCCCACTGTCACATGCATATGCAGGATAAGATACCACACTGATCATGTAAATGCTGGCCAGTATCCAGAACAGAAATCCATCTCACATCTACATACTAAACGGCACCTCGCGGGAATTCTACATCCGCGGAAAGCCATACTGCACCTCGCGGGGTCTTACTATGCCCGGCGGCAAGCAGAATATAAGTCGTAGGACCGGCCGATCCTACGCCTAGGGCCGTGTCCCCCCCTAGGAAGGGACTGGGCTCCGCCCACCCAGAAGGCTACTATGTGCACAAAGGCCGATGTTCAACCCCATCGACTATAGGTGTCCTGCAGATACTGCCAAGCCATGCATAAATGCCATAATGCACCCTCCCAATACTCTACTAAAAAGGAGCATAATCAAGACTACCACTCATAAGTCTTTGAAATAGAGGAAATGAAATCAATTTACAAAAGAAATCATTTCACAATTCGAAATCAATTTGATTACTCATCAACCCCTCGTAATTCCTCTCAATGTTTCCTCAAATGCATGTACAGAATAATCAAGCATGGAGAACAAAACATAGAGGAATCTACCACAACAATTAATCAATGAGCTCAGGTGGAATCAAGTTACACTTGGCAATATTCATGAAAATGAATAAGGAATGTGCTCATGGTGCAAAGTACAAACTCCCACTCACCTGTCAATCCGGCACAGCCCTGATACGCCTCCAAAAAATCTACAGCAGGCAGTGGGGAACTTCTTCCTCTTGTTCCCTAGCTTCTTGCCCAACTGTGACATGCATTTACAATACATTTAGTCTTGTATCAAGGGCCATAATCTACGTGCCAATTATAATATAGGGAACTTTAATTGATTCAACTCCCCCGTTCCCTAAATCTTTTCTTTTCTTTCTCTTTTTCTTTTTCTATTAATTAACTCATCATTTATGTGTATTAGGGACTCCCTTGCACGAGTACAAGGTCTCCCTTAGCTTAATCTGGGCTTAATACCCTATTATGGCATGAAATCCCCTATTTTCCCACTCGGATGAACAGTAACCCGGACCGACAGCCAGTTACTTCATCCTGGGTTTGATCCACTTTCCAAACTCCAAATTTGATGAAATTTTTACCTAACATTCTACACTCATAGGGGATTCCAAAGAGGTAACATGCATTGCTATCGGAGGTCGTTTGACCCCCTAAATAATTCGCCGAAGTTGGGACTTCGACACAGTTTTTCCGTAGTGCCGGAAAAATTTGTCAAAATCCGATTCTTCCTCTTTTAACCGCCTCTACAACCCTTATCCTACCCCTCTAGACTATATCCACCCTTTGTATAGCCTAATGTCATCAAAAGACTAGATAGGAATGGATATTTACCTTTTTCTTTTTGAAAATCGAGGTCCTTGCGTAGAGGGGAAGGAGATCTACACTTTTTCCTTCAGCTGGCAGCGCAACCGGGATCTCCTTCCTTTTCTTTTTCTTCTTCTTCTTCCTCTTCCTTTCTTCCTTTCCTTTCCTCTCCTTCTTTTTCTTCTTCTCTGTTGCCGTCTGAGAACCCTTCCTTTCTTCTCTCGGTTTCATTCCAAAAGCCACAGTAAACCCCCCTTTAAATCACATCAAAGCACTATTCACCCTTTTTTAATATTATTAAATTCTCATTTTGCCCCTAACACTTCAACATATCTGCTGTTATGCCATTAACTTTTGATTCCTTCCCATTTTACCCCTTATATCAATTTTAAAGGACTATTCTATCCCTTTTTATATAAAAAAAAAATTTTGGGGTTATTACATCCTCCCCTCCTTATATAAAATTCGTCCTCGAATTTAAAAGAGTAAATTACCTGATTACTCAAAGGGGTGAGTGTATCTGCTTTTCATATTCTGCTCGGTGTGGTATTGGAAATCAAATCAATTAGAAGTATTTTACTTTCTATCTCTACCACACAGGTAGGATACACATACTTCGCTTTTATACTATCCCCTACAGATATACTAATAGCTAAGGGAATATGCATTAATATCTTATCCTTAGCTAACTTCTTAGCAAAATAAGGGGACACAAATGAATGGGTAGCTCCAGAATCAAACAACACTCTAGCTTTAATCTTATCAATGAGGAGCATACCTGTCACAGCTGCATTCGATGCCTGTGCCTCTTGTGGATTTACCGTAAACATCCTTCCTTGCCCTCTGCCTGCTGGAGCTAATGGCTGAGATGGTCCGGCACTCTGCTATGACACTGGTGTCTGACCTCTGCCTCTGCCTACAGGCCCCCTACTACTAGGCCTGTCCATCTGCACAGAAGGATAGGATTCCAAGGGCACAAACTGCTGGGTGGCACCCTGCGGGCATTCTCTGACAAAATGACCCGGCTGTCCACATCTGTAGCACACTCCCTGACCCATTCTGCATCTACCAGGGTGCTGCTTCCCACATATGCCACACACTGGCCATGATTGAAACTTGGATTCAGTTCTGGCCATAGTGACCGGAGGACGAGGTACTGATGGTAGAAAAGTATCTCGTGATTGACCTCTTTCCCTCCACTTCCTCTTACGTGGGGCAGGTGGAGCTGAGCGTACAGACTGCTCCGTCGGGCCCTCCGAGAGATCTACTCCCTCAGATCTATCTTTACTGCTTTGCTCCTTCCCCACACTCATTTTTCTCTGTTCTCTTTCAGCTCTTTCCTCTTTGTTTCTGGTCTCCCACTGTTTTGCTTTATCTATCAGCCTAGACAAGGTGGGGACCTCTACTGCCAACACCGCATTATAAAGCGGGGAAATCAGACCCCGCCTGAATCTTTCTATCCTGACAGCTTCAGTGGGGATGATGTAAGGAGCATACTTTCCCAATCTAGTGAACTCACGAGCGTACTCAGATACGCTCATTCCGGGCATCTGCTTCAGCCTCTCAAACTGAAGAGCCCGATTCTGCCTCTCAGCAGGAGACAAAAACTCATCCATCACTGCTTGCCTGAACTCTTCCCAGGTTGGAGGATTCCTACTGTACAATCTGTCCTCCATATGCCTCTGGTACCAGTCCCAGGCATCTTCCTTCATTGTAAGCCCTACAAGTTCTATAGCTCTTGCATCAGAACAGGGCAGTCTCCGTATCATCTTTTCAGTCTCCTCCAGAAATCTCTGAGGATCTTCACCTTCTTCCCCCTTAAACTCCGGGGTTCTGAGCCTCAGAAATTCCTGTACAGTAATCCCCTCATCATCTAGAGCTCGCCTGGCCAAACTTCCTGGCACAGGTACAGAAGGTGGGATAGATACTACTGACGGGGCAGGAGGTTTCCCCCGAGCAATCTGCTCCCTCAGAGCCTGATTCTCCGCCAGTAACTGTTCCATCAATGCATCTCTACTTCCTACCTCTCCTTGATCATCAACCCTCCGTCTATCAGCAGGAGGAGATTTTTCTCTTTGGGGCTCGACATGTGCGGAACCCGCATCCAATGCTATATCTGGCTCCATCCTCTTTCCAGGACGAGCAGGTCCTCTCCTTGGAGGTATTCTTTATATGTCTCTAAAAGAGTTAAAAAGAAAGGACGGTCGTTACACACTGAGTCATAATATATTTTACTGAATTGTAAATGACTCATAAATTAATATATAGAAAAATCCTATGCTCCATAGTATAATCCTATACTTAATCCTGACTCACCCTATTGCTCTGACAGGACTCTTCTTAACCTTTGCTCTGATACCACCTCTGTCACGACCCCCGCCCCGTTCCCGGCGGGCCGCCGCGACGGTCCTAGGGTGCGGGTAGGCATAAGGCCACCAGCCACCACGTAGAACCCTATTACCTATCAATCATTAATAAATTCTGAAAATTTTGGCATGATGCATGCACAAAATGATCACCTTTCCTATGGTGACCTGTCAGGATTATCTCATTACATACAACAACGCTACCTGTCAGAGCAGCAATCACATAATCTGTCACATAATAAACCTGGACAATATATAGCAATACATTATCACAGGCACACCACTGATCTGCACACACATATATATATACCTGCTTCCTAATCCATCCATGGTCAACCCATATCCACAACAGGATCTATGACTGTAACTATGCACTATATACAATAGAAGGTTTATAATACACCAAAAGGTATAAACCACTATCTACATTATACTATATTATGGAGCGGCACAGCTAGCAGGCAACCACTAATCCTGCTCCTCTCTATACAATACCTGCCCTGCAATCAAAAATATCAAACTGGGGAGTGAGTATATAAATACTCAGTGAGTGGAGTAGAGAGTACTATGCACATGAGACAGAATATAATCATGGCTCGAGATGAAATCTCAAGATCAATAACAACATGAACATGAACTCAACATAGAGAATATGGAGTAAATCATCAATATCAGCACAATCAATATCAACTCATCTGAAGCATATATGGAATAATCAAGTAAACATATATGCTACTCATGAATATGCTCAACAGATCATAATGCTGGAACATACAAATCAGGTGTCAATATGCTGAAATCATCACTAGACAGCTGTCGGGAGGTGGGTTTTACGCCCCAGGCGAACCAGCAACAACTCCCTACTGCCATATGCATATATCGAATATGACACCACACCAATATGTAAATCATCACTAGACAGCTGTCGGGAGGTGGGTTTTACGCCCCAGGCGAACCAGCAACAACTCCCCACTATCACATGCATATGCAGGATAAGACACCATATCGATAATGTAAATGCTAGACAGCTATCGGGAGGTGGGTTTTACGCCCCAGGCGAACCAGCAACAACTCCCCACTGTCACATGCATATGCAGGATAAGATACCACACTGATCATGTAAATGCTGGCCAGTATCCAGAACAGAAATCCATCTCACATCTACATACTAAACGGCACCTCGCGGGAATTCTACATCCGCGGAAAGCCATACTGCACCTCGCGGGGTCTTACTATGCCCGGCGGCAAGCAGAATATAAGTCGTAGGACCGGCCGATCCTACGCCTAGGGCCGTGTCCCCCCCTAGGAAGGGACTGGGCTCCGCCCACCCAGAAGGCTACTATGTGCACAAAGGCCGATGTTCAACCCCATCGACTATAGGTGTCCTGCAGATACTGCCAAGCCATGCATAAATGCCATAATGCACCCTCCCAATACTCTACTAAAAAGGAGCATAATCAAGACTACCACTCATAAGTCTTTGAAATAGAGGAAATGAAATCAATTTACAAAAGAAATCATTTCACAATTCGAAATCAATTTGATTACTCATCAACCCCTCGTAATTCCTCTCAATGTTTCCTCAAATGCATGTACAGAATAATCAAGCATGGAGAACAAAACATAGAGGAATCTACCACAACAATTAATCAATGAGCTCAGGTGGAATCAAGTTACACTTGGCAATATTCATGAAAATGAATAAGGAATGTGCTCATGGTGCAAAGTACAAACTCCCACTCACCTGTCAATCCGGCACAGCCCTGATACGCCTCCAAAAAATCTACAGCAGGCAGTGGGGAACTTCTTCCTCTTGTTCCCTAGCTTCTTGCCCAACTGTGACATGCATTTACAATACATTTAGTCTTGTATCAAGGGCCATAATCTACGTGCCAATCATAATATAGGGAACTTTAATTGATTCAACTCCCCCGTTCCCTAAATCTTTTCTTTTCTTTCTCTTTTTCTTTTTCTATTAATTAACTCATCATTTATGTGTATTAGGGACTCCCTTGCACGAGTACAAGGTCTTCTTAGCTTAATCTGGGCTTAATACCCTATTATGGCATGAAATCCCCTATTTTCCCACTCGGATGAACAGTAACCCGGACCGACAGCCGGTTACTTCATCCTGGGTTTGATCCACTTTCCAAACTCCAAATTTGATGAAATTTTTACCTAACATTCTACACTCATAGGGGATTCCAAAGAGGTAACATGCATTGCTATCGGAGGTCGTTTGTCCCCCTAAATAATTCGCCGAAGTTGGGACTTCGACACAGTTTTTCCGTAGTGCCGGAAAAATTTGTCAAAATCCGATTCTTCCTCTTTTAACCGCCTCTACAACCCTTATCCTACCCCTCTAGACTATATCCACCCTTTGTATAGCCTAATGTCATCAAAAGACTAGATAGGAATGGATATTTACCTTTTTCTTTTTGAAAATCGAGGTCCTTGCGTAGAGGGGAAGGAGATCTACACTTTTTCCTTCAGCTGGCAGCGCAACCGGGATCTCCTTCCTTTTCTTTTTCTTCTTCTTCTTCCTCTTCCTTTCTTCCTTTCCTTTCCTCTCCTTCTTTTTCTTCTTCTCTGTTGCCGTCTGAGAACCCTTCCTTTCTTCTCTCGGTTTCATTCCAAAAGCCACAGTAAACCCCCCTTTAAATCACATCAAAGCACTATTCACCCTTTTTTAATATTATTAAATTCCCATTTTGCCCCTAACACTTCAACATATCTGCTGTTATGCCATTAACTTTTGATTCCTTCCCATTTTACCCCTTATATCAATTTTAAAGGACTATTCTATCCCTTTTTATATAAAAAAAAAATTTTGGGGTTATTACACGACGATCCTGCAACCAGCATCTCCGCCTCGTCTTCCGCCTGTGACACAGTCCGCAGCCGAGATCCAGCTCCGCCATCAAGCCGCGTCGAAATCCCAGCGTCTCCGCCTCCTCCTCCGCCCGTGGCGCATCCGGATCCCATCCCAGTCTCCGCAATCCCAGCCGGCTGCAATCAACGATCCAGCTCCTCCGCCATCAGTCCGTTCCAGCCGCATCCAACGATCACGCCCTTCTCCAGCGATCTCACGTGCAACAGAAATCAAGCCTCCGCCGAGATCATTCCCAGCATCACGCCCTCCTCCTCGCTGGGGATCCATCACCGGCCTTCGGCGATCTATAAAAGCAAGATGAAGAAGAGGGAGAAGGAGGAGCGGGCTTCGACAGAAATAGGGGACCCCCTGTTTCGGTGAAGAAAAGGAAGGAGAAAGCCGTGCGTGGAAGGGAGTGAAGAGTAATTTTTTTTTATGAAGATGGGAGGACTTCCGGCCACCATGAGCAGCTAAATCTTGGTTTAGGGGTTTGATGAAGCCGTGGATGAGTATTTATGTTGCATTTCTTTGATTTTTAGCATTGTAAGACAGTTGCATATTTAATGAAATTATGATCTTGAAATGTCTTGTTTAATTTGTGTAAGATGTTTATCTTGTAGAAAGCCTCTGCATGAATTAATATAGTTTATCGAAATCGAATTCAATACCTATGGTTTGAAGGAGATTGTTATGCAACTACCAGATTTATCTTTGAGAAATTAATCATCAGATGAATCATGCTAAATAGGACAGACTATGCCTATCCTTAGAGAAGATGGTTTGTACCAGGCTTAGATGACTCATACTGTGGGTTAGATTTCAACTTTTTATATGATTGCCCTAACTTGTAGTTAAGAGCAATCAGATCATACACGCATCTAAATCATTGAAAGCATCATATTTACAAATTCATCGGTGGATTCTAACCCTAAACATCTCTTCCCGTAAAATATTCCTACTACTGCATTCATCTTACTTTTAGCTCTCATTAATCGATAACTTAAAATTCTTTTTACTCTAGCTTATGCCCTTTGAATTAATTTAGTTAAATCAAGTTAGCAAATTCTTCTTCTTGATTTACTTTTAAAAGAAAAATAACTTATTCTCCAATCCCTGTGGACCGACACCCGTAATCACTATCCTACAGGATACGTGCTATTGCGTGGTTTATTTTCAAAATTGAAAGAACCGATCATCTTCTTTGTATAACTTGTTGATTCTTGATTCACTTATGTGACCAAGTCGGCAATGCCAAAGGAGGGTATTATTCACTTCTTCTCTCTTTCTTTTATTGCTTCTATTAATATAAAAGACATTGTCATTAAGTAATAAAACAAGAAGACCATTTTCTATAATGCCATTGCAAAGATGCTTATTAGAAAAATAAATAGAGCAATGATCGGTTATTTCAATTTCAAAAATAAACCACGCAATAGCACGTATCCTGTAGGATAGTGATTACGGGTGTCGGTCCACAGGGATTGAAGAATAAGTTATTTTTCTTTTAAAAATAAATCAAAAAGAAGGATTTGCTAACTTGATTTAACTAAATTAAACTATGAGTACGGATTGGAATTTATCAAAGTAAATAGATCTAGGGTTTGGAATCCACCACATAGCATTGCATCAAGGATTGTGTTCTTAATTTTTATCTTTTGGAGAGGCATGCAATTTTGGCTACAAACCTTTTAAAATAAAAACATAAAGAGTGTTAGGAAAATCCATCTTTGGTATAGCATGAAGTGTCTACCTAAGTATGCTAATCTAGGATGCAGCACACCTCATCTTCCTAGGCATGGATCATCTTAGACTACTTCAGCAAACATGAATAGTAAATAGCATGCTCAAAACATCATAAAAAGATATTTCATTGAAGATAAGAATTTAAACAAGCTCCAAAATAATAAAGAAAATAAGAACTACAATGCCCTGATACATTGCTAGGGCTTCATCCAGCCCTAGATTAGATGTTTAGCCGAGCATGGCTTCCGGACGACCTCCCATCTTCAAATGAAAGCCTTCACCTCCCATTCTTCCAAAAATAACACAAACTATTCTCTTTCCTCCCCTTTCTCTCTCTTTTTTTATTTCTTTTTCTCTCTTTTCTTTCGGCTGGTGTCTTCTTTTCTTCACCGAAACAGGGGTCTCCCCTGTTTCTTTCTTCTCCACCGAGCTCCCCTCTCAAAGCCGATGGCCACCCTCTTTATACCCATTCTCCCCCTTGATGGATCCACTGAGAGAGGAGGAGGGCGTGATGCTGGGAATGATCTCGCGGAGGCTTGATTGTTGCATGCGGGATCGCTGGAGAAGGGCGTGAATCCGTGGGAATGGCTGAATCTCGCGTTCCTTGATGGCTAGAAACGGAAGGAGGAGGCTCCGGATGAAGGGCGCCGCGGGATCGCTGGGAGGCTAATGCGGAATGTTTGAATCTCGGAGAAGACGGGGACGGAGCTAGAGATGAATGCCGCGCTGGGTTACCGGCTGCTGGGAATGATCTCGGGCGAAGATGGGGATGGAGCTCGAAACGGTGCCGATCCGGAAGGAGCTGGGTTACCGGCTCGTTGAATGCAGTCGGCTGGGATCACGGTGAAGGCTGAATTACAGGGATCGGAGCTGGGAATCGATGGGATCTCTTCTTGGAACGAATCCGGGTGAAGCTCGGCTGATTTCTGACTGCTGGGAGGTGGAACGGGCGGCGGATGGCACGCGGTGATTGCGGCTGGCACGGAGCTGACGCGGTGATGCTGGATCTCGGCTGAGACGCGGAGGAAGCCGTGGAATCGACGGGAGGAAGGTGGACGGCCGAGATGCCATGCGGGGGAGGGGGGAAGAAGATAAACAGTGAACTTAGTTTTATATAATAATTTTTTTTGTAACACTGTTCATATGAACAGTGTTTTCACGGGACACTGTTCATATGAACAGTAAATCCACTGATTTTTATTAATTTTATTATATTCATTATTATTTTTTTCTTGTTTTAAATTTATAAAATTTTATATGAAGGCAGATAATGAATTGGTTGGAAATTGACTTTGGGTTTGAGGTGGGTCATGATCGTTGATTTGCTTGAACTTACTCTCGAGCCCAATGTCGTTTAATTTTTGTTAAACTGCTTCAGACCGGACTCAACAAGGCTAAAAGCAGGACCGTGACTTAATAAAAGGGTTAATCAAATATTTTTCCATACAATTATAACTTTTAATCTAATCAAGACCAAAGCCCATTTAATTATAACCTTAGCCGGGTCAACACAATCTCCTTATATGTTTTTCTGTAGTTTTCATGAAAGATTGCAATCAAGAGAGAGACAAGTTCAAAATCTGGTTTAAGAAAAGAATTATTTACCTCTTACCATAATTTAAATTTATTTCAATGTTTATTTAATTTCATGGTAAAATATGTATTTATCAGTTTAAAAACATTGATAAGTGCTATGGAAAGATAATTAAATTATAAATTATTAAGCACTTATCACACCCCCAAACCTATGTTTTGCTAGTCCTCGAGCAAAATGAAATTAAAAAAAAGCTCTAACTCACTTTCGCAGGCATCGCGATTGCATTTACCATATGCAACAAGGCTTTAAACCCCTAGGTTATCCTAGTGGACGAGTTATAGTCTCGTGAGGGTTTCCAGTGAAGATACCCACAAACTTCAATATCATTTATTGTTATGATTAATTTGTTGTTGTTGTTGTTGTTGTTTTTTTTTTTTTTTTTAATTTGATTGATGAAACTTCAAATTCCAAGTGCATACTAGCTAGAAAAAAAAAACTTTTTTTTAATTAAAATCTAATTTAAGATACATAAATGATAAGAATTTCAAAGCACACACGGTTTTATTTACTAAGTCAGCCCAAATTTTAGATTAGTATGCAATCTAAGTTAAAGTCATTAAGTTTCCGTTTAGGGAGTTGTAAGACTTATTTATACTAGAGTGCTCGGTGAAATCTGGACCGTACACAAGCTAAGGGTTCGGATCTCCAAAATATTATTAGTACTAGTAGTTTCCAAGGATTGGTCGAAAAGACCTACTCACTGATTCAAAATCATCTTATCTGCAGGATTTCGAGAGTTGTGGATGTTTACTTTAGTACCTCACAGGCTTTATCTGTAATATTCCAGTTTACTCGAATTTTTACTACGACGGCTTTCACACTATTGTCTTTTCGGTCAATATAACTTTTTTTTTTTTAAGAAAGATATATAAATTGTGCACTTTTACTCTTGTGGTGATTTCTCCATGTAACGAGCAATCAGTCGACAACTCTCACACCAGTTGGCATAAGGTGTCGGGCATCAAGACTCCCCTACGGACTTATGCTCGGAGTCCTCATCACAAGCCCACTTAACCTTTGACAATAGGTAGCCCTTTTCGATGTTCCTGACTAAATCCATTTTTATTGATGATTTTTTTTTTTTTTTTTTTGGATTAGATAAGTATGATTCATCAGGGTCCAAGGTTGCTACCATACTCTCAACATAATGTCGAGCCTAGACCATAGAAGAGTCGGCCAGTGTGTAGTGAAATTCCAAAGTATTAATTAGCTTACAACTCCCTAAGAGAGACTTAATAAAAAGAACTTAAATTTGTATTACTTTCCACTAGTCATTGGACTTTTTAGATTTTATATACCTTGTGTGTTTATCATTCTCGCATAAATGTATATAAATTAGGGTTTTTTTTTTTAACAAAAACTTTTTTTTTGATAACTTTTTTATTAATATTATTTTATAAAAATGAAAAAAAATATTTTTATTTTTTATTTTTTCTTTTTTTCTTTTTTTTAAAAAAAATGATTTTTTTTTTAATTATTATTTTTTATTTTTTATTTTTTTATTAGATGAAAATCAAGATGAATACCCCCAAACCTAAACCTAACATTGTCCTCAATGTTAAGAAATAATCTAAGAGAATTGGGTTGCCTCCCAACAAGCGCTAAGTTTATTGTCTTCAGCCAGACATAGTGAGATAGTTTTTGCATCTCCTTCTATGAGGTCCTCTATTTTGTCTATCATAAAACACTCAATTTCCCTTGCGGGTTGGTCGGCTGCATTGAACACATTTAATTTTACCTTCATGTTTCCAAATGATATGTTCATTACCCCTGTTCTACAATTGATGCATGCATTGGCTGTTGCTAAAAAGGGCCGCCCAAGGATCATGGGGATTTGTTTATTAGGATTGGGCTGATATTCCATATCAAGGACAATGAAATCTACTGAAAAATAAAATTTGTCTACCTTGACAAGAACATCTTCAATTATCCCACGTGGTGTTTTTACAGATCGATCAGCCAATTGAAGGGATACCGAGGTTGGTTTTAACTCACCTAAACCAAGTTTCTCATAAACTGAATAAGGTAAAAGGTTGACACTTGCCCCTAGATCTAAGAGTGCTCGATCAATGAAATTATTTCCTAAGACACAGAAGATCGTGGGAGCACCAGGATCTTTGAATTTTGGAGGGGTGTTGTGTTGGAGAATAGAACTCACTTGCTCAGTTAGGAAGACCTTCTTAGGCACATGTGTCCTAGATTTTCGCTTTTGTGTACAAAGGTCTTTGAGAAATTTGGCATAGGAGGGAACTTGTCTGATGGCATCAAGGAGTGGAAGGTTGATTTTAACTTGTTTGAAGACCTCCATTATTTCCTCTAGTGAAGTTCCCTTTTTGCCAAAGGGAGAGGGTGAATTAAGAGCTTCAGGATATGGGGCCTTTGGGATATGAGTTTTGGCAGAAGGTGGACTAGGTGAAGAAGAAGAAGAAGGTTTTTCATTTGACACATTTCTATCCTCTTCTTCATCTTCCTTATTGTTGTCCTCCCCAATCTTATTGTCTACTACATGTCCACTCCTTAGGGTAGTCAAAGCATTGGCTTGTTCATGATGAATTGCATTTAGTTGATTTTCTTGAGCCATGTATTGTCCCCTAGGATTACTTAGTGGTTGGCTTGGAAGCTTTCCTTCCTCTCGCTTGTTTAGTGCATTAGCTAGTTGACCCATTTGGGATTCTAGCTTGGCGATTGATTGTGTATGAGAGTGCACTAATTGTGTAATGGTTTCCAAACCTTGAAGGGCGTTCAACACTTTCTCCTCAAAGGCTGTGTTTCTTTGGGGTGGAGGAGGAGTGTGTTGAAATTGAATCGAGGGACGGTAGGGATGAATATTTTGTGGGGTTTGAAAATTCTGAGGATTTTGAAAATTTTGGGAATAGGGTTGGGCTGTGTTCGAAGCTTGCTGCTTCCAAGAAAAGTTTGGATGATTTCGCCATCCCGGGTTATATGTATTGGAAAATGGGTCATTACCCGGTCTAGGCTGTGTTTGAGCAGCATTGATGTGTTCTTGCACGAGTTCGGGGAATTGGGGCGCTGAAGGGCACTCATGAATAGGGTGGGATGGGCTAGAACAAATAGTACACACTTGTGCTTGGGAAGAGTTCATGTAATGCCCACCTATCATCAGTTGGTCAATCTTATGGGACAATGCATCTACCTTGCTAGACAAGTCCATAGAATGACTTATTTCACAAATTGTCCCTTTTCTTTGAGAACTCGGGGGTGCTTGACGAGAACATGAAGCATGGTGGAGGGAGTTTTCATTAAGATTTTCAAATAATTTCCATGCTTCATGCTCATTTTGAAGCATAAAAGTGCCCCCGCATGCAGCATCGATCATCTGACGGTTTCGTTCTGTCAATCCGTCATAAAAACATTGCACTAGTTGCCACTTAGGTATTTGATGATGAGGGCATTTACGGATTAGGTCCCTAAATCTCTCCCAAGTTTCATGAAATTCTTCTCCCTCAGTTTGGGAGAAGCTTGTAATGGCACGTCTAAACTGGTTCGTTCTTCCTATGGGAAAGTATTTTTTAAGGAATTCTTGTTGCATTTGATCCCAAGAACGAATTGAGTTAGCTTCTAAAAAATTCAGCCATTGTTTGGCTCTATCTTTAAGGGAGAAGGGGAATAACCTAAGTTTCAAGGCATCATCAGTGAAGTTCTGAATCTTGACGGTGGTGCAAATCTCAAGAAATTCATCTAAATGTTTGTAGGGATCTTCGTTGGTGAGCCCATAAAAAGATGGGAGCATTTGGATCACACTAGACTTTATTTCATATTGTACAGCTGCTACCTCAGGTAATCGAATGCAAGATGGGGAAGTGTAAATAGTGGGAGTAAAGTATTCCCTCAGGAGTTTGGGTTGTTCTTCAGCCATCTTAAGAGGTGGGGATGATCCTAATGTTTTGATCTTAGCTCGAATGTTCCTAAGGGTTCGTTCTATTTCAGGGTCAAAAGGTAATAGGTTTTGTACTCTAGAACGACTACCGTGCATACACTAGTACTCGATCAATCAAGCATGCAATAAAAGAGAAAAGCATATCAATCCTAGTCTTTGTCCTAAAATCACTAGACAGCTCCTAACTGGTTTGAAGAGGGCACCTAAGCCTCCAATCCGGTCTAATGAACCGAGTTGACCAGGTAAGCTCCCAGGTAAGTGGAGGGGTCACGATGCGTTCGCAAAAGTCCCACTTAAAATCCACTTGCCTCGAACAGATGAACTATCTCCCTTATAGGGACAAAGCTTGCCTAGACATCAACTAAGCCACAGAGCGAAATTGGTGCAACCTTCGGTGATCTTCGTCCTATTGAGCTCGAATGTCCCTAGGAGCCAACGTCTAATTGATTTTAATTAACGATGACACTATGTGAGATTGAGTTCACCTAAGTTGGGCAAGAGTCCGGTGATGAAATCCGGCTCTTATCTTGTTGGGGTGATTGCTCTTACTATGTGCAAATTGATTTGTGTATGTGTATCAAGCATGCATTCACAATTTTGCTATAATTAAAATCAAACAATCACCACAAAATTTCAAACCAATAATTAATTTAAATAAGAAAAGTTTAGGGGTTACCAAAGGGAATTTCTCCAGCAATTTAATTTTTTTTTTTGCAAACCTCTACAGCATTTCTTTTCCGGCAGTTCTTCTTTTGATCATCCCAGATTTTTTTTCCTCGATTCCTGATCAAATAATATAAATAAAAATTAGTAAGGGAGAAAAAGAAGATAAGAAAAGTAACAATAATAGAAATTTTTTTTTTAAAGAATTTTTTTTTAATTTTTAAATAATTTTTTTAATAAGAAAAATAACTATGCTAGCAATCCCCGGCAACGGCGCCAAAAATTGATCGGTTATTTCAATTTCAAAAATAAACCACGCAATAGCACGTATCCTGTAGGATAGTGATTACGGGTGTCGGTCCACAGGGATTGAAGAATAAGTTATTTTTCTTTTAAAAATAAATCAAAAAGAAGGATTTGCTAACTTGATTTAACTAAATTAAACTATGAGTACAGATTAGAATTTATCAGAGTAAATAGATCTAGGGTTTGGAATCCACCACATAGCATTGCATCAAGGATTGTGTTCTTAATTTTTATCTTTTGGAGAGGCATGCAATTTTGGCTACAAGCCTTTTAAAATAAAAACATAAAGAGTGTTAGAAAAATCCATCTTTGGTATAGCATGAAGTGTCTACCTAAGTATGCTAATCTAGGATGCAGCACACCTCATCTTCCTAGGCATGGATCATCTTAGACTACTTTAGCAAACATGAATAGTAAATAGCATGCTCAAAACATCATAAAAAGATATTTCATTGAAGATAAGAATTTAAAAAAGCTCCAAAATAATAAAGAAAATAAGAACTACAATGCCCTGATACATTGCTAGGGCTTCATCCAGCCCTAGATTAGATGTTTAGCCGAGCATGGCTTCCGGACGACCTCCCATCTTCAAATGAAAGCCTTCACCTCCCATTCTTCCAAAAATAACACAAACTATTCTCTTTCCTCCCCTTTTTCTCTCTTTTTTTATTTCTTTTTCTCTCTTTTCTTTCGGCTGGTGTCTTCTTTTCTTCACCGAAACAGGGGTCTCCCCTGTTTCTTTCTTCTCCACCGAGCTCCCCTCTCAAAGCCGATGGCCACCCTCTTTATACCCATTCTCCCCCTTGATGGATCCACTGAGAGAGGAGGAGGGCGTGATGCTGGGAATGATCTCGCGGAGGCTTGATTGTTGCATGCGGGATCGCTGGAGAAGGGCGTGAATCCGTGGGAATGGCTGAATCTCGCGTTCCTTGATGGCTAGAAACGGAAGGAGGAGGCTCCGGATGAAGGGCGCCGCGGGATCGCTGGGAGGCTAATGCGGAATGTTTGAATCTCGGAGAAGACGGGGACGGAGCTAGAGATGAATGCCGCGCTGGGTTACCGGCTGCTGGGAATGATCTCGGGCGAAGATGGGGATGGAGCTCGAAACGGTGCCGATCCGAAAGGAGCTGGGTTACCGGCTCGTTGAATGCAGTCGGCTGGGATCGCGGTGAAGGCTGAATTACAGGGATCGGAGCTGGGAATCGATGGGATCTCTTCTTGGAACGAATCCGGGTGAAGCTCGGCTGATTTCTGACTGCTAGGAGGTGGAACGGGCGGCGGATGGCACGCGGTGATTGCGGCTGGCACGGAGCTGACGCGGTGATGCTGGATCTCGGCTGAGATGCGGAGGAAGCCGTGGAATCGACGGGAGGAAGGTGGACGGCCGAGATGCCATGCGGGGGAGGGGGGGAAGAAGATAAACAGTGAACTTAGTTTTATATAATAATTTTTTTTGTAATACTGTTCATATGAACAGTGTTTTCACGGGACACTGTTCATATGAACAGTAAATCCACTGATTTTTATTAATTTTATTATATTCATTATTATTTTTTTCTTGTTTTAAATTTATAAATTTTATATGAAGGCAGATAATGAATTGGTTGGAAATTGACTTTGGGTTTGAGGTGGGTCATGATCGTTGATTTGCTTGAACTTACTCTCGAGCCCAATGTCGTTTAATTTTTGTTAAACTGCTTCAGACCGGACTCAACAAGGCTAAAAGCAGGACCGTGACTTAATAAAAGGGTTAATCAAATATTTTTCCATACAATTATAACTTTTAATCTAATCAAGACCAAAGCCCATTTAATTATAACCTTAGCCGGGTCAACACAATCTCCTTATATGTTTTTCTGTAGTTTTCATGAAAGATTGCAATCAAGAGAGAGACAAGTTCAGAATCTGGTTTAAGAAAAGAATTATTTACCTCTTACCATAATTTAAATTTATTTCAATGTTTATTTAATTTCATGGTAAAATATGTATTTATCAGTTTAAAAACATTGATAAGTGCTATGGAAAGATAACTAAATTATAAATTATTAAGCACTTATCAAGCAACCATTGCACTTTCCATTAATTTCAAAACCTTTCTTTAACAACAAAGGAATGGAAATTACATTTCTAATAATTTTGGGCATATAATAACAATCTTCTAATTGTAGGAGCTCTTCTGAAGGCAACTCCAAGTTGTAGGTTCCAACAGCTTCAGCTTGGATGGATTCTCCTCCAGCACCATACAGCTCGAAGTCACCTTTCTTCAAAATTTTACTTTTTTATAGTTCATGCAAAGATTTGCAAATGTGAAAACCACAACCGGTATCCAATACCCATGAATTTGAATTTGAAGAACTTAATGACAAGTTGGCATGTAACATAAACATACCTTTCGATGCAACTCTTGCATCGGTCTTCATACTTGCAAGAAAACTCTTGCAATTCCTTTTCTAGTGGCCAGCTTTGCCGCAATGAAAACAGGTACTTGATCCGGAGTTTTTCTTTCCTTTTTTTTTTGATGCTACTCTTAGGGTTCAATCTTTCTTAGAACCCTTATTTCCCGATTTCCTCTTAGAGGTGCTATCTATAAGAAGGAGTGGACCTTTATCCTTCTTAATATGGCCTTCAGCTGTTTTGAGCATATTTAACAGCTCGGGCAGGGAGGTGTTCAGCTTGTTCATGCGAAAGTTCATAACAAACTGAGAGAATGAATCAGACAGTGATTGCAGGATCAAATCCTGACTGAGCTCACTATCCATAGCAAAACCTACTTGACTTAATCTGGTGATTAAATCTATAACCATAAGAACATGGTTTTGCACTGAAGTTTCTTCATTCATTCTAGCCCAGAACAACTGCTTAGATATCTCATACCTAGCAGTCCTGCTTTGTTCTCCATACAACTCTTTTAAATTGAGAAGTATGGATTAAGTGTCCATGCTTTCATGTTGCCTCTGTAATTCATTGCTCATAGAGGCAAGTATGATACATTTGACAGTCAAACTGTCATTTTTTCACATCTTATGTGTGGCAACCTCCTCATCTGTAGCATCATCCTCTAGATTTCTAAGATCAGGTGTTTCAAGAATATAAGAGACGGTCGGTGGAATCAAGATCGGGTCTCAGGTCCGCCGAGGCCACGGGTGATCGCGAGCCTTCTTGATGTGGGTCGACGCCCTTTGAAGATGCCGCTTCTTGCTGCTTCGAGGTTGCAGAGCGGGTGTTCACCATCTTCCAAGGCCAAGGATTGAACTGCTCTGATACCAAATTGATGCGATCCGATAGAATTTGATCAGTATCCCAAGATTCTTGACTCTTCTTGATTTCTGGGAGGGTGGTTTCGACCTAATTGTGGGCATGATTACCGAAGATCCGTCCGTCAGATCAATCTCAATTTTGAATATGTTGTAGATCTCCGCGTTAGCTTTCCAGCAGTAGGTCGTGAGTCTAGAGAAAACGTCGAGATCTCAAGATATCAGCCTCCGACTGACGACTATGTAGGGGAGGACGGGCTGATAATCCGACGGGATGGAGTTGTTTGTAGAGGCTGGTAGGGATCGAGGAGGAGAGGAAGAAGAGAGAGAAGGTGGCTGGCCTCTCGGGACAGAGGTGGTGCAGCTGGATGAAGGAGGGGGCGGCGGCCTTGGACGGCGGCCTAGGGAGAGGAGGAAGGTATCGCAAGAAGAGAGGAGAGAAGGGAAGAGAGCTAGGGCAAAAGCCTTTCAATTAATTTTTGCATGCTGAAATAGGTGCTCACCACATCTATTTATAGGTGTCTACCTGACCCCTTAACTTGACTTGATCTAATTGAATTTCAAGAAACAACTAAACCCAAAGCGACTCTAATAAAGACCAAGTCGGCTAGCCCGAGCAAGGCTATGCTGAAATAAAATTAACATCAAGGACTCAAAAGTAAAAATAACCAAATAATTCAGTTCGAGGCGGTCTAGTGGATCCAACCGCAACACTCCACCACGCTTCCCTTAACCTTGTCCTCAAGGTCAGAAGTCAGGAAAATGATCAAGTATCTCAGTCTCAAACTCCCATGTGGCCTGGTCTGCTGCACTCCCCAGCCACTCCACTAGTATCTGGGTCTCCAGTCATCCATCTACTCGTATTCTGCGCTTTGCCAGCACTCGAACCGGCTCCACTATCTCGTCCTCCGATGGCTCATGTATGATCGGGCCGACAAATATCTTGGGTCCAAGCTGGGCCCTCAGAAGCGACATGTGGAATACCGGGTGAACTCTCGAGGTAGTCGGCAAGTCCAAGCGATACGCCACGGGTCCAATGCGCTCCAAGATCTGAAAGGGCCCGTAGAAGCAATGAGAGAGCTTCTAGTTCGCCATAGGCCGCAGTGTCAACTATCGATAAGGCTGTGCCTTGACGTATACCCAGTCGCCCACCTCGTATACTGGATCTTTGTGCTTCCGATCATGCAGCTGCTTTTGGTTCTTGGGCAGCGGCCACTCAGTCATGCAATGTATCTTTGTCCGCCTCCACACCTGCAGCAGAGATGGCATGGCCTAGGTACTCGACCTTCGGCTCGGCCCATAGGCACTTGGATCGCTTCACCTTCAGTTGATTTCTGCGCAAAATTTTCAGCACTTCCTCCAAGTGCTCTAAGTGCTCCTACCATGAACGACTGTAAACCAGTATGTCATCGAAAAATACAAGGACATACCGTCGTAGTAATGGTCTGAATATATCGTTCATGAGCCCCTGAAACGTCGCTGGTGCGTTGGTGAGGCCGAACGGCATCACCTGAAACTCATAATGGCCATCGTGTGTCCGAAACGCCGTCTTATGCACATCTTCGGGCTTGATGCGGATCTGGTGGTATCCAGCATGGAGATCAAGTTTGCTGAAATAGGCCGCACCAACAAGCTCATCCAACAGCTCCTTTATGACTGGAATCGGGTACCGATCCTTAACGGTGATCGCATTAAATGCCCGGTAGTCGATGCAGAATTGCCACGTCCCATCCTTCTTGTGTACCAGCAGCATCGGTGATGAATATGAGCTTCTACTGGGCTGAATGATGCCGCTCTTCAACATCTCTCATACCATCTTCGAGATCTCCTCCTTCTGAATGTGCGGGTAGCGGTAAGGCCTCACATTCACCGGTTCAGCTCCCGGTACGATCTCTATGTGATGATCGTGCTCCCTCTCGGGTGGAAGGCCATGAGGCTCCTCAAATAAATCAGAGAATCCCTGTAAGAGAGCAGCCAAATCAGTAGGTATACCTTCCTCTGCCGTGGTCTCTGTCGATAGAGGTAAGAGCTGCATCAAGTAGCTGCGCGCGCTGGGTCCGGGCAAGCCGACTAGGGGCTGAAGTGCGGCCCTTGGGCTAGGCTGAATGCCATCCAATCTAACTCACCGTCCGCTCCGTCTGAAAGTCACCCACATCTCGACGAAGTCGAATGTAACCGGGCCAAGACTCTGCAGCTCAGCTCCTCGTAATGCCAACGAGTAGAGATCGAGCTTGAATTGGCTGCCCTGGATCGTCAAAGTGATGCCTCGGCATATGCCCTCCGCCCTCAACGTGGTTCCGTCACCCAATGCCATGTCGAAGCCCAATGTCGGCTCTGCTATGAGACCGATCTGTTTGACGAGCCTCTCGTCCAACAAATTGTGGGTGCTGTCCGTATCTATGAGGATACGCACCACACGTCTTTTGATCATGCCGTCCACGCGTAGCATTTTCGGTGTCGCCGATCTGAAGTAGGCATGCAATGAAATCTGAGGTGGCACATCCTCTTCCTCGATCTCTAAATCTTGGGGCTCGTCCTCAGCAACCTCATCACCATCTTCAGCCATGGCCTCGTCCTCCAATCCGTCGATCAACATCGCCGCTCCGACGGGCCGCGCACACCGGTGTCCCGGTGTAAACTTCTCGTCGCAGCGAAAACATAGGCCTTTTGCTCGACGTTCCTCCACTTGTGCCGGTGTCAAGGTCCTCCCGGGTGGACGCTCAACCCTCTTGACGTCACCTGACAAGCGAAGAGGGATCCTCGGCCCTATGTTGGGTGCTGCAGCCGTCGGTGCTCTCGGCTAGCCGATGGATCCCCTTGCGGTTTGGCCGGCCCGAGGGTTGGTCCAGTTGCCCCATGCCGCTGATCGAGTGGTCTTGATCTTCTCTTCCACCATCAGGGCCAAGGCAAAGACATCTTCCAGCGATTGTGGCCGCAAAGTCCTCACCTCGGCTTGAATGTCTACGCGAAGTCCTCCAAGGTATACGCTTTTCAGCGCGGAGTCACTCCACCCCACCACTCGGTTGCTGATCCTCTCAAACTTCTCTTGAAAGGCTCTAACAGTATCTTTTCGGTGACTCTTGATAGCATAGACTGGAAGTCGTCGTACTCGGTAGGGCCAAAACACCGACAAATTGCTGCAGAAAAATCCTCCCAACCGTCGAAAGGTTGGGCTCAGTCGGCGGTTTGAAACCATCGCAGGGCGGTCTCTTCTAGGTGAAAAGATGAGATCAATACCTTTTGGTCCTCCGCTGTGCCATGGTAGTGAAAGAACCGCTCAGCTCGATACACCCAATCGAGAGGATCGCCGTCTTTAAACTTGGGAAATTTCAGCCTAAGAGTCATTCCGCGATTTCCTCCCTCTCGATCTCCATTACGGTCCCGATCTCGTTCATGTCCTCGGTGTGGGTACTCCCCCACACGCTGGTTCCTCATCTGAAAATTCTGGATGGGAACATCCTCCATATCCGACCCATCATCGATGCCAATCGGGCTCATTCCCCGAGCCCTAGTGCGTGCGCCAATCGGTATGAGCTCGAGTCGAGGTCTAGGTCGATCTTCTCCTTAGTCCAGCCGCGTCTCCTCTGGTGGGTTGGGAAGGAGAGGCTCGCGAGGAGGAGGTTTTTGGTGTGCGTGCAGATGGCTAAGCATGAATTTCAGAAAATTTTATGCAGAAAGAACGGGTTAAACATTTTAACCCAAAACATGTTTGATATTTTAGATATTTTGACTCTGGTGCCAGTCAAAGACAGTCTTGAACTGCACATCACATGTGGCGCGGGCTCAGTCCCAATACATAGGGTGACACCCGCGCATGCCTATCAAAGCACTCATCATATGAGCTCCCGGGTGGAGAGCCACGCTTCGTCACACGATCACGCGTGAGAGTTCCCGGGAATCGGATAGTCTCCACTAATCCTTTGCTTTGACACCAAATATCACAAAGTCCTCAGATCCCGAGGATTGTGTGATTCAAATAAATATGCATAAATCACAACTTCTTGTGATTTGAAGATTGAGATCATATCTCAACCGTGAAAGAGATCAGATCTCTTACCTTTATAAGGAGGTTCCTTCAAGGATGCTTCGCAGCCGCACAAGCGTCCGACCTCGATGACTCGTCCACGCAAAGCTCCGAAATGATCAGCTTTCCGGGGAGTGCTAGCTCGCAGGAAGGAAGAAGGTTGGCTGAAACGGAGAAGAAAGAAGAAGATGGACCTTCATAGTTCAAGAACTTCTTCTTGGGCTTTCACCTTCAGAGCTTCTCTCTCCTCTCACTCTCTTTCTCTAGTGCTCTTGATCTTAAGAAGAAGGAAGAGGGGTGGCCTATTTATAGGCTAAGAAGAAGGTGAGGTGTCCCTATGAAGTGTACGATGAGGTGTCCTACCAGGACACATGTCACACATGCAAGGAAAAGAGATGTCCTGCTCCGCCACGTGTCATGCATGCAAGGGGTGAGGTGGTCTGGAGGGCGATGTCATGGATGACCTCATGAGGTAGATGAGGTCATGGATGGCATCAGGAGGAGTGTGAGGTGTCCAGGCTCGCCACATGTCACACATGTAAGCAAAAGAGGTGTCCTGCTCCGCCACGTGTCACGCATGCAAAGGGGTGAGGTGGCCGGGATGTGGGTCCCACATACAGTATGTAGGTCCCATAAATGCAGGATGTGGGTCCCACATACATTATGTGGGTCCCACCTAGGCAGGATGTGGGTTCCATATACAATATGTGGGCCCCACGAAGGGAAGGAAGTCCTAGTCATACTAGGATCATAATTGATTTCAATCCAATTTGACTCAAGCCAAATCTGATTTGGTTGGAGCAAATTAGACATTTTCACCAAACCAATTTTGGTGCCAATTACGGTTTTACCAATTTCAAATCATATTTAAATTTGGTTAAGCCTAATCTCTATTACTCAATCAAATTGAGTCTAATCAGTGATCTAATCACCAATTAACTTCTCCAAGCAACAATTGCTTAGGGCAATCAGTCAATCACATTGACTATTTTACCTCTAGACGATTCTCAATCGTCAATCAGCCATTTGATCAATCCAGAAACTTCTAAGCGTGTGACCTCACAGGTTCGAACCTAAACCGGTAGTACAAGAATACTTTCTGCACTAATCGAAGTAACCATCTAGCAATGGAATCCAACGACCGGATAGGCCGAATAGATGCAAAGCAACATTCTAGAACCTATGAACTATGGTTACCGCATAATTCATCCTCTTGACCAGAAAATGCCCAGGGTGGGTTCAGAGTCTGTCTACCCTGAAATGATCCATCCGGAAATATATTTCAATTCAATAAGTCAAGTGATAGTGATTTGACTTTTTCTGGCCAGGGTACTACTTAATTGAAGACACAAGGCATTCACCCTTATTTCTAAAGGAGGTCAATCACATCTTGATCTGCAACTGACTACCACAAATACTTGACTGGACCCAAAAACTTTCGTTGCTGGATTACAAATCTAGGTAGTTCGGCACCAAAGTATAGTGAGTTGCTTGCAAGCCACCGGTTGCAATCTCAGGTCTAAAGGATACATATACCCATATCCACTCGGAATAACTCTTGATAAGAGAGAGTCTGTCAATTGGTCACGTTCAGTGAACGTACACTACCATTCACCTGTATATCATACTAGTATCTCTATACTCTTTTGTTTGAAAGACAACCAACAAATATGATACACAATGACCTACGCCCGATAATACTATCGTCCTATTAATAGTATATTATACGGTCATAAATATTTAAGAACCTGTGTGACAAAATCATATTTCATTACACAAAGCAGTCCTAAGGACTTCATCACATCGGAGTTTGTGAAGATGTTCTGGTGATGAATAAATACCATGTTATTTATAATTGATTCAAATATATTTACAATCAACAATTGATTGGATTTAAGACACAATTTCCAACAGGGGTCCCCTCCGTCCTAGTCGTCCACGGGTAGGGACCGAAGATTCCACCCGGGTCCGATGCAGAACTTCCCCCGGTGGAGTTTCTTGTCGCTGATTTAGCAATAGTTGCAACATCATCTCGATATGGCGTTGCATGGTATCCATCTTCTCCATCAAAATCGGGTCTCAGGTCCGCCGAGGCTGCGGGTGATCGCGAGCCTTCTTGATGTGGGTCAACGCCCTTTGAAGATGCCGCTTCTTGCTGCTTCGAGGTTGTAGAGTGGGTGTTCACCATCTTTCAAGGCTAAGGATTGAACTGCTCTGATACCAAATTGATGCGATCCGATAGAATTTGATCCGTATCCTAAGATTCTTGACTCTTCTTGATTTCTGAGAGAGTGATTCCGACCTAATTGTGGGCATAATTTTTATAGATTCGTCCGTCAGATAGATCTTAATTTTGGATATGTTGTAGGTCTCCATGTTAGATTTCCATCGGTAGGTCGTGGGTCTAGAGAGGACGTCGGGATCTCAAGATATCAGCCTCCGACTAACGACTGCGCAGGGGAGGACGAGCTGATAATCCGACGGGATGGAGTTGTTTGTAGAGGCTGGAAGGGATCAAGGAGGAGAGAAAGAAGAGGGAGAAGGTGGCTGGCCTCTCGGGACAGAGGTGGTGCAGCCGGATGAAGGAGGGGGCGGCGGCCTTGGACGGCGGCCTAGGGAGAGGAGGAAGGTATTGCAAGAAGAGAGGAGAGAAGGAAAGAGAGCTAGGGCAAAAGCCTTTCAATTAATTTTTGCATGCTGAAATAGGTGCTCACCACATCTATTTATAGGTGGCTACCTGACCCCTTAACTTGACTTGATCTAATTGAATTTCAAGAAACAACTAAACCCAAAGCGACTCTAATAAAGGCCAAGTCGTCTAGCCCGAGCAAGGCTATGCTGAAATAAAATTAACATCAAGGACTCAAAAGCAAAAATAACCAAATGATTCAGTTCGAGGCGGTCTAGTGGATCCAACCGCATCATTCCTTCATTCATTCTTGCACGGAACAACTGCTTAAATATCTCATACCTAGCAGTCCTACTTTGTTCTCCATACAACTTTTTTAAATTGAGAAGTATGAATTGAGTGTCTATGCTTTCATGTTGCCTCTGTAATTCATTGCTCATAGAGGCAAGTATGATACATTTGACAATCAAACTGTCACTTTTCCACATCTTATGTGTGGCAACCTTCTCTTCTGTAGCATCATCCCCTAGATTTCCAAGATCAAGAGTTTCAAGTATATAGGAAATTTTCTCCTAAGAAAGTAATATCTTTAAATTCCTCAACCAATCCACATAGTTTGGACCGGTCAACTTGTTGGCATCTAAGATGCCTCTTAGTGAAAGTGAAGAAGCCATTTAATAATTCTACATATGCAAGAACAAAGCTAACATAAGCAGACCAATCATGATGACATGTATGCAACTAGATAAGGACTTTTATCTAATTTGTCTCCTACTATTTTTATTGAATATCATAGCCCTCTCCTATGATAAACGTGAAAATATAATTTTTCTTAGTAGGGTTGAGATCCTAATTCATCATAAAAAGCCTTGTGGTTACACAACAAATCCTTATGAGTTCAAAGGTAGAAAACTCTTTCCAATTGCATCTCTTGCAATTCTCAACTTTATCTTGTCCTCTTAAAACACTTATTGCCTTGTGTTAGCACAACAAACAATAATGTTTTAGTTAAGTCAAACCCTTCATTTCCATATAGTCATATTCGAATAATATTGCCCTTGTGGTTGCACAACAAAGCAATATATTAAAATATGCCATAAGCATCTTAATGCACCAAGACAATATAAAATCAGTCCCCATAGCAAGCCTTGTGTTAGCACAACAAACTAGCATGGATCTTGAAATAATGTCGAGGCATGAAGGAAGGCTATCAATAGTGTTATATCAATATTAAGCTTATCCATAATAGGCAATCAAACAATTGGCCAGGTAAGCAGGTGGGAGGCTCCCCTTACTCAGAGAGTAAGGTCCTAATTAGAGAACCATGTTTAGTGCTTTCCTTAGACACCAATTAGATTAATTGTTCTAGAATGGGTTAGCCCAAAGTTTTTCAACACTATGACTTAATATAATTTTTATTGAGGGCTTACTAGTCTTTAGCACATTCTTTAATTGTAACATATATTTAACATGTCTGAAATAAACTATCATGCATCATGGCTATCTCATAGCATGTATAAATCATAAGCAATTGATTGAATCAATTAACATGCTTCAATATATCTTCATATGGAAAATTTCATATCATGACATTTTATTACATATCATATCATATATGAATCATACATTTCAGCATTTCACTAAGCATATGACATTACTATCTCATAGTAAATTAATAATCATACATCATGCATAATTATTTGATTGAACCAACTAAGGATGACTCTGATACCACTGAAGAATTTTATCATGTCATAATGGGCAGCGAAAGCTAGATATTTTAAAAATTTCTTAATAAAGTCCATTGATATGAAATCCTTATAAAGCCTAGATCACCTTAATGGTAACAATCAAACAATATAAATATAAATACTGAAATAGAAGAATACTTGTAACGCTAAATCCAAGTTTGTAGAATCTCAACAAGGCGTCCAAGTGTCTGCCCTCCAACGGTGATCCACATGGAAACTCGATCAAGACTTTAGCTCCAAAGATTTTTGATCCTTAATGCTGAATCCTTCCAAAGGATTTAAATTGGTTTGCTTTTTCTCCTCTCTTATTTTTCTTTCACCTTTCTAAATCACTTCTAATATTTTTGTCCTAAAGAAGACCTCCTTGTCTTGGCTTAGGACACTCTAGAAGCAATGCTAGAAAGAGACAAAGGCTTGTAAGAAAGAAGGGATAAGGGAGAGAGAATGCAGTGGAGTTGGAATAAAGAATACGGTGGAATGGCTCCCTATTTATAGATGTGAAGGGATGCATCCTAGCCATCCTTTCATGCATCAAAGAGTGTGATAAGAGGGTGCCAACAAGAGGGAAGGCATATCTGGAATGGGGCACAAGCAAGAGAGAGAGGGAGGTGTATCAAATAAGGATTTATCCTTATCCATCCAAGAGACGTATTTACTATACGTCTCTTCATTCTTTGCGCCGTACTCTTCACTTATTTTCTTTCTTCTCACTCATGAAATGTAGGAGCCATTTCCATCCATTGATCAAGCCTTGATGATGATCCAAAGGCCATGAAAGAGGGCGCCACATTCACCTTAGGCGTGATGAAGAGAGGAGAGAGAGAATGGATAAGATCAAATAAATGGTTCATCCTTACCCATTTAATCTTCACATATTCTCTCTCTTTCCTTCACGTATTTTTCATCACTACACCTCCCAATGATATCCATCACGTCATCATGATCTCCCATCATCCTATGATGAAAATCCAATGGCTCCATGTTAGAAGTATACCCTAGAAGCCAATTTGGCTGACGCATTATTATATTCTGGGACATAAATTTGTACTTGACCTAATTATGAATTTATTAAGTTGGGCATTCTTATCATTTATGTTCTTATGTGTCTATGAATCGCTCAAGAAATTAATAAAATGATGACACATATTCTCAAGAGTTGAGAATTTGAGACATGTGTTATTGGTGATTAATTCCTGAATTACTCCTGATCGATGGATCATCACGAGGACGGTGATCGATCCACTGAGATTAGTGCACAGATTGCTTTCTTTGATGGACGAGTCTTGAGTCCACAGTGTGGGGACACTGGAGCAATTGTGCAAGTGCTTGTTAGAGAAGAAGGGTATTGAGCATGACCAAAGCAAGTAGTCACTTGGATGTCTATCCACTCGTCAATGACTTACTTGATGCTGCAGTTGTATGATTGGTCCTTTGACCAGCGATGCCTCAGCTATTCACGGTGAGGTTGCTGCAGTTTGACGAGCACATAAATATGGACCCTAGCCATTTGGGTTCTTGTAGTGCAGATTGACTGCAGTAGGTTCATTGTAGGAGTAGGGGTGCATCTAGATGGAATCTATCGACCTTGATAGATTAGGAGAGATCCTATGTGATTTATGAGACTGAGTTCGTAAATCCTCGGTCGGGGTAGCATGTACAGTGGAAAAGAAGTTTTCCACTCTCGAACTTAAGTCGAATAAATCTTGACATATGACAGACGATGGGGTTTGACGAGTTATCCATGTCCTCCGTCCTATAGGGATTCACGATAGAAAGACTGTATCATATGATAACTGCACCTAGAGGTTCATCATTCCATTCTGCTGGATTGCCACTACATGCTGCTAGGTGTCACTGGTGGATGGTGAGACTCACAGGGACTATCTTGATGATCGATGATCCCTGGTGAGTTGAGTTGGAATTGTTCCAATCTATTGAAAGAAGTTTTCAATGATATTGTAATAGAGATTGTAGTATATCTCACTACCAGACAGAATAGACCCTATGGGGTCCCACACATTAGAGGTATTGACCGATCCGATGGTTGAATTGTGATTAGGAATTACAAATAATCAATTTGATTGATAATTGGTTAACCCGCTAAGAGTTAGTGAGTTGAAGAAGAATAATTGCAATCGGATTGCAATTTAATTTAATTAATTGGATTTAATTAATTGGACTTGATCATGAGTCCTACTTGGAGTAGGATTCTTAGTGTCCTAATGGGATTAGGATTTCAAATTAAATTAGAGTCCTACTTGAAGTAGGATTTCTAAAGTCCTAATTGGATTAGGACTAAAATTGAATAAGTTCTAATTGGATTAGAAGTTCTTAAGTCCTAATTAATTTTAATCTAATAAATTAAGATGGCTCCTAATTGGATTAGGATTGAAGAGTTCAATTGAGTCATGGTTCAATTGAATCCTAATTAGATTAGGATTTGAATGAAAGAAGGAATTGGGTTCACCTAATCCTTTTTAGAAGAGGATTAGACCCTATCTATGTGGCTACACCACCCCACTTAATATGATTAAGTGGGGTGTGATTAAAGAGGGACTAAGAGGGAGGGGCCCACACCCCTCGTGAAGAAAAAGGAGGAGGGGCGTACGCCCCTCCTCTTGGCCAAGAGATAAGGTTGGAGCTCCTAAAATTTAAAAAAAATTTAAAAAGTGGGGGCAGCCGTGAGGGATTTTTTTCCCTTCTCTTGGAACGGTGAACAGCACCCATCCCTCTTGGTTTCAGCCGTGAGAGAGTTTTAAAAAGATCCCATGCGGGCCCGCTTGAAAAATCCCCTCCTTTGGAAATACGTGGGATCTTTCCATCTCCTCTTGAGCCGTGAACCATCTCTTCTCTCCTTGGGTTTTGAACCGCAAGCAACAAGGGAAAATAAAGGAGCCGTGAGCAGCAACCTTCTTTTTGGTTTTCACCCGTGAAACAAAGAAAAACTAGGGAGGTGTGCATCCGTTCTTTCTTCCATTTTCTTTGGTTCCAAGAAAAAGAAAAAGAAAAGGCTGCAAGGGCTTTGTTATTTTTCTTTGATCCATCCTTCTTCTTCCTCCTCTCAAGGCAATCAAGAGTTGATTCAAAGGAGAGGATTTCAGCCATCAAAAGCAATCTCTGCAAGGGAGCTAGCACCCCGGGAAGATTCAAAGACTTAGATCGGTCCTCTGCCTCGTATGGATACCCGTAGAGGCCGGACGCGTGTGCGGCTTCAAGCGAATCTTCCAACAAATCCACGATCATCAGATTTGCAGTGATCATCTACCCGCACAAGGTGAAAATCTGATCTTCCTAATCATGCAAAAAGTATTTAATCCTAATCTATCTATGAACGACGGTTTTTAAAATACGTTCATGTGATGAACGGGATCCGTGCATGCCCCTTCCGTTGCGTTCATAATTTTTCTGCGGCGTGCGAGGGATCCCAACAGTGGTATCAGAGCCAGGTTGCGTAGATCAAGATTAGGATTAAATGATTAAGGCATAATAGATCTGGAAATTTAAAGATTATGCTTGCTGAATTTTTCTGCATGCAGATTTTTCAGCTTGCTGATTATTCAGCATGCTGATTTTTATGTGATTAGATTAATAATTCTATTGCTTTGTTAATGTGATTACAAGTATTTAGAATCATATCTTACATGATCAGCAACTCATAAGATGACATAATCTGTTAAATATTCAAATCTATAAATTATATTTAATGCATGAGATGCGTATGGTGATGATCATGGATGGATCCTTTAATTATGCTGAAATGTTCTGCAATGTCTGAAATGTTCTGTGATGTTATGTGATGGCATGTAAATCAGATTTTCAGATGCCTGCGTGCATCTTATATTGATGTATTAGAGACCTACGTGTCTCATGAAAAAGGGTTGTAACTATTATTTAATTTTATTTATTTTTAAAATTATCTGAGATGTAATCTGTGATGTGTTTGCATGTCAATGGTTGATCGGTGCATGCCGCACAAGCACGATTTGCGCGGATCGAGATCAAGGGTTGATTGGAGATGGATCAAGAAGTTGATTGCAATTGGACCAAGGGTGCTCAAGATCGAGTCAAGAGTTGAAAACGATCTAACCAATTGACGTGCATGTGCTTGTACTATGACCCCATCCTGGATCCATGATCATCACCAATTATTTTGTGATTATGCCTTATTGTTTATGTTTATGTTTATGCATAGCGGGTAGATAATTATTTGCATGAGATGTAGATAATTAAATGAAAGAGACCTAAATTAAATCTTCTCAAAAATATTAAGTCTAGCGGTCTTCCACTGTAGTAGAGCTGCTAAGATCTTTCCGGCGTTGATTTGTCTCGGCTGGATACAGTGGGCAAGTTGCATCGGGGGACCAGACCTCTCTATTAGGCATGAGATGTTGTAGGGGTAAAGATGGGATTGGGCCCAATAACTGTTAGGTGAGGGACTCAATGACGGCTTTGCTTCTGCGGTTATACGGTGGGTCTGACTTAACTAAGGAATGGGGCCAATAACTATTAGGTGAGGCTTTCAGGACTTATAGATCGGATAGCGCTGCAATTTGCTTGAGAAGCATTGTACAAGAGTTATACACTCATCCTTTTATGTGTTGCCAATAATTGTTAGGTGAGGTGGCATGTAAATTGGTGGGACCGTAGCACCCCACTTGCAACCTAGAGTCGCAAGGTTTTCGTTTCTCTACCAGAGGAGTGTGAGAGATTCGAGGAAATAGTGGAAGGTATATTTGTTTTAAAAGGCCCTAAAACAAACAGAGTTCAAGTACAAAATTCTAACTAGAATCTTTACTCTCTAAGGTTATAAATTTAGCTTCTAAACTCTTAACCCATGTCCTAGAGAACAACCATTTGATCGAATCCAATTATAAAGACTGGCTCTGCAATTTCAAAAGGAGTTTTGAATTGTAAGAAATTAGGGTATGTGCCAGACCATGAAGTCTCCATGTTACCAGTCCATCCGATCACTGATCAGCGTAAGACGCATGACAAGTGGACGAACGATGATAATGAAGTTAGGTGCTACATATAGGCATCCATGTCCAATGAACTACAATGCCAGCATGAGAGTATGAAGACTGCCGGGACATATTGAATCACTTGCAAGAGTTGTATGGTGATCAGAGTCGCGCAGCATGGTTTGAAGTGTCCAAGAGGCTCTTCAAGGCCAAGATGCATGATGGACAGTCTGTCCATGATCATGGTTTGACCATGATAAAAGACTTAGAGGAGCTTGAGAAGCTCGGCATGACCATGCACAAAGAATTGCAAACGGATTTGATCCCGTAATCTCTTCCAGCTTCATATGAACAGTTTATAGTAAACTACCATATGAACAAGATTGTATGCACCAAAACAGAATTGTTAAATAAATTGGTAACTACCGTAGGGACCTTGAAGAGTTCAAGGGGCATTGTTCTCGCTGTCGAGTTGGCTTCTACTTCCAAGAGAGAGTCTACCTGCAAGAAGAAGAAGCCTGCGAAGAAGTAAAAGACCAAGAAAATGCCAAGCAAGGAAGTTCCAAGAAAAAGGCTGATTGCAAGGGAAAGTGTTTCCATTGCATCATGAATGGCCATTGGAAGAGGAACTGTCCTACATGCATGGGAAGCATAAAGAGCAAGAACGGTGACAGACCTTTAGAAGGTATGTCAGATATGCTCAGGATACTTAGGGACTGTTACCTATTGCTAGCAAAAATTTGATTTCTGTATTTTGTTTAGCACAAGAAGAGTTTTGTAAAACTACTGTTCTATTTATTTGAGAAATAAATGGGTTTCACGTAGTTTTATGACTGACAGTCTCTATCACTTACATATGGATGTATCGGTGAATGTATCTGAGCAAGTAGTGAGTGTCATAGGATCAAGAAGATCTAGAGATGAGATAAACCAGAAGTATTTGTGGCACCTCAGACTTGGCCATATAGGAGAAGACAGAATAAACAAATTGGATAAACATGGGCTTTTGGGCTCATTGACTTTCGAGTTATATTCGATTTGTGAATTTTGCCTTCAAGAAAAGATGGCCAAATTATCCTTTGTAGGATATGGAAGAGGTCCACTATGATACTTACCCTAGTACACACTTATATGTGTGGCCCATTCGATGTGCCGGTTAGGGATTGTAATTTTTACTTCATTTACCGATGATTACTCACGGTATGGATATGTGTGTGAGACACAAATCTGAATCTTTTGAAAAGTTTAAATAGTTTAGATATGAAGTAGAAAAACAAACAGAAAAACTCATCAAGATTTTTCGATCGGATCGAGGAGGTGAACACCTTAACAGAGAGTTCCATGATTATCTCAAGGAGAATGGTATAGTTTTACAATGGACCCCTCCTGGTACACCTCAACTCAACGGGGTGTCATAGAGGAGGAATCAAACCCTATTTGATATGGTTAGATATATGATGAGCTTCACTAATTTACCCTTATTTCTTTAGAGAGATGCCCTACTTTCAATAATTTACTTATTGAATAGTGTTTCCTCTAAGTCTGTTCCTACCACACCATATGAGATATGGCATGGTAAGAAGCCGAGTCTTGGTCATCTCAAGATTTGGGGATGTCCGGCCCACGTCAAGCGACAACAGGCGGACAAGTTAGAGGATAGGACAATTAATGCTCGTTTTATTGGATATCCTTAAAGAGTCATTAGGATACGATTTTTCGTCCCAAAGGATCACAAAGTGTTTGTGAGCCTACATGCTATCTTCATGAAAAATAGTTTATTCTTGATAGAGACAGTGGGAGGAAATATGAGCTCTAAGAGAAAGTCTCTGAAGAGCAACGAGCCATTGTGCTTATAGAACCTATTCATATTAAGCCAGTACACATAGTCCCTCCTCCACCTCGTAAATCTAGTAGGTTCTCCCATCCGCCTGAAAGGTACTTAGGTATGCTTACAGAGGATGTAGAGAAAGTGTTCCTCATGGGAGATAGGGATCAAGGTAAGGATCCTAATACCTACAACGAGATGATGTTAGACATCGATTCCGAGAGATGGCTGGAAGCGATGAAGTCAGAGATGGACTCCATGCATTTCAACCAAGAATGGACTTTAGTAGATCCACCAGAAGGTATAGTACCTATTGGGTGTAAATGGATATATAAGAGAAAATTAAGTTCGAATGGCTAGGTAGAGACCTATAAGACAAGGCTAATGGCAAAAGGTTATAGTCAGTGCGAAGGCACTGATTATCGGGATACTTTTTCACCTGTAGCCATGCTGAAGTCCATTCGAATATTGCTTGCTGTTGCAGCATATGATTATAAGATATTGTGATGGTGATTACAAGGTCTGTAAGCTGCAAAGGTCCATTTATGGACAAAAGCAAATATCTCGGAGTTGGAACACTCATTTCAACGATGTAATAAAATCATTTTATTTCATCAAGAACGAAAATGAACCATGTGTTTATAAGAAAGTTAGTGGGAGGGCTATTGCATTCCTTGTATTGTACGTGGATGATATCCTTCAAATTGGAAATGATATTCCCATACTAACTTAGGTCAAGATTTGGTTGTCTAAGAAAGTCTCCATGATAGACTTTGGGAAAGCATCCTATATTTTGAAAATTAAGGTCTATAGAGATAGATCTAAGAGGATACTTGTCCTGTCACAAAATATTACATAGAGGGAGTGCTGAAGAGGTTTGGCGTGGAAACCTCTAAAAGGGGATTATTATCCCTTAGGCATGGGGTAAATCTCTCCAAAAAGATATGCCCCAACACATCTGAAGAGATTCAGCGGATGAGCAAGATCCCTTATGCTTCGGCTATAGGGAGCTTCATGTATACCATGCTATATGCGTGACTTGATATAGTACATGCTGTGAGTGTCACGAGCATATATCATTCAAATCCAGGCAAGAAGCACTGGATAGCTGTGAAGAATAGTCTTAAGTACTTGAGAAGAACTAAGGACATGTTCTTGGTCTTTGGAAGAAGATCAGAGTTGAAGGTAGAAGGATGCACACATATTGATGATAGAAAGTCTACATCAGAATATGTGCAATGGTGGTTCAGTAAATTGGAAGAGTTCCAAACAACCGATTATTGTAGATTCTACCTTAGAAGCTGAATGTTAAGCCATCTCTAAGGGTGCAGTGAAAAACTTCTGGTTCAAGATGTTTATTACTAAGTTAGGTGTAATGTCATCAGATGCCATAACACTCTACTGTGATAACAATGGCACCATAGCACTAGCTAAGGAGCCAAGGTCTCACCAGAAGTCTAAGCACATAGAGCGGCGGTTTAACCTGTTACGCGACTACCTCGAAAAGAAATAAGTAGAGGTACAGAGAGTAGACTCCACAGGCAACGTGCTAGACCCATTCACTAAGTAGCAAAGTCAGTAGAAAACTGAAGCGCATCTTGAGAAGATGGGACTTAGGTTTATGGCTGATTGGCTTTAGTACAAGTAGGAGATTTGTTAGAAGTATACCCTAGAAGCCAATTTGGCTGACGCATTATTATATTCTGGGACATAAATTTGTACTTGACCTAATTATGAATTTATTAAGTTGGGCATTCTTATCATTTATGTTCTTATGTGTCCATGAATCGTCCAAAAAATTAATAAGATGATGACGCATATTCTTAAGAGTTGAGAATTTGAGACATGTGTCATTGGTGATTAATTCCTGAATTACTCCTGATCGATGGATCATCACGAGGACAGTGATCGATCTGCTGAGATTAGTGCACAGATTCTTTCTTTGATGGACGAGTCTTGAGTCCACAGTGTGGGGACACTGGAGCAATTGTGCAAGTGCTTGATAGAGAACAAGGGTACTGAGCGTGACCAAAGCAAGTAGTCACTTGGATGTCTATCCACTCGTCAGTGACTTACTTGATGCTGTAGTTGTATGATTGGTCCTTTGACCAGCGATGCCTCAGCTATTCACGGTGAGGTTGCTGCAGTTTGACGAGCATATAAATATAGACCCTAGCCATTTGGGTTTTTGTGGTGCAGATTGACTGCAGTAGGTTCATTGTAGGAGTAGGGGTGCATCTAGATGGAATCTATCGACCTTGATAGATTAGGAGAGATCCTATGTGATTTATGAGACTGAGTTCGTAAATCCTCGGTCGGGGTAGCATGTACAGTGGAAAAGAAGTTTTCCACTCTCGAACTTAAGTCGAATAAATCTTGACATATGACAGACGATGGGGTTTGACGAGTTATCCATGTCCTCCGTCCTATAGGGATTCACGATAAAAAGACTGTATCATACGATAACTGCACCTAGAGGTTCATCATTCCATTCTGCTGGGTTGCCACTACATGCTGCTAGGTGTCACTGGTGGATGGTGAGACTCACAGGGACTATCTTGATGATCGATGATCCCTGGTGAGTTGAGTTGGAATTGTTCCAATCCATTGAAAGAAGTTTTCAATGATATTGTAATAGAGATTGTAGTATATCTCACTACCAGACAGAATAGACCCTATGGGGTCCCACACATTAGAGGTATTGACCGATCCGATGGTTGAATTGTGATTAGGAATTACAAATAATCAATTTGATTGATAATTGGTTAACCCGCTAAGAGTTAGTGAGTTGAAGAAGAATAATTGCAATCGGATTGCAATTTAATTTAATTAATTGGATTTAAGTAATTGGACTTGATCATGAGTCCTACTTGGAGTAGGATTCTTGGTGTCCTAATGGGATTAGGATTTCAAATTAAATTAGAGTCCTACTTGAAGTAGGATTTCTAAAGTCCTAATTGGATTAGGACTAAAATTGAATAAGTTCTAATTGGATTAGAAGTTCTTAAGTCCTAATTAATTTTAATCTAATAAATTAAGATGGCTCCTAATTGGATTAGGATTGAAGAGTTCAATTGAGTCATGGTTCAATTGAATCCTAATTAGATTAGGATTTGAATGAAAGAAGGAATTGGGTTCACCTAATCCTTTTTAGAAGAGGATTAGACCCTATCTATGTGGCTACACCACCCCACTTAATATGATTAAGTGGGGTGTGATTAAAGAGTCCCATGCCTTTTACGTGAAGAAAAAGGAGGAGGGGCGTACGCCCCTCCTCTTGGCCAAGAGATAAGGTTGGAGCTCCTAAATTTTGGGAGCTCCAACCCTTATCTTAAAAAAATTTAAAAAGTGGGGGCAGCCGTGAGGGATTTTTCCCCCTTGTCTTGGAACGGTGAACAGCACCCATCCCTCTTGGTTTCAGCCGTGAGAGAGTTTTAAAAAGGTCTCATGCGGGCCCGCTTGAAAAATCCCCTCCTTTGGAAATACGTGGGATCTTTCCATCTCCTTTTGAGCCGTGAACCATCTCCTCTCTCTTTGGGTTTTGAACCGCAAGCAACAAGGGAAAATAAAGGAGCCATGAGCAGCAACCTTCTTTTGGTTTTCAGCCGTGAAACAAAGAAAAACTAGGGAGGCGTGCATCCCTTCTTTCTTCCGTTTTCTTTGGTTCCAAGAAAAAGAAAAAGAAAAGGCTGAAGGGCTTTGTTATTTTTCTTTGATCCATCCTTTTTCTTCCTCCTCTCAAGGCAATCAAGAGTTGATTCAAAGGAGAGGATTTCAGCCATCAAAAGCCATCTCTGCAAGGGAGCTAGCACCCCGGGGAGATTCAAAGACTTAGATCGGTCCTCTGCCTCGTGTGGATACCCGTAGTGGCCGGACGCGTGTGCGGCTTCAAGCGAACCTTCCAACAAATCCACGATCATCAGATTTGCGGTGATCATCTACCCGCACAAGGTGAAGATCTGATCTTCCTAATCATGCAGAAAGTATTTAATCCTAATCTATCTACGAATGACGGTTTTTAAAATACGTTCATACGATGAACGGGATCCGTGCATGCCCCTTCCGTTGCGTTCAGAATTTTTCTGCGACGTGCGAGGGATCCCAACATCCAATTCATGGCGCCATCCATTTGATCCATCTCTTTATCCAATGTTGATCTAACAGTCAAAAATGAATGATTTATCAAATCTAATCCAATTAGACTCAAACCAAGCCAATTAGGTGGCAACTCTTGACTAACCCATATTAGAATATGATCTAATCAAATTAGATCAATTAAGAATTAGATTCAAATCCAATTCAAATCAGGGGCTAAGATTTGCAACACCTGCTAGGATGTTTTTCTTGCAAACATGATCTAACCCATTAGACCCTTGATAAGTTTTCTTGTGTGTGACCCATTGGGTTCTATTCTTAGCCAGCAATAGGTGTGAGTGCGAGTTGACCCAACTTGATTAGAACTCTTCTAATCGGTTTAAGTCCAAACTGTGCGAACCCGAACTTAACAATTAGAATCCTTTCTAATTGGTAATCGAATTAAACTCTTTAATTCGATCAAACCTATAAGACAAGATTGACGTCTAGCAACTTGTTATGTCTACCTGAAAAATATGGAATTTAATAGAAATACCGAAAATACCCTTCAGTGGCAAGTTATCATGCAATTCAATCCTTTAATCAAATTGCATCCTGGTGCTCTCGAAAAATTGTTCTCCCAAGTGCAGGAGAATCGCACAAGTAATATAACTCGGGAGTCCGAGGTCGATTCCTCAGGGAACAGTCTATGAAGTATCAGTTTAATTTCAGATTTAATTTCAGTAGTTTAGAGAAACTAATTAATAAATTAAGTTCGATAATATAGAGATGGCTAGGGATCCGGAATCCCCCCTTGACTATATTACTTTCAACAAATAAACTCGACGATTCTCGATTAAGGATCGAATAGATAAAATAGTTTTAATCATGGAATATATCGATTGAATACATGAGCCCAATGTCTAAGCATTCATCGTACTAGTTATGTCTACGACAAATCAAATATCAGAGAGATCCATGCATCGATAAACATAAAAGATGATTAATTTATCTAATAAATAAATATGCGAGAATCATAACATACCAATGGATATTAAACAATTAGAATACAAGTTTAGAGTGTACTTGATGAAAGCAACATGACAAGGGTTCATCCTTCACCCTTTGCCAAAGGAGTTAGCCTCCCATTACAAGCATCACTTCTTCCCTTTTTTTTTTTTCTTTTTCTTTTCGGAAACAGGGCATACCCTGTTTCCTTCTTCTCTTTTCCTTCAACCGCAGCAGCCGACTCCTCTATTCTTCCTCTTCTTCCCACGAATCACCCCCTGTTTTCTTTTTTTTTGTGGGAACAAGAACAACCCCCCCTCTCAGCCGACTACCTCTTATAATCAACTCTCTCCCTCCATGGATCTTCGGAATGCGCTGGAGATCAATGCATTAGAGGCAAACGGCTGGATCTTGGGTGCATGAGGCTGAAGCATTGGAGCTAATCTTGGCCGGATCCGGCGCTGAGAACGGCCGTGATGGAGGAGGCGGACGGCTGGGCGGTGATCTTGGAAGCTGAAGATTTGATTGCAGAGAAGAGCTGGGAGCAAACGGAAGAAGAGGATGGCACGGGATGCTTCACGGGCTGCCGGGACGCTTCACGGACAGCGGGGAGTGATCGCGGGCGGATCAGGAGGCTGGAAATGTGGAGCGGATGCGGAGGGATGGCTGGGCGATCATGAATCCGGAAGACGCGTGGATGGATCGCGATCTCTTCCGGATTGCCGCTGGGAAGCTTCTGGGACGTGTGAGCTGATCACGGCTGGATGTTGCTTGATTCGGAGGAGCTGGGACGCTAGAACGGAGGAGGCACGATCGTTGGAACGGAGGAGAAAGCTGGGCATTGATCACGGAACCTACGGGAGGAGCGTACGGCTGAGAATCAAGAAGCTAGGATGCTCGCGATCGCGGGAGCTGAAGCGCGGACGAGTTAATTGTGGGGGAATTGGACGTTGGTTCGTGGACGCCGTGACTCACTTGCGGGGGGGATAGGTTGCACGCGGGTTCCATCGGAATGAGATGCACGGGCTACTGGGAATCGGTTGCAGTGAACTGAACGGCTGAACTTAGCCTCCTTCTAGTGTGCAACTGGGGTTGACCCATACGATTGGCTAGTCATCCGCGGAGATGCATCTTTTTTGACCCGATGCGCATTTTTGTTTTGATTTACGATCACCTGCACCCTACAAAAATATAATATTAATACAATACTTTTATTATTATTTATTAGCAATAATATTAATTTAAGTAATGTGTAAATCGCACTTTTGTGCTCTCATCACACCCCCCAACTAGCTTATTGCTAGTCTCTAGCAATTAACGGGCAAATGAAAAAAAAAAAATGAGAGTGCAAAAGGTGTGGTTTAAACTATGACTTTTTATTGAAGCTAAAGATACAAAACTAAGATACGTACCCATTTTCGTAGGGCATCACGGTTGCACTTAGCACGTGCAACAAGCCGTTAAACCCCTAGGTTACTCTAGTGGACGAGTGTTGTCTCGTGAAAGTTTGTAGGGATGTTACCCACAAACATCATGAATGATATGACATGCGGTCCTAAATTCTAAGCTAATACCCATGTAATTAATATATATTTTCAAGCATGGCAACTATCAAAGCAAGGGAAAATATGAAAGTGTAGTGTGCATAAAATAGTATGACTTTCTCAGAGTACTAATACCTCCACCACAACATGGTACCGCTTGAATTTTAGGTGTACTACTCAAGTTCACAAGTGTTTACTACAGTTTATTAGGGCCTAATCCATCAAATTTTCGGAATATCTCATGTTGTCTAAAATTGTCAAGAATGGTTCGCATAAAAAGAAGGAGCTATCAATCCCAACTAAATATCCAAAGTACACAAAAGTCCAATACAATGGAGTCAAACCAGCCATTACCACATGTCACTGGGTTCAGCCCGACCAACCTTATTCATGCTGCTTTTTTTTTTTTTTAATATGGTGATTACAATAGTCCAACCCCCTTAGGCTCTAGCAAGGTCCATGTAGCGAGTTTTCGGCCAATGACTCCTGATCCAGTTGGCTCAAGGCATTAGGTGAAACACCCCTCGGGCTTAATTACTCGAACCAGACTACGCCACGAGGTTAGACTTGTCATCTCCTCATTTTATTATTATTATTATTATTATTATTATTTTTCAAAATAGAGAAGGTAAACTAGACCACATAATGTGACTGCAACGTGACTATAGGTTAACCAAGGTCGGAACATAAGGCACTTAGATGATCTAGCCGGGGTATTCAACCTCTATCTTTATGTGAAAACCAAATCAAGAACTTTATAGTACGGACAAGGATACTCGTACATCTTTTACAGATATGGCTTAATAAAAATACATTAAACAAATGTGAACTCCTGAGGCCTTCCTATAATCATTAAATACATGTGCAGGGATCTAATAATAGGTCTCTGATCAATCATAGTACGCATGTACTCCTTGCCTTAATAGTTGCACAAACTCAATATGAAAATACATGTGCATTTGCTTAGAAAAGAATGCAAAAACAAGTTTATTTTTTTATTATTATTATATTTTTTTTATGGTAAAATATTTCCCTCCCTCCAACTTAAACATTGCAATGTCCTCAACGTAATAGATACAAGAAAATAATATTGGAGAGAAGAGGAATACCTTGAGCTGTTGACATCCAGAAAATAAGACCTACAAAACTAGAAAAATAATTCTAACTAATATACACATACCTTTGCCTTCATGTTCAGTCATAAGAAGGCTCCCCCAAGAGAAAGGAGTCCTCTTCATCTGCAAAATTCTCAAGAAAAGGTTTTAACCTGTGTCCATTTATCTTAAAAATTTTACCATCCCGTGGATTCTCAATCTCAACCGCTCCATGTGGAAAAACAGTTTTTATAATGTAAGGACCTGTCCATCTCGATCGCAACTTACCAGGAAACAGATGTAAGCGGGAATCATATAAAAGAACCTTTTGCAAAGGTTCAAAAGATTTTTTTAAAATTGATTTATCATGTAAGATCTTCATTCGTTCTTTGCAAATTTTAGCATTGTCATAAGCATCTCTGTGGATCTCATTAAGCTCGTTCAATTGCAATTTTCTAGCTAGACCGACATCTTGTAAATCAAAATTCAATTTTCTAATTGCCCAATACGATTTATGTTCTATTTCTACGGGCACATGACATGCTTTTCCGTAGACTAGCCGGTAGGGAGACATGCCAAGAATGGTTTTGTATGCAGTACGATAGGCCCATAATGCATCTGATAGTTTCAAGGACCAATCCTTTCGTAATGGGTTCACCGTTTTTTCTAAAATATGCTTGATCTCCCTATTGGCTAATTCTACTTGGCCACTAGTTTGCGGGTGATATGGGGTAGCAACTCTGTGGGTGACACCATACTTTTTTAATAATGTCTCAAAAGGCTTATTACAAAAGTGTTTTCCACCATCACTAATTATGACCTTAGGCATCCCAAATCGTGAAAAAATATTTTCCTTTAAAAACTTCAGGACGGGTTTGTGATCATTGGTCTTACAAGCGACAGCTTCTACCCATTTGGACACATATTCGACCCCAACTAAAATATACTCATATCCAAAAGACGGTGGAAATGGGCCCATAAAATCGATGCCCCATATATCAAAAATTTCAATAGCAGTAATGGGCTGAAGAGGCATCATTTGCCTACGAGTTAGACTCCCAACACGTTGACATGGGTCACATGTCCTACAGAATTCGTGGGCATCTTTAAATAGTGTAGGCCAATAAAAACCATATTGCAACACCTTAGTTGTTGTTTTCTTAGAAGCAAAGTATCCACCACAAGCATCAGTGTGACAGAAAGAGAGTACAATTTGTATATCATGATCTGGTATGCATCGTCTAAAAATTTGGTCATTGCAATGTTTAAATAAATAGGGTTCGTCATAGTAATAATTCCTCACTTCGTGCAAAAAAAATTTTCTATCTATTGACCCCCAATGCTCCGAAATCCGGTTTGTAACAAGAAAATTTACAATATCTGCATACCATGGCATACTAGAAAGTGCAAATAACTGCTCTTCAGGGAATGAGTCCTTGATGGAAAACTGTGGCACTGAATTATGAAAAACTAGCCGTGATAAATGGTCAGCAACCACATTCTCTACTCCCTTTTTATCTTTAATAGTGATGTCAAATTCTTGGAGTAGAAGTATCCATCGTATTAAGCGTGGTTTGGCCTCTTTCTTATCCAGCAAATATTTTAACGCTGCATGGTCTGTGAAGATAACAATAGGAGCACCAAGGATATAAGAGCGAAATTTATCTAAGGCAAATACTACTGCAAGCAATTCCTTCTCGGTGGTGGTGTAATTCATTTGAGCATCATTTAAGGTTTTGCTTGCATAGTAAATGACATATGGCTTATTATCCTTGCGTTGTCCTAGGACAGCTCCGATCGCATAGTCGCTAGCGTCGCACATAATCTCAAAAGGTAATGACCAATCGGGTGGTCGCACAATGGGTGCAGTGCTAAGCATAGACTTCAACTTTTCGAATGCCTCCTGACAGGTTTCAGTCCAATTGAACGGTGTATCAAGGGACAGGAGGTTACATAATGGTCGAGCTATGACACTAAAGTTCTTGATGAACCTCCTATAAAATCCGGCGTGACCCAAAAATGATCGAACATCTCTAACCGTCTTGGGTGCAGGTAGCTTAGCAATTAAATCGATCTTAGCTCTATCTACTTCCATGCCCTTCGATGAAACAATATGTCCTAGGACAATTCCCTTTGGTACCATGAAGTGGCATTTCTCCTAATTCAATATCAAATTCTTTTCTATACATCGAGCTAAGACTGCTTGTAAATGTGACAAGCAATCATCAAATGAATCACCAAAAACGGAGAAGTCATCCATGAACACTTCCAAAAACTTCTCGTTCATGTCTTCAAAGATGCTGAGCATGCATCTTTGGAATGTTGCAGGTACATTACACAACCCGAATGGCATTCGTCGGAAAGCAAATGTGCCAAAAGGACAAGTGAAGGTAGTCTTCTCTTGATCTTCTGGTGAAATTTCAATTTGATAATATCCCGAATAGCCATCGAGAAAACAATAGAAATCATGCCCTGCAACTCTCTCCAACACTTGGTCTAGAAAGGGTAGAGGAAAGTGATCCTTTCGTGTGACCAAATTCAGCTTTCGGTAGTCAACACACATGCGCCAACTCGTCGGGACATGAGTTGGAACTAGTTCACCTTGTTCATTTTCTACCACCGTCAAACCCGACTTCTTAGGAACGACTTGAGTAGGGCTTACCCACTTGCTGTCGGAAATTGGATAAATAATACCCACGTCAAGCAACTTGAGGACTTCTGCCTTAACCACATCTCTCATCGTAGGATTCAACCTTCGTTGCATTTGCCTTGTGGTTTTGGCATTGTCCTCCAAATATATCCGGTGCGTGCAAACTAAGGGGCTAATCCCCTTCAAGTCGGCAATAGACCACCCTAAAGCTCCTTTATGATTCTTTAGAACACCAAGTAATATTTTTTCTTGGTCATGATTAAGATCAGACGAGATGATTATAGGGTAAGTGTCCTCGGGTCCAAGAAAGGCATACTTGAGTTCCTTCGGTAAAGGTTTTAACTCGAGTTTAGGCACTTGCTCATGGGATGGTACTATCTTTGCTTCTCGAGGTGGCAACTATTCAAATTTTTCTACTTTTGGTCTCCACCCATTGATCATCATGGCGTTCGAAAAATTCATACTAGGTTTGACCAACAAATCATCTTCATTGGTGCCATTAGAACACCAATCAATTAAACTATCGCCGGATGGATCGTTAAATACTTCAGCTAACAAATATTCCTCCGCGATGGTTTCAACCCAATCAACCTCCTTACTCTCTTCGGGATCATTAGGTTGTTTGCACACATTAAAAATGTTCAGTTCTAAGGTCATGTTACCAAAAGAAAGCTTCAAGACGCCATTCCTACAGTTAATCAATGCATTAGAAGTTGCAAGGAATGGACGTCCTAAAATGACCGGAATTTGAGACTGTGAGTTCGAAGCCGGATGTGTGTCCAATACGATAAAATCGACAGAAAAGTAGAACTTGTCTACTTGGACTAATACATCCTCGACAATCCCCCTTGGAATTTTAACTGACCTGTCAGCTAATTGTAAAGTGACGGAGGTTGGCTTCAACTCACCTAAACCAAGTTGCTCATATACAGAATATGGCAACAAATTCACACTTGCCCCTAAATCTAACAATGCTCGCTCTATCCTAAAGTCGCCTATGATGCATGAAATGGTTGGGCAACTTGGATCTTTATATTTAGGGAGAATGTTGTGCTGCAAAATAGCACTCATATTTTCAGTTAAAAATGCCTTCTTCTTAACATTTAATCGGCGTTTGACAGTACACAAGTCCTTCAAAAATTTGGCATATGAGGGTACTTGTTTGATTGCATCAAGAAGAGGTATGTTGATCTTTACTTGTTTAAAAAGCTCAAGAATTTCAGAATTAGGTTCGAGCTTTTGCAATGGCTTTAACCGTTGTGGAAAAGGTGGAGGAAAAGGACATTCAACTTTCTTGGTAGAAGTTGGGACCTCAACTTCTTCTTTGTCCCTTTCATCGACTTTGGGAGTATCAGAATTAGAAGTGACCTGCGGTCTCAATGGGGCGGTCTGATCAATGACTCTCTCATTACGCAAAGTCATGATGCTCTTTGCATGTTCTGTATGCGAACTAGAAGGAGCCGTATTATTACTACCGTGCATTTGTGGGTTAGGTTGGGGTTGAGCTGGAAGCTTACCCTTCTCTTGGGTTCTTAGGACGGTAGTCAACATTGACAATTGGTTCCTTATGTCTTCAAAATTTCGAGTATTTTGAGCATTGATATTAGCTTGACCTTGTAGAAAAGTTTGTATGGATTGCAAGGTATCCTCGATATTTGGCTTTTGAGAAGGTGATGGTGCATAAGTAGGATGTGCAGGTGGAGGAGCTGAATGGTGTGACTGTTGAGGATGATCGTTTCTCCACCTAAAGTTTGGATGATTCTTCCAACCAGGGTTATAGGTATTCGAGTATGGATCGTTATAAGGCTTTTGGTAGGAGTTCATAGCATTTGCTTGATCGTGCAAGACTTCCTTGAATGCCGGTATGGTGGGGCAATCTGTAGTGGTATGACCCAACATATCGCAGATACCACAACACTCGTTTCTAAGCTCTATAGTCTTGACAGGCTCAACCTTCCTAAGCTCAATTTCTTCTACCTTCCTAGTGAGGGCTGCCATTTTAGCATGAAGATCATCCTCAGTTCTGAGGTTGTAAAGGCCTCCCTGTACAGAGCTAGTAGGTTTAGGCAAAGACTTATTGTTTCTATCCCCATTATCCCAAAGTTGGGCAGTCTCAGCAAGGGAATCCAAATACTCCCATGCCTCATCAGGGTGTTTTTATAAAAATCTACCATTGCACATGGTCTCTACAAACTGTTTCAACTGTGGAGATAAATCTTCATAAAAGAAGCTAATGGTTCTCCAAGTTTCGAATTCGTGATGAGGGCATGAGAGAAGAAGGTCTTTAAATCTTTCCCAACATTCATAAAATATTTCATTATCTTTTTGTTGGAAATTGCTGATATGTCTTTTCAAAAAGTTGGTCCTTTGTGTGGGGAAGAACTTCTTTAAAAATTCTCTCTGCATATCTTGCCAAGTTCTTATTGATCTAGGTCGCAAAGAGTTTAGCCATGTTTTGGCCTTATCCTTTAGAGAGAAAGGAAACAATGTCAGCTTGAGGACATCCTCGGTGACGTTTGGCACTCTAAATGTAATGCTCAATTCTTCAAAATTCTTTAAATGAAGATACGGACTCTCAGATTCTAACCCGTGAAACTTGGGCAGCAATTGAATTACCCCGAGTTTGATGTCAAAATGTCCTACATTATCAGAAAAAATTATGCATGAAGGCTGACTAGTCCTAGCCGGTTGTAGGTATTGTCTTAGGGTCATAACATGGGGTTCTCATTCTCGATTGTGGTGACTCTCCACATCTTCATTTAAATCAGCCATCTCACAAGGTGTGAGATACTGCGAAGGAATTTCAGGGATGTGTCCTAAGGGATGATCTAAAGTTGTACGACTTAATCGACCAGTGTCGTCCCTATTCCACTTTAACATGCAAAATATTTCCCTCTCTTTTTTTTTATTTTATTTTTTTTAAAATATAAGTACCAACTAAAGATAACCTAAAACGACATCCTAAAACAAAAATTTATTCACAATCAAATATGCAACAAAACATTACACCTCAATTTCTAATATTTTTCTTAAATTTCTAGACAGCTCCTAACTGGTTTGAAGAGGGCACCTAAGCCTCCAATTCGGTCTAATGAACCGAGTTGACCAGGTAAGCTCCCAGGTAAGTGGAGGGATCACGATGCGTTCGCAAAGGTCCCACTTAAAACCCACTTGCCTCGAACAGATGAACTGTCTCCCTTATAGGGACAAAGCTTGCCTATACATCAACTAAGCCACAGAGCGAAATTGGTGCAACTTTCGGTGGTCTTCGTCCTATTGAGGTCGAATGTCCTTAGGGGTCAACGTCTAGTTGATTTTAGTTAAGCTTAGGATATTTATGCACTGGGGTGATTTTTGGGCTAAGGACGAGTGATGAAATTCCGACCTTATCTTTTTTAATGGGTTCAGCCCTTAGAATATTTTATGCTGATGCCTTATACTATATGCAACAATGAAGAGTTTTTTTTTAATATTTTATGACATGACATTAAATTTCATTGAATAGGTAATCAAGCAAATTATTTATTTTTTTAAAAAAAATTTATGAGTTGAAGTTTGAAATTTGAATTCTGAAATTTGAAATTTAAAATTTGAAATTTTAGGTTTTCCTCTTTTTTTTTTAATTTTTGAATAATCACCCTTGATCTTCTCTTAAAGTTTTTTTTTTTATTGATTTTCAATTAGCGATATAATAACAATAAAATTCTGATTCTAAAAAAAAATTAAATGCAGAAAATTCAAAACAAAAAGCAGCAAGGTTTCGTATTAATCTAACGGTCTTAGAAGTCTCAGAATGTCAATCAGACTGTTTCGATTATTGAAAAATATGTCTTTCACTAGCTGACCAAATTTGAGTCCAATCAGACGGCTAATTTATATGCTATCAGAGTTTGATGCAGACTGTGCAGAGAATTAAAAATATTAGTAAAGATTTATTTTTTTTTCCAAAAGAAAAATACTAACTACTAAGGTAAAAATTAAATCTAAAATTATACTAATAACTCAGCCGTTCCCCGGCAACGGTGCCAAAAATTTGGTGCTCTCGAAAAATTGTTCTCCCAAGTGCAGGAGAATCGCACAAGTAATATAACTCGGGAGTCCGAGGTCGATTCCTTAGGGAACAGTCTATGAAGTATCAGTTTAATTTCAGATTTAATTTCAGTAGTTTAGAGAAACTAATTAATAAATTAAGTTCGATAATATAGAGATGGCTAGGGATCCGGAATCCCCCCTTGACTATATTACTTTCAACAAATAAACTCGACGATTCTCGATTAAGGATCGAATAGATAAAATAGTTTTAATCATGGAATATATCGATTGAATACATGAGCCCAATGTCTAAGCATTCATCGTGCTAGTTATGTCTACGATAAATCAAATATCAAAGCAATCCATGCATCGATAAACATAAAACATGATTAATTTATCTAATAAATAAATATGCGAGAATCATAACATACCAATGGATATTAAACAATTAGAATACAAGTTTAGAGTGTACCAATGTATCTAATAAGTCCTACGAACACCTTTTGTTCATTAGGAAGGTAGAAGTAATAACCCCTAGTTTCCTTGGGGTACCCTACAAAATAACACTTATCGGACCTAGGACCAAGTTTGTCAGTTTGAGAACGTTTAACATAAGCCGGACATCCCCAAACCCTAAGGTATGAAAGTGTCGGCTTACGCCCAGTCCATATCTCATATGGAGTCTTCTCAACAGACTTACTTGGAACCTTATTTAGTATTATACACGCAGACTCTAAAGCATAACCCCAAAAAGATAGAGGCAGACTAGTAAACCCCATCATGGATCGAACCATGTCTAACAGAGTTCGATTCCTCCTTTCGGATACACCATTGTGCTGAGGTGTTCCTGGAGGGGTCCATTGTGAGAGAATCCCATTCTCCTCTAGATAAGTCAAGAAATCACCGGAAAGGTATTCTCCTCCTCGGTCTGACCGAAGGATCTTAATACTCTTTCCAGTCTGTTTTTCTACTTCATTACGAAATCGTTTGAACATTTCAAATGATTCCGACTTATGCTTCATCAGATAGATATACCCATACCTGGATAGGTCATCTGTGAAGGTTATGAAGTAGGCATAACCACCTTTGGCACTTACGTTCATAGGTCCACATACATCAGTATGTATGAGGCCAAGAACATCGCTGGCTCGTTCACCCTTTCCAGAAAAAGGTGACTTGGTCATCTTACCCAGAAGACAGGATTCACAAGTTGGCAATGATTCACAATCATTGATTTCTAAAATGCCTTGTTGGGCTAACCTGTTTATCCTGTTTTTATTTATATGACCTAACCGGCAATGCCATAAATAGGCTTCATTGACATTATCTAACTTAGGGCGTTTATTAGAGGTGTACATTACATTCACAGGCAATGATAGAGTATAAATGCCATATTTCATTTGTCCACTGAAAATTTTAGTATCATTCAAAATGATATCACAAAATCTTTCATTTATATAAAAGGTATAACCATTCTTGGCCAAAAAGCCTACAGAGATGACATTCATCAAGAATGCTGGACAAAAGTGACAATCATCTAACATAACTACTCCAGACTCAAAAAACAACTCAATGACTCCTAAAGCTAGGACTGGAACAAATCTTCCATCACCAACATTTAGGAATCGATCGCCGTTCTTGAATCTTCTACTTACTTGAAGTCCCTGCAAAGAATTGCAAATATTAATTGGACTTCCGGTATCCAATACCCAGGTAGTAGAATCATAAACAGAAAAATTACAAGGTGTTATCATATAATTACCTTGTGCAGCAACTGTTTGCTGCATTTTCTTCTTTGGCCTGTTTGGATCAAGGGATGCTAAATAAGCCGGACAGTTCCGCTTCCAGTGACCCTGCTTCTTGCAGAAGAAGCATTCTGCCTTACTCTGATCAGATTTCTGCTTCATAGTCTGTTTGGGCTTAGAGACCCCAGCACGAGCTTTCTGCACCTTCTTCTTCTTTCCTTTCTTAAAGGAAGAAAGTCCTGCAGAAGTCCCACCTACCACATTCACCGACTCCTTTTTGAGTTGGTGATCCTTCTCATAGGTCTGCAGTAAACCTAGCAAACCATGATAGGATACTTCAGGTTTAGTCATTCTATAATGACTAAGGAAGGTCAGGTAGGACTTGGGAAGTGAATTCAAAATGGCATCCTTGCCCAATTGCTCGTGCAAAGGAAAGCCAAGTTTACTTAGGCGATCGATTTGTTCGACCATGTACAATACATGATCGGTGACCGATGCCCCTTCCCTCATGCGGGCATTGAATATAGCGCAGGAGGTCTTATGTCGTTCAACATCATCAGGTGTGCCGAAAGACTCCTTCAACATTTGAAGGATTTCCACTGGCTGCGCTTCCTCGAATTTACGACTAAACTCGTCATTCATCGAGGCCCTCATGATGCAACGCACTGTAGTGCAATCGTTGAGCCACTTCTGATAAGCGTCTCTGATTGCACGTGGTGCATTGGCTGCAGGTTCCTCAGGTGCAGGATCCGATATCACATACAGGATCCGCTCATGCTCTAATACTATTTTCATCTTTCGATACCAGCTATCGAAGTTAGGTCCATTAAGCTTATCATTGTCTAATAGTGTTCAGAGGGACAATGAGTTAGCCATATCTGAAAAATAAAGAAAAAATCCAACTAATCAGTATATGATTTATTTAATCCTAAAGACTTGGACTTTAGTCTAAAGTTTTCTCCCACTATTTTAATCGAATTAATAGCCTCTACCTTTAATTCGAGGAATTACTTTAATTCCTTAGCGGGTACTAGAATCCACATGGACTGTATACAGGCCCGAGGAAAGCTCGGCCAACCCATATGCATCTAAGGGTAGGTACATTACCAATTATTTCTCTAAATAATTTCTAGTATTTTATTTTGCCCCAGGTGGTAATCAGTAGGCGGAGGCCTCCACTGAAAATCCTGGTCAGATCCAACCATTAATGAACTAACTCGATGACACTGCCTAATGTATGATCAGGCCCGAGGAAAGCTTGGCCAACCTAATCACAATCAGATAGCTCAAAGAGCTATCATATAATGAAGGATAATTCCAATATTCAGATGAACACCAGACGGAAGCGTCCTGCATGTCCAACTGAAATACTGGACCAATTATCATCCATTTTAATGGGAGGCTATGACCTAGTTATCTATATAACTATATCATTTTAAGGACCTAATAATTTAGAAGATTTTAGAGAGACCGATAATTCTATATCCTCCCACTGACTGCACTGAGTCATATAGAGAACATAGAATTTCATTGGTCTATGGACATCTAAATCAGTCATACTGATTTCCTTATTGACATGGGTGAGTACCAAGTCTCAAGATATCTAAATCAAAGCTTGAACGACCACATTGGCCAGGTAAGAGAGATCACGGGAGGGTTCCGCCATTAACCGTCTTTCCTAGACACCAACCGAGTTGGCCAGGAAAGAGGTAGCCCCAATTAATAACCGTAGATCCAACTTGCCTTAGACACCAAATGGTATGTCAAGTTGATTTAGATAGTCATTGAGAACTCAGGCTCGACCACTGAGCCACAATCAGATCCAATTGAAGTGTTTGGACATGATCAACTAAACTATTGAGTTTGATCAAATTAGAAAAATGAATTTAGTCTAATACAACTATTGATTCCAATTCAATTCTAACATTAGGTCTAACCTAATCAACTAATCTGATTGTGCTAACCCATGCCCCAAAACCTATGTTCAAATTTAAATTTTAATTCGAATTTCAAATTTTGAATTTTAAATCTTTATTTGAAATTCAAATTTTAAATTTTAAAATCAACATTTAATTCTTTATTAAATGTATTATGATCATGGATTCAAGATGTCAATTTATTCCAAATATAAACAATTTATATTTAAACTTTGTGGTCATAATAAATTTAAAACTGAAATTTCATAAACATCAATTATGAATAATTTCACAAAAATAAACTATTTATTTTATGATACAAATTAATCTCAATTTTGTGCTAGGACAACCTTTTCACTATAAGGGGTTAACCTTATAGCAGGACAACCTTATAATTCAGCACAAGATTGATATTTTATCAATAAATCTAGATCTAATCTAAATTTAAAAATTAAATCATGCATAATTCTAGATATTATAGGCCAATTCCATCGGCCAACCTGGCTCTGATACCAGTTGAAGGAAAAATATCCCGCAAAATCCGATAAAATCGGATGCCAGGTCAGAAAATCAGTTTTAAAATTTTATCTATTTATTTATAATAGGTATAAATAAATAACATAACTATATTATGTTTACCATACCTCGATCCCGCAGCGGAAGATGGTCAAGGTACTCAGGAACAGAATCTGGTACAGGGCCAAGTGCTGGATCAGATACTGGATCAGATGCTAGATCTGGTACTGGATCGGGAACTGGATCTGGAACTGGATCTGGTACCGGATCTGGTACTGATGGATCTGGTGCTATGCGAGGCCCGGATGTACGGACCCTCTACTTCACACGCACGCCAAGAAATGCAGGAAGGTAGGATGATGTCTGTATAGTGCAAAAACCCTTTTTGCAAATAAACCCCTGGAAGAAAAGAATTTCAAAAATTCTTTCTTCCCCTTTTTTTTTTCTTTTCTTTCTTTTCCTCTTTCTTCCCGTTTCCTTTTCCTCTCTTTTCAAGCTACTCAAAAGATCACGAATCTCCCCTCTCCCCAGATAAAATCTCTAGCACAGAATGAAGAGAAAGCTAGCCTATTTATAAGCAAAGACAAGACTGAACCAGGGAAGAGAAAACGCCAAAAGGGAAGAGTGAACGCCAAACGATTCATGATTTTATTGAATTTTTTTAACCGTTTGATTTCAATTAAATCAGTCCTATGTTAAAGAGGTTTCAAAACCGAAGAGACACGTCTCTTCGGATCTTCAAATGGTAGCCGAAAGAGGGAAGATCAAGCGGCCTTCGATGTGTTCGGAAGAAGAAGAAGAACGCGGTCCACGGGAGAATATTTGCAGAGAAATTGGTCCATGGACCGAGGAAGAAACCAGAAGTAAACCGTGTCATTCAATTTGAGGGGCAAACACGTAAATTTCCAGACTTGACTTAAATGGGTTAATTCAAATGGGCTGAATCAAATGGGCTTGGGTCCATCATTGGTTCTAAACCAAATTGAAGACCAATTTGAAAGGTTTTGGATCCGGAAAAATTCCACATGAATCTGATTCATGTGAACTCCAATTAGTTCAATTTTCAGATCAATCCAAGTCACACTTGGACTAGAATAAATATGGAATAAATTCTAATAAAATCATCATGAAGCCCAATTACATTCATTTGAATCCAATTCAAAAACAAACTCAACAAATGAGTCCAAATCAATTTCAATTACATTAATTGAAACTTGATTAAGCCAGAATACAGACATAATTAAATACACATCCATGAAATTCAGTATGTACCTCATGTTCAGTGCTAGCTGAACATAGACAAAATCAAATCTCAAATGACCCACAATTTAATTCTCAATTAAATTGGATCAAGTCCTTCCTACTTAACTTGACTTATGTGCGTGACTCCGATAGGTTCGAACACTAAGCCGGTAGTACATGGACTACTCCATGCACTAATCGAGGTGACCATCTAGCAATGATACCCGACGTCCGGATAGGTCGAATATGCAAAGCAACATTCAAGAACCTAGACGTATGGTTGTTGCATAATTCATCCCTATGACCTTCGATGCTCAAGATGACCTCAGAGTGGACTGTCGACCTCTGGGTCCAGTCATCCATAGTGTATTTCAAATAATCAAATCAAGTGACCTATCACTTGGTTTACCCTGGCCAAGGTTTTACTGAATTGAAATACAGTGAGACATCAACTCCTAAAATCTGGAGCGGTCAATCCCATCTTGACTCATACACAGACTTCGCGAGTACTTGACTGCACCCAGCATCCTTTCGATCCCTGAATTAGAAATTCAGGTCATCCAGTGCCTAAGTACAGTGAGTTGCTTGCAAGTCACCGTGACAGTCTCAGGTCTAAGGGGTACTTATGCCCATACGTTTTACGAGCTAACTCCCGACAGTGGAGTGCTACTCAGGTGAGTCACTATTCAGTGACGATGTACTCCTACATCTCACCTGTATGCCATACAGTGTCTCCACACTCCTTGGTTTAAGAGGACAACCAACTAAATGGCACACAACGACCTATACTTGACATAGCTATCGTCCAATTGACAGCTCGTCATTTGGTCGCGAACTGGTTCAAGGACTAAATGATAAAACCTCTTTTATCCACTAAATTAGTCCTAAGGACTTCATCACAATACACAGGAGTTCAATTTGAAGATGCAACACTTGTGATGAATAGAAAATTGCCAGAATAAATTTTTATTCATTTTAATAAAACATATACATAATTCAATTTCTTACAATTAAAAAATTGGCTTTGGGACACAATTTCCAACAATAAGTTCACTATAGGAGTAGGATATGCACCTATATGGAATCTATCGATCTTGGTAGATAAGGAGAGATCCTATGTGATTTATAAGACTGAGTTCGTAAGACCTCGGCCAGGGCAGTAAAAACAGTGGAGAAAGTGTTTTCCACTTTCGAACTTAAGTCGAATAAATTTTGACATATGACAGATGATGGAGTTTGACGAGTTGTCCATGACCTCCGTCCTGTAGGGATCCAAGATAGTAGGACTGTATCATACGATAACTGCATCTAGAGGTTCATCATCCATTCTGCTGGGTAGCCACTACATGCTGCTAGGTGTCACTGGTGGATGGTAAGACTCACAGAAAATATCTCGATGATCGATAAACCCTGATGAGTTGAGTCGGAACCGTTCCAACCTATTGAAAGGAGTTTTTAATGATATTGTGATAGAGATTGCAATATATCTCACTACCAGTTAGAATAGAACCTATGGGGTCACACATACTAGAAGTATTAACCGATCCGATGGTTGAAATGTGATTATGAATCACGAGTAATCAATCCGATTGATAATCAGTTGAAGAAGAAATAATGGAAATTAATTAATTGGACTTAAATACAAATCCTACTTGGAGTAGGATTCCTAGAGTCCTAACTGGATTAGGACTGGGAGTCCTACTTGGAGTAGGACTGGGAGTCCTACTTGGAGTAGGATTCCTACAATCCTAATTGGATTGGAATTTTGAATTCAATTTGGATTCCTACTTATAATAGGATTCCTAGAAGTCCTAATTGGATTAGGACTTCGGATTCGAATTAGAGTCCTAATTGGATTAGGACTAAAATTGAATAAATCCTAATTGGATTAGAATTTCTTAAGTCCTAATTAATTATTAATCTAATGAATTAACAAGACTCCTAATTGGATTAGGATTGAAGAGTTCAATTGAGTCATAATTGATTTGAGTTCTAATTGGATTAGGACTTACCTAGATTAAACCCAAATGGTTCATGATTTGGGTAAAGCCTAATGAGATTATGACTAAACCAAATAAGGGCCTCCCGATCCTCCTTAAAGGAGGACTAGGGCAACATATGAAGAGGGGCTCACGCCCCTCCTCCTCTTCCTTGCATGGTGCGGCACAACAAGAGGGGCCGGCACCCCTCTTGGAAACTTATCAAGGAGCTCCTACTTTGTAGGAGCTCCACATGTTATTTAAGAGGAGGCATGAGGGTGCATTAGGGTATTGAAGACTTCCTACTCTCCACGGGAGTAGGAGCTCCACATGTTATTTAAGAGGAGGCGTGAGGGTGCATTAGGGTATTGAAGACTTCCTACTCTCCAACCCGTGGCCCCTCCTCTCCTCCTCCTCTTGTTTCAGCCGCAAGCAAGGGAAAGCCAAGAAGAGTCTTGGCGGCATCCTCTTCCTCCCTTCCTCCTTCCAATGCATGCAAGGGAAAAGGGGCTGCAAGGCTTGGTGATCTTCTTCCTTGAGTCCACCTTCTTCATCCTCCTCCCTTAGGCAATCAAGGGTTGATTAAAAGGGAGGACATCAGCCATCAAAACAAATCTCTGCAAGGGAGCTAGCACCCTGGGGAGATTGGAGCGTTTGGATCGATTTTTGCTTCATGTGGATACCCGTAGAGGCCGGACGCGTGTGCGGCTTCAAGCGAGCCTTCTTCATAAACCACGAACTTCAGTTTGCGGTGATCATCTACCCGCACAAGGTGAAGATATGATCTTCCAAATAGTTTTAAAGTTTTTAATCCTAATCTATCTATGAACGATTTTTGAAATACGTTCATGTGATGAACGTCGATCCCGCACATGCCTCTTCCGCTGCCATCTGAATTTTTTTTAATTTTCTACGGCATGGGCAGGTTTCCAACGGTGGTATCAGAGCCTAGGCTTTGTAGATTAAGGTTAGAATTAATTATAAACAGGCATGCTAGATCTGAAATTTAAAAGGTTATACATGTTGAAATTTTTTTTTATGCAGATTTTTTTAGGGTTGCTGATTTTTGCATGCTGATTTTTATGTGATAAATTGATAATTCTAATTGCATTGTTAATGGGATTACAAAGTTTAGAATCATGTTTAGCATGATCAGCAACCCATATCATAGGATAATCAATTAGATTTCAGATCTGAAAATTATAATTGCTGCATGTGGTGATGATCATTGGATTCAAACCGTTTTGGTATCAAATGTAATGACCTACGATGTGATCTGTAATGTCATGTAATTTTTCAGATGCTTGCATGCATCTTATTTGATGTTTTGAGAGGCCTGCGTGCCTCCTAAAAGGGGATGTAATTTATTATTTTATATCTGGTTGTATTTCTGTGATGTAATGTACGTCAACGATCAAGTTGAAGATAGTACATGAGATGAACGACGATCTGTGCAGTTGATGGCGATTGGATCAAGAGTTGATTAGGGATCGAATCAAGAAGGCTCGGGACCAATTCAAGAGTTGAAGACCAGTTGATCGATTGACGTGCATGTGCTTGTAATATGACCTAATTAGAATCCATGATCATCACCTATTTAAAGTTTTAGCTTTATTTATTGCTGCGATTATAACTGCCTGCGATGTGCCGTTTGCATGTGATGCGAATGAGAGTGGAGTAGATAGGTTTACATATGATGCAAACTAGTAGACCAATCTCAATTAGACCTAAACTAAAACCTCCTCAATCAAGTCGAGAGTGAACCAACATGAGGAGTCATATTAGATTAATTGATCTAATTGGTGTCTAGGAAAGCATGAAAGGTGGTTACTTAATTAGGACCTTACTCTCTGAGTAAGAGGAGCCTCCCATCTGCTTACCTAGCCAATTGTTCGATTACCTCTTATGAAGAGCTCAAGTTGCAAACACTAAGATATGATTAACCAATATTAAGTCCATAGGTCTTCCACCGTAGTAGAGCTGCTAAGGTCTTTCTGGTGTTGACTTGTCTCGGCTGGACACAGTGGGCAAGTTGCATTGGGGGGCTGGACCTCTCTATAGATATGAGATGTTGTAGGGGTAAAGGTGGGGTTGGGGACCAATAACTGTTAGGTGAGGACCCAATGACGACTTTATTCCTATGGTTATACGGTGGATCTGACTTAACTAAGAAATGGGACCAATAACTGTTAGGTGAGGTCTTCATGACTTAGAGACCAAGTAGCACTGCAACATGCTTGAGAAGCATTGTACAAGAGTTGTACACTCATCTATTTATGTGTCACCAATAACTGTTAGGTGAGGTGGCATGTAAATCGGTGGGACCGCAGTACCCACTAGAAACCCTAATCATGTTGGATTTCCATTTTCCTACCAGGGAAGTGTGAGAATTCGAAAAAATAGTGGGAGGTACATTTGTTCTAAAAGACCCTAGAACAAATTAGGATCAAGTACAAAAATCTAACTAAAATCTTTACTCTCTGCAGATCAAAATGTCAGCCTCAAATCCTTTGATCCGTATTCTTGAGACCAACAGACTGACCGATACCAATTACAGAGATTGGCTTAGAAATCTCAAAATTATTCTGAGTTGCGAGAAAATAGGCTATGTGCTCGACAATGATATCCCCACATTACCAGCACGTCCGACCACTGATCAGTGTGCGATGCATGAAAAGTGGACAGACGATGACATTAGGGTCAAGTGCTACATCATGGCATCCATGTCCAATGAACTCCAATGCCAGCATGAGAATATGAAGACCGCTAGGGACATACTTGTTAAATGTATGCCCTAGAAGCCAATTTTGGCTGACACATTATTAATTCTGGAACATAATTTGTACTTGACTTTATTATTATTGAATAAATGAAAGGCATCTTTTTCATTCATATTGTTATTGTGTCTATGAATCGTCCAAGGAATTAATAAGATGATGATGCATATTCTCAAGAGTTGAGAATTTGAGCCATGTATCATTAGTGATTAATTTCTAAACGCTCCTGATCGATGGATCATCACGAGGATGGTGATTGATCCGACGAGATCAGTGCACACATTACTTTTTCTGTGGATGAACGAGACTCAAGTCCACGGTGTAGAGACATTGAAGTAATAGTGCAGGTGCTTGTTAGAGAACAAGGGTACTGAGCGTGACCAATACAAGAAGTCACTTGGATGTCTATCCACTCATCAGTGACTTGCTTGATGTTGCAGTAGTGTGACTGGTCCTTTGACCTGCGATGCTTCGGCTACTCATAGTGAGGTTATTGTAGTTTGACTGCACACATACATGGTCTCTAGCCATATGGGTCCATGCAGTGTAGATTGGCTACAGTAGGTTCACTGTAGGAGTAGGGTATGCACCTATAAGAAATCTATCGATCTTGATAGATAAGGAGAGATCCTATGTGATTTATAAGACTGAGTTCGTAAGACCTCGGCCGGGGCAGTATACACAGTGGAGAAAGAGTTTTCCACTCTCGAACTTAAGTCGAATAAATCTTCACATACGACAGACGATGGGGTTTGACGAGTTGTCCATGACCTCCGTCCTGTAGGGATCCACGATAGTAGGACTGTATCACATATTAACTGCACCTAGAGGTTCATCATTCTATTCTGCTGGGTAGCCACTACATGCTGCTAGGTGTCACTGGTGGATGGTGAGACTCACAGGGAATATCTCGATGATCGATAAACCCTAATGAGTTGAGTTGGAATCGTTCCAACCTATTGAAAGGAGTTTTCAATGATATTGAGATAAAGATTGCAATATATCTCACTACCAGTCAGAATAGAACCTATGGGGTCACACACACTAGAAGTATTGACCGATCCGATGGTTGAAAAGTGATTATGAATCACAAGTAATCAATTCGATTGATAATAAGTTGAAGAAGAAATGGAAATTGATTAATTGGACTTAAAACACGAATCCTACTTGGAGTGGGATTCCTAGAGTCCTAATTGGATTAGAACTGGGAGTCCTAGTTGGAGTAGGATTGGGATTCCTACTTGAAGTAGGATTTCCACAATCCTAATTAGATTAGAATTTTGAATTTATTTTGGATTCCTACTTAGAATAGGATTTCTAGAAATCCTAATTGGATTAGGACTTCGGATTCAAATTAGAGTCCTAATTGGATTAGGACTAAAATTAAATAAATCCTAATGGGATTAGGACTTCTTAAGTCCCAATTAATTATTAATCTAATGAATCAATATGACTCCTAATTAGATTAGGATTGAAGGGTTCAATTGAGTCATGGTTCATTAAGTTCTAATTGGATTAGTACTTACCTAGATTAAACCCAATTAGTTCATCCTTGGACTAAGCCTAATTAGATTAGGGCATAACCACATTAGGGCCTCCCAATCCTTACTTAATGAGGATTAGGGTTTACCATGAGGGAGGGGCGCAAGGCCCTCCCCTTTTTCATCCTTGGTGTGGCATGAAGAGAGGGGCCGACGCCCCTCTTAGGAAATAGATCAAGGGCTCCTAACTTGTAGGAGCCCTGGATGCTTTATAAGGAGAGGGGCTTGGCGGCACCTAGGTATTGGAAAATCTCCTCTTCCTTGTGCCGTACGCCCCCTCTTCTTCTTCCTCTTGGTTCATCCGCAAGCAAGGAGAAGAAAAGAAGAAGGCCTTGGCGGCCTCCTCCTCCTCCTTTCCTCCTTCCAACGCAGGGAAAAGAAAGAAGGCTGCAGGGGCTTTGATCTGATCTCCATCCTTCTTCTTCCTTCTCCCAAGCATAATCAAGGGTTGATTCAAAGGGAGGACATCAGCCATTAAAAAAAGTCTCTGCAAGGAAGCTAGCACCCCGGGGAGACAAGGAAACCTTGATCGGTCCTCTACTTCGTGTGGATACCCGTAGAGGCCGGACGCTTGTACGGCTTCAAGCGAGCCTCCTTCCAAAATCACAATCATTAGGTTGCGGTGATCACCTACCCGCACAATGGTGAAGATCTGATCTTCCTAATGTTTCAAAAGTATTTAATCCTTATCTAACTACGAACAGTTTTTGAACAACGTTCATGCGATGAATGGTTGATCCCGCACATGCCTCTTTCGCTGCGTCTGAATTTTTAAAAAAATTTTCTGCGGCATGGGCAGGTTCTAACAGTGGTATCAGAGCTAGGTTTCATAGATTAAGGTAAGGTTTAATTATCTAAAGGCATCTTAGATCTGAAAATTGAAAGATTATGCATGCTGAAAATTTTCTGCATGCAGATTTTTCAAGGTTGCTGAATTTTTGCATGCTGATTTTTATGTGATAAGATGATGATTCTAATTGCATTGTTAATGAGATTACAAAGTTTAGAATCATGATTAGCATGATCAGCAACCTATGTCGTAACATAATCAATTAAGTTTCAGATCTGAAAAGTATAATTGCTGCATGTGGTGATGATCATAGGATTCAAACCCTTTTGGTATCAAATGTAATGACCTGCGATGTGATATGTAATGTCATGTAATTTTTCAGATGCTTGCATGCATCGTATTTGATATTTTGAGAGGCCTGCGTGCCTCCTAAAAGGGGATGTAATTTATTATTATTTTTATTTTATATCTGGTTGTATTTCTGTGATGTGATGTACGTCAACGATCAAGTCGAAGACAGTGCATGAGATGAACGGCGATCTAAGTGGTTGATGGCGATTGGATCATGAGTTGATCAAGGATCGAGTCAAGGAGGCTTGGAACCAATTCAAGAGTTGAAGACCAGTTGATTGATTGATGTGCATGTGCTTGTAATATGACCTAATTAGAATCCATGATCATCATCTATTTAAAGTTTAGCTTTACTTAATGCTGCGATTATAACTGCCTGCAATGTGCCGTTTACATGTGATGTAGCAAACCCAATTGAGACCTAAACTAAAACCTCCTCAATCAAGTCGAGAGTGAACCAACATGAGCAAGTCATATTAGATTAATTGATCTAATTGGTGTCTAGGAAAGCATGAAAGGTGGTTACTTAATTAGGACCTTACTCTCTGAGTAAGGGGAGCCTCCCACCTGCTTACCTGGCCAATTGTTCGATTACCTCTTATGAAGAGCTCAAGTTGCAAACACTAAGACCTGATTAACCGATATTAAGTCCATAGGTCTTCCACCGTAGTAAAGCTGCTAAGGCTTTTCTGATGTTGATTTGTCTCGGCTGGACACAGTGGGCAAGTTGCATCGGGGGGTTGGACCTCTCTATAGACATGAGATGTTGTAGGGTAAAGGTGGGGTTGGGCACCAATAACTGTTAGGTGAGGGCCCAATGACGACTTTATTTCTACGGTTATACGGTGGGTCTGACTTAACTAAGGAATGGGACCAATAACTGTTAGGTGAGGTCTTCATGACTTAGAGACCAAGTAGCACTGCAACATGCTTGAGAAGCATTGTACAAGAGCTGTACATTCATCAATTTATGTGTCACCAATAACTGTTAGGTGAGGTGACATGTAAATCGGTGGGACCGCAGTACCCACTAGAAACCCTAGTCGTGTAGGATTTCCGTTTTCCTACCAGGGGAGTGTGAGGAATTCGAGAAAATAGTGGGAGGTACATTTGTTCTAAAAGATCCTAGAACAGATTAGGATCAAGTACAAAAGTCTAACTAGAATCTTTACTCTCTGCAGATCATAATGTCAGCCTCAAACCCTTTGACTCGTATTCTTGAGACCAACCGATTGACCGGTACCACAATTACAGAGACTGGCTTAGAAATCTCAAAATTGTTCTGAGTTACGAGAAAATAGGCAATGTGCTCGATAATGATATCCCCATATTACCAGCACGTCCGACCGCTGACCAGCGTGCGTCGCATGAGAAGTGGACAGACGATTACATTAGGATCAAGTGCTATATCATGGCATCCATGTCCAATGAACTACAATGCCAGCATGAAAATATGAAGACTGCTAGGAACATACTGGCACATCTGCAAGAGTTGTATGGTGAGCAGAGTCGCACAGCTCATTTTGAAGTATCCAAGAGGCTCTTCAAAGCAAAGATGCGCGAGGGGCAGTCCGTCCATGATCACGGTCTGACTATGATCAAGGACCTATAGGAGCTTGAGAAGCTCGGTATGAACATGCACAAAGAATTGCAAGTAGATCAGATCCTTCAATCCCTTCCTGATTCATTTGGACAGTTTATAGTAAACTACCACATGAATAAGATTGAATGCACTAAGACTGAACTGATAAATATGTTGGTAACTGCTGAGGGAGCCTTGAAAGGCTCAAGAGGCAATGTTCTTGCTGCTGAGTTGACTTCTGGTTCCAAGAGAAAGTCTACTATGGAAGAAAAGGAAGCCCGCTAAGAAGCAGAAGAAAGACAAGAAGCCAAAGAAGGAAGTTTAAAAGAAAAAAGCTAATGACAAAGGAAAATGTTTCCACTGCAATGTCGATGGCCACTGGAAGAGAAACTGTCCTTCATACCTCGAGAGCCTGAAGAACAAGGAAGGTGACACACCTTCAGAAGGTATAGACGTGCTTATAATGGAAACTAATCTAACGATTTCTTCTACTTCTAGTTGGGTTTTAGATTCTGGTTCTAGTGCTCATTTGTGCACTACCATGCAGGGTCTAAAGGAAAGTAGAAGCCTGGCGGAAGGTGCGGTAACCCTTCGGGTTGGCAACGGGGCAAAAGTTGCTGTTGTGGCTGTGGACCCCTACTATCTGCAACTACCGTCTGGTTTTAGTTTATTATTTAGAGACTACAATTATGTACCTGCTGCTAGCAGAAATTTGATTTTTGTTTCATGTCTAGCACAGGAAGGTCATGTTTTTACATTTGACAAAGACTGCTGTTCTATTTATTTCAGAAATAAAATAGTCGCACGTGGTTTTATGATTGACAGTCTCTATCATTTGCATATGGATGTATCTATAAATGTGTCTGAGCAATAAGTGAATGCCAAAGGATCCAAAAGATCCAGGGATGAGATAAACCAAAAATATTTGTCGCACCTCAGGCTTGGCCATATTGGAAGGATAGAATGAACAAAATGGATAAAGATGGGCTTCTCGGCTCATTGACTTCCGAGTCATATCAAGTTTGCGAGTCCTGTCTTCAAGAAAAAATGGCTAGATTGCTCTTTGTAGGACATGGGGAGAGGACCACTGAAATACTTATCCTGGTACACACAGATGTGTGTGGCCCATTCGATGTGCAAGCCAGGGGACGTTATTCGAACTTCATTACCTTTACCGATGATTATTCACGGTATGGGTATGTGTATCTTATGAGACACAAATCTGAATCTTTTGAAAAGTTCAAAGAGTTCAGAAATGAAGTAGAAAAACAAACTGAAAAACCCGTTAAGGCTCTTTGATCAGATCGAGGAGGAGAATACCCTAGTGGAGAATTCCGGAACTATCTCAGGGACAATGGCATTGTCTCACAATGGACTTCTCCGGGTACACCTCAACTCAACGGGGTGTCAGAGAGGAGAAATCGAACTCTATTGGATATGGTCCGGTCCATGATGAGCTTCACTGATCTACCGATGTTTCTTTGGGCAGATGCCTTACTTACCGCAGTATATCTACTGAATAGAGTTTCCTCTAAATCCGTTCCTACCACACCGTATGAGATATGGCATGGTAAGAAACCAAGTCTTGGTCATCTCAAAATTTGGGAATGTCCGGCCCACATCAAAAGACTACAGGCGGACAAACTAGAGACTAGGACCATAAGTGCTCGTTTTATAGGATATCCTAAAGAGTCATTAGGATACAATTTTTATGTCTCAGAGGATCAGAATGTGTTTATGAGCCGTCATGCCATCTTCTTGGAAAACCAGTTTATCCTTGATGGAGGCAGTGGGAGGAAAATTGAGCTTAAAGAGAAAGTCTCTGAAAAGCAACGAGTCATGGATCCTATCGAACCCATTCATATAGAGCCAGTACACGATGTCCCTCAACCACCTCGCAGATCTAGTAGGGTCTCCCATCCTCCCGATAGATACTTAGGTATACTAGAAGAGGATACCGAGGAAATGTTCCTAGTGGGAGATAGGGATCACATACAGGATCCCAAAACCTACGACGAGGCGATATCTGATATCGATTCCGAGAAATGGTTGAAAGCTATGAAGTCAGAGTTAGACTCCATGCATTCCAACCAAGTCTAGATCTTAGTAGATTCACCAGAAGGTATTGTACCTATTGGATGCAAATGGATCTACAAAAGGAAGATAGGTTCAGATAGAAAGGTAGAGACCTATAAAGCAAGGCTAGTGGCGAAAGGGTATAGTCAACGCGAAGGCATTGACTATCAGGAGACCTTTTCACCTGTAGCCATGCTAAAATCCATCCGAATATTGCTTGCCATTGCAACATTTCATGATTATGAAATCTGGCAGATGGATGTGAAAACTGCTTTTCTGAATGGATATCTTGATGAAGATATCTATATGGAACTGTTAGAAATATGCCCTAGAAGCCAATTTGGCTGACGCATTATTTTGTTTTGGGACATAAATTTGTACTTGACCTAATAATGAATTTATTAGGATGGGCATTCTTTTCATTCATGTTCTTATGCGTCCATGAATCGTCCAAGGAATTAATAAGATGATGATGCATATTCTCAAGAGTTGAGAATTTGAGGCATGTGTCATTGGTGATTAATTCCTGAATTGCTCCTGATCGATGGATCCATCACGAGGGACGGTGATCGATCCGCTGAGATTAGTGCACAGATCACTTAGTCAGATGGATGAGTCTTGAGTCCACAGTGTAGGGACACTGGAGTGATTGTGTAAGTGCTTGTTAGAGAACAAGGGTACTGAGCGTGACCAAAGCAAGTAGTCACTTGGATGTCTATCCACTCGTCAGTGACTTACTTGATGCTGCAGTTGTATGACTGGTCCTTTGACCTGCAATGCCTCGGCTATTCACAGTGAGGTTGCTGTAGTTTGACGAGCACATAAACATGGGCCCTATCCATTTGGGTCCTTGTGGTGCAGATTGGCTGCAGTAGGTTCATTGCAGGAGTAGGGGTGCATCTAGATGGAATCTATCGACCTTAATAGATTAGGAGAGATCCTATGTGATTTATGAGACTGAGTTCGTAAATCCTTGGCCAAGGTAGTTTTTGGAAAAAGAGTTTTCCAATCTCGAACTGGAGTCGAATAAATTTTACATATGACAGATGATGGGGTTTGACGAGTTATCCATGACCTCCATCCTGTTCGGATCCACGATAGAGGGACTGTATCATACGCTAACTGCACCTAGAGGTTCATCTATTCTACTCTGCTGGGTTGCCACTACATGCTGCTAGGTGTCACTGGTGGATTGTGAGACTCAGAGGCATTCACTTGATGATCAGTGAACCCGAATGAGAAGAGTTGGAATTGTTCCAACCCATTGAAAGGAGTTTCAATGATATTGTGATAGGGATCACAACATATCTCACTACCAGACAGAATAGAACCTATGGGGTCACACACAATAGAGGATCTGATCGATCTAATGGTTGGATTGTGATTTGGAATCACAATAGTTTGTAATTGTCAATTTGATTGATAATTAGTTTAACCCACTAAGAGTTAGTGAGTTGAAGAAGGAATTAATTGTAATTGGATTGCAATTTGATTGAATCAATTGGACTTAATTAATTGGGCTCGATCTTATATGATAAGGTTCAAGAGTCCTACTTGGAGTAGGACACCTAGAGTTCTAATTAGATTAGGACTTCAAATTATTAGAGTCCTACTTGGAGTAGGATTGCTAAAGTTCTAATTGGATTAGGACTAAAATTATAAAAGTCCTAATTGGATTAGGACTAAAATTATATGAGTCCTAATTGGATTAGGATTCCTAGAGTCCTAATTAATTTTGGTCCAATAGATAAAGATGACTCCTAATTAGATTAGGATTCATGTGAATCAAATAGGGAGACTAATTGGGTTCTACTTAGATTAAGATTCAATGAACCAAGGACCACCTAATTCCTAATTTGATTAGGATTAGAAGGGAGGGGCAAGAGCCACTCCCTTCCTCGGATGCTCCCGGGATCCGCATCCCGGATGACCGGGATGCGCGACCCGGATGGACGGGACTCGCGTCCCGGATGCCCGGGACGCGAGACCCGTTTTGGCCAAACATTGGTGCGGCTCCTCCTAACTTCTAGGAGGAGTCCACACCTAGGGCTTCAAAGAAAAAGAATAAAAAAGGGGGCAGCCCCCTTTGGGATATATTCTTGGTGGTTCTTTTTAGGCGAGTAGCCTCCATCTCTCCCTCTCTTCCTTCTTCCATCCGTAAGGTAAAAGAGGAGCAGCAAGGATGTTTGATTCTTCCTCCTCTTCATCAGATGCATGGAAGAAAACAAAGAGAGAAAGGTGTTTCTCTCTTCCTCCTTCTTCTTCCATGGTAAAGAAAAGAAAAGAAAGCGTTTCTTCCTTCTCCTTCTTTCTCCTCTTGGAAACAATCAAGAGTTGATTGCTTAGAGAAGTTCCAACCATCAAAAGAGATCTCTGCAAGGGAGCTAGTACCCCGGTGAGATCGCAACCTCGATCAATCCAGATCTTCGTGTGGATACCCGTAGAGGCCGGACACTTGTGCGGCTTCAAGCGAACCTGATTTCCACGATCATCAAATAACGGTGAAGATCTACCCGCTCAAAGGTAAAGATTTGATCTTTATAATTTTAATTGTAGATCTGAAAATTAATCAAGTAATTAATTTTAATCCTTTCCTTCAGATTTCATGATCTTCTGAGTTAGAGAACTCAGAATTTTTTTGAAATCTACGTTCCTCTGGACGTTCATGAGATGAACGACCCCGCGCGCGTCTTTCCGCTGCGATCGTCGCAACGCGTGTGAGGGTAAACCGACAGTGGTATCAGAGCCAGTTTTTTTTTTAGGATTAAGATTAACATTAATAGACTTGATTAGGATTTTATTAGATCTGAATTTTAATATTCATGCTTGCTGAAATTTTCTGCGTGCTGAAATTTCAGATTTTAGAAATTTCAGCATGCTGATTTTTATTCTTATGATGTTGCATGTTGATTTTAAATTACAATGAGATTGAAACAATTAAAAATCATGTCTTGTATAATCAGAGATTCAGTTGGTAGCATGATTAAAATTAAAATTATCAGATCTGAAATTATATGCATGAGATGCATGTGATAAGAATCAATCATGGATTCATGATCATAAAAATATATTTTTCTGTTTATGCCTATGCTTAAAAGGAAAATTATATATGCATGAGATGAATAAGATATGATCAAATCATGGATTCATGATAATTAAAGGATGTCAACTCGAGTCGACTTAAGGTTAACTCGAGTTGACTCCAAGCATACATGAGTCGACCCCTGTTTGAGGATGTGTTTAAAATGTATGCATGAGATGTATGTATTAGTTAAACAAAATTTATTTGCATGAGATGTAAATAAAATTCTTAAAAATAGGACATTTACATAAGATGTAAACTGAAACAATTATGTCATTTACATAAGATGTAATCACATAATATATGAAAGAGTTTCATATTTACATAGGATGTAAACTTGAACCAATGTGACATTTACATAAGATGTAATTATATAACATTTGGTTTGGGATAGATTGTTACATTAAATGCAAATCCTTTGAGACCTAAAACCTTCTCAATCAGTCGAGAGTGAACGATGCATTGAGCTAGCCATATTTGATTAATTGATCTAATTGGTGTCTAGGAAAGCATTAAAGGTGGTTACTTAATTAGGACCTTACTCTCTGAGTAAGGAGAGCCTCCCACCTGCTTACCTGGCCAATTGATCGATTACCTCCTATGAATAGCTCAAAGTTGGAATCACTAAGACTAGATTACCTAATATTAAGTCTTAAGGTCTTCCACCGTAGTAGAGTTGCTAAGGTCTTTCCGGCGTTGATTTGTCTCGGCTGGATACAGTGGGCAAGTTGCATCGGGGGACTGGACCTCTCTATTGGCATGAGATGTTGTGGGGTAGAGGTGGGGTTGGGTACCAATAACTGTTAGGTGAGGGCCCAATGACGACTTTACTTCTGCGGGAATTACGGTGGGTCTGACTTAACCAAGGAACGGGACCAATAACTGTTAGGTGAGGTTCTTATGACTTGGAGACCAAGTAGGCTACAACTTGCTTGAGAAGCATTGTACAAAGAGTTGTACACTTATCATTTATGTATCATCAATAACTGTTAGGTGAGGTGGCATGTAAATTGGTGGGACCGTAGCACCCCACTTGAAATCTAGAGTCGCAGGTTTTCGTTTCTCTACCGGAGGAGTGTAAGAGATTTGAGAAAATAGTGGGAGGTGTTTGTTTTAAATGTCCTTAAAACAAATAGAGTTCAAGTACAAAATTCTAACTAGAATCTTTACTCTCTGAGGATTATAAAGTCAGCTTCCAAACTCTTAACTCATATCCTAAAGAACCACCGTTTGACCAAACCCAATTATAAAGACTGGCTCTGCAATTTCAAAATAGTTTTGAATTGTGTGAAATTAGGGTGTGTGCTAGACCATGAATTTTCTGTGTTACCAGTCCGTCTGATCACTGATCAGCATAAGATGCATGACAAGTGGACGAACAATGACAATAAAATTAGGTGCTATATAATTGTTGCCCAGATAGACAACCCAAGAGGGGGGGGTGAATTGGGTTTTTAAATTAACTTAGCTAATTAAAACTTTGTGGATGATTAACTAAATACTATAGCCAGTTATTTAATTAAAGCTAAGTGCTGTGAGTAATGTGTGGGGAAGAAGATGAGAGACAATGCACTACAAACACAAAGTTTTATAGTGGTTCGGAGCTAACCCTTGCTCCTACGTCCACTCCCCAAGTCTCACTTGGGAATTTCACTATAACCCCCTTGGATTACAGCCGGTTGTTTTGCAAGCTCACAACCGAACTTGTTGTTTTACGAGTTCACAACGAACTCGGTCGGTTTTCCCAGGCTCACCGACTAGAACCAACCCCGATTGTTTTCCCGGGCTCACAATCAAACCCTTACACTCGTTGGTTTTAAACCGGCTCACCAACCAACCTTAATCCCCTTGATTCAATCCCCCGATTGAATCAAGTAAATACACGAGATAGAAGAAAACAGAAGATAGCTTCTCAAAAAGCAGATTTAAAACAATATAATCGTAAAGGAGTTAGAAGCCCTCAAACGCTTTTAAGATGGTGAAGAGGTGTGGCTTCTGGAACTCCGGTCTCCTCTTGAAAGAGTGATCGACTTGAAAGCAGGAGGAGGAAGCTTTGAATGCTGGGAAGATGTTGGTGGAGCAGTAAATGCAGATCTTCCCTTTTTCTCGTTGAAGAGCACTTAGAGAGCTTGAAGACTTGAATGCTAGGAGTGGAATGTGTGTTCTCTACCTTGCTACAGTCTTCTGTGGCTATTTAAGCCAACCCCCACGGAAACTAGCCGTTACTCTGCTTTTTCTGGCCGTTCTGCACACTCTGCGCAGCCTGACAATGTGACCGTTGGTGGGTTGGAGTCGACTCGCGCGATCAGGAGTCGACTCGGCTGTAGCAGGAGTCGACTCGAGCTTTTCCGGAGTCGACTCGGCAACTGTTCCCAGTTTGAATTAAAGTAGTCGTCTTGACTGGGAGTCGACTCGTCTTGACCCGGAGTCGACTCGCCAACTTCTGGCGCTGACCTGGCAATTTTGGAGTCGGCTCATCCTCTGTAGTCCGTGGATCCAAATTTGAATTTTGTCCACTCGAGTCGACTCGACTGTCCTGGGAGTCGACTCGAATCTCAGAGCCCGAACTCCCGATTCTCTGTCTTTTGGCTCATCCAGTCTTGGAGTCGACTCGAACTTCCTTGGAGTCGACTCGGCTCTCAGTTTCCGAAAGTTGGTCTTCTGCCTTTTGACGTGAAGCTTGTCTTGGAGTCGACTCGAGCTGTCTGGGAGTCGACTCGAATCTCAGAGGTAGTAACATGGTCTTCTGTCTGTCGATGGTCGCACAGTCTCGGAGTCGACTCGCGTACTGCGGGAGTCGACTCGAATCTCAGAGTCCATAAAACGCTCTCTGACTTTTTCTTTGTGTACCGCTGGGAGTCGACTCGCGTTCCACTGGAGTCGACTCGAATCTCAGAGTCCATAAAAAACTGCTCTTCTGTCCTTCTGTCTGTTTTCAGTCGGAGTCGACTCGTACTGATCAGGAGTCGACTCGAGCTCGTGCCAGTGACCTTGATACGCTTGGAGTCGACTCGTGATACTCGGGAGTCGACTCGAGTCTCAGACATTGGTTCATGCAGACTTCTTAACTTATCCAAAATACTATGAACCAAGTCTAGAAACACTTGGACAGGATTTTCACTGAAACACTCAATTGAATTCATTAGTAATCACAAGATATACTCAATTGCTTTGAGCTCATCAAAATCAAATGGGGTTTTAATCAATCACTCCACAATCTCTCCCTTTTTGATGATGACAAAACTTTGAGTATATGTAAAATGAATTGCTCATAAAACAATGAAGTAAAATCCATAAATGAATTCAAATGTCTGATAATTTAATTTATCCAAGTTTGAAGGGAGTGAAACATTAAATTTCGGAGTTAAAGCTCCCCCTTTCATTTGGAATTATATAAGCCTTCATATTATGCAATCAATTGTTTGGCTTATATGTCATTAATGTTTTAGCTTGATTAAAATTCAGATTCTCCCCCTCAACATATGCATTCAACTATATTTTGATTTTCTGAATTTCCTCTTCATGCTTTGAAGTTTTTTTGAACTGAATTTTATCTTTAGAGGGAAAATCTGTCAATTTGTTCTTGAGTAGGATTCAGCTAATCTCCGAATATCCCTTGAATAGATTCTGGAGATTACTCCATTAGGAGCCCCAAAAGAGAGATAATGAGCCTCGAGGTACCGAATCCACTTAAAACAAATTTATGTGTGTTTTTAAGAGTTTATCATTTTATTTATTTCCATTGATTTCTTTTACATATTTTTTTAATATTTCTCCCCTTTTACATATTTTATACTTACACATTTCTCCCCCTTTTTGTCATCATACCAAAAAGGAGGTAATCACACACAATCAATGGCACAAATGGAACAGTCAATCATCAAATGGCACAGAAATGAAGATAAGATGTCTACTCATTGTATTGATATGAAGGTGAATACATTTGAGCATACAATAGGTAAAGCAAGAACAATACAAAAGAAGACAAAACACAACTCAAAATCATCCATGACCTCCTCGAGGATGTGGCTCCCCCTCTCGAGGATACATCTCCTCCTCTGGAGGATGTAGCTCCCCCTCTCGAGGATACATCTCCTCCTCTGGAGGATGTAGCTCCTCCTCTCGAGGATGTGACTCCTCCTCTCAATCGGCTCTGCTCCATGAGGAGGGCGACTGCCTCTGTAACATGGCCCAGCTGCGTAATAATAGACGTGGTGGCTCTGCTATGTGTAGTGGAGAGCTCAGTCACCGACGTCTGAAGCCCAGTCACCGAGGTCTGAAGTGCATCCAGCTTGTCGATGAGCACATTCGACAAGCGCTCGGCCCCCTCGGTGGTGGTGTGCATGTCACGGCGGATGTCATCCCGCATCCTCCTCGTGGTGCTCGTGACCTCGCTCATGCTGTGGAACTGGGCCTGCACCAGGGTCCTAATGTTGTAGATCTCCTGCCGCACCTCAGCCGTCATGTCTGTCACAGCTGTCAAAGATGGGACCAATGCTGAGGATGGAGTGGGTGCAGGAGTGGGAGCTGGCACGGAGCCTCGGAGCTCCCGGAGCAGCTCGTCCCTCAAATCTCGGACGATCTCCTGCCGCAGCTCCTGGAGCTGCTCTGGATCAATACGGACCTCCATAGATGGTGGAGCTGAGGAGGAAGGTCCGGCAGAGGTGGTAGGAGCAGGAGGAGTGGATGGAAGGTCTGGATGGTCTGGGAACTCTGGGTAGTCAGAATCTGGCTCAGGACTGGGTGATGGTCTGGTGGTCTGAGCGGTGAGAGTGGACTTCCTAACCCAGATCCCTTCTCTCTTCCGAAATCCCATCCTGTGCATGGTCCCTGTACCCAAGCGATCAGTCCATCGCAAGGCGCGAGAGGGTTCCTTCTCAGGAATGAAAATTTCGTACTGCCTAAAGAGAAGAGTGAATATCATTCCGTATGGGAGGGAGAGCCTAGGTCTATCCAGGGGCTCACACATATACCTATAAATGAGCTTGGGGAAGTTGACCGGGGTGTCCTGAAGAATGTAAGACATAATAGCTAGGTCCCTCTCATTCACAAAATCAAATCTCCCTGTCTTAGGGAAGATGGATCTGGACAAAATGCTCAAAAGGATTCTCACTTCAATAGGAAGTGAGCTAGCAGATACCTCATCTAGGGGAGACTGAGGTGGATGCCCTAAGACGATCGTAAGGGCCTCAAATCTATCCTCAGGATGTGCAGGAGCCACCCCTACTAATGGAAGGTGGAGGATATGGGCAATGAGGTCCTCTGTGACACGCAATGGGACACCTAATACCGTGCCCTCAATACCTCCATCTCTCCGATGGACGGTACCGTAGAACTCTTGAACTAGGCCAGGATAGGTGGGAAGGTCCAAGGTGAGGAAGTACTCTAGACCCTGGGCTCTAAGCCTATCGCCTATGGTGAATCCTTCCCGGGAGAGATAGTCGAAAGTGACATACCTCCCGGAGGTGACGACCTTTCCGGCCAACGGCCTAACATGAACCACCCTAGGCGGGGAACGATCCGGAGGAGGTTGCCTCGCGGGATCGTGCCGCGCCTTGGAGCGCCGCTCGGGACCGGCCACGGGACGGGACCTCTTTCTAACAACTCCCTTGCGAGGCATCTTGACCTAAACGAGATGAAAACCTAGAGAACGAAGAAGGATCGATAGAGGAAGCTCGGGACTGACTTGAAAAGACCTAGGAACGGACGAAAACTCAATGTCCGGCGAAGAATCGACGGGAAAAGGGCTTGGAGACGATCGAGGATGACCTAAGAGTCGGCTCTAGGGCTTTGTGAACAGTGGCGGCTTGAGAAAAAGTGTTTGCGAAACGACAAACCTAGGGTTAAAAAGTCGGATCCCGACTGCGAGTCGACTCCCCTGAGTCGCGAGTCGACTCGACCTCGAGTCGACTCCAGAAAATGCGCGAGTCGACTCTCCTTATGCGCCTGTAGACTTCGAGTCGACTCCCGACAATGTGCGAGTCGACTCCCCCTCAGCTGCCAACTTTGCGAGTCGACTCCCCCAAATGCGCGAGTCGACTCCCCCTTAGGAGCCGGCTCTGAAACTTACTCGAGTCATCTCTAACCTTGGCACGCACTTAAAAATCATGCTATAACCGTGCCAAATGAGGGAAAATCACCTAGTTGGGATCTGATTTGATGATCATTGAATAGAAACTCTATTTTAACCTCATTTTAACCATCAAAATCAATTAATCTAGTGGAAACTCCCACTAGGATGGGTCAATCACTCCTAATCCCCTCCTAAGTACACTGAACCTCTCTTCACTTAGGGGTTTTGTGAAAATATCTGCTAATTGATCATCAGTACAAACAAATTGGAGAGTCACATCACCATTCAATACATGATCTCTTATGAAGTGATGTCTTATCTCAATGTGTTTAGTTCTTGAGTGTTGAATTGGATTTTTAGTTAGGTTTATGGCACTTGTATTATCACAATTAATGGGGATTTTATCTTGTTTAATGCCATAATCTTCTAATTGTTGTTTAATCCACAAGATTTGAGCACAACAACTCCCGGCTGCAATATATTCAGCTTCTGCAGTGGATAATGCAACCGAGTTTTGTTTCTTGCTAAACCATGAGATTAGATTTTCTCCTAGAAATTGACAAGACCCGCTGGTACTTTTTCTATCAAGCTTACATCCAGCGAAGTCTGAATCTGTGTACCCTATTAAGTTTAGGCTAGATTCTTTAGAGTACCACAGCCCTATGTTCTTAGTTCCTATTAAGTATTTAAAGATTCTCTTAACTGCAGCTAGGTGTGATTCTTTAGGATTAGCCTGATATCTAGCACACATGCACACACTAAACATAATATCAGGCCTACTTGCAGTAAGATACAGTAAAGAACCTATCATACCTCTATAAAGTTTTTGATCTACAGATTTACCTGATTCATCTTGGTCTAACTTACACGATGAGCTCATGGGGGTGCTGATTGACTTGTTTCCCTCCATATCGAACTTCTTGAGCATCTCCTTGATATATTTGGCTTGATTGATGAAGATGCCTCCTTCAGATTGTTTGATTTGAAGCCCGAGGAAGTAGTTCAGCTCTCCCATCATGCTCATCTCAAACTCACTCTGCATCAAATCAGCAAATTCCTCGCAGTGGCGATTGTTAGTAGCACCGAAAATGATATCATCAACATAAATCTGTACTAATAACATATCCTTATTTTTCTTTTTCAGAAATAATGTTGTATCTACATTTCCCCTAAAGAATCCATGTTCTAATAGAAATTTACTAAGTCTCTCATACCATGCTCTAGGTGCTTGTTTTAGACCATAAAGTGCTTTGTTCAGTTTATACACATGATTGGGGTATTGATGATTTTCAAAACCAGGAGGTTGTTCCACATATACCTCCTCATTAATAAACCCATTTAGAAAAGCACTTTTTACATCCATTTGATATAGCTTGAAGTCCTTAGAGCATGCATATGCTAATAATAGTCTAATAGCCTCAAGTCTAGCTACGGGAGCAAAGGTTTCATCAAAGTCTATACCTTCTTCTTGATTATAACCCTTTGCTACTAGTCTAGCCTTATTCCTTATAACAATTCCATTTTCATCTAGCTTATTTTTATATATCCATTTTGTACCTATAATTGGATATTCAGAAGGTCTCTCTACTAGATCCCACACTTTATTTCTAGTAAATTGGTTTAGTTCTTCTTGCATTGCATTTATCCAATTTAAATCATTTTCGGCTTCTTCTATATGTTTGGGCTCAAAGTGTGAAACAAAAGCTAGATGGTTATTCAAATTTCTAAGGGATGCTCTAGTCCTAACGGGTTGGGATGGATCATCTAGAATTAGTTCCTTAGGATGCCCATGAGCATACCTCCAAGCTTTAGTTAGCCCATGATCCACTATAGGCTCTTGGTTTGATGATTCTCCTTCAATCAACTTTTGATTATCATCTTGTAATCCCATCTCATCTATCTTTTCTTCAAGTATTTCAATATCATCATCAAAATTAACCTTCTTACTAGATGAGATGTCACTAGAGTCATCAAAAACAACATGTATAGATTCTTCTATAACTAGGGTTCTTTTATTAAAGATTCTATAGGCTTTACTAGTTGTAGAATAACCTAGGAATATTCCTTCATCAGATTTTGGATCAAATTTTCCTAGATTATCTTTCCCATTATTATGTACAAAACACCTACATCCGAAAACATGAAAATAGTTAACCTTTGGTTTTCTGTTTTTCCACAGTTCATATGGTGTTTTCTTTATGATGGGTCTTAATAGAACTCTATTTAATACATGGCAAGAAGTATTAATGGCTTCTCCCCAAAAGTACTTAGGGAGGTTACTTTCACATAACATCGTTCTAGCCATTTCCTCTAGGGTTCTATTTTTCCTTTCCACAACTCCATTTTGTTGTGGTGTCCTAGGTGCTGAGAAATTATGGGTTATCCCCTTTTTACTACAAAATTCATCAAATAATTGATTTTCGAATTCGGTACCATGGTCACTTCTAATAGCTATAACTGAGGACTCTCTAGCATTTGTTACTTCCTTATGGAACTTCTTAAACATAGAAAATGCTTGATCCTTATGCGCTAGAAACATGACCCATGTGTACCTAGAGTAATCATCTACTATAACTAGACCATATTTATTTCCACCTAGGCTTGTTGTTCTAGTTGGACCAAATAGGTCCATGTGTAGTAATTCTAGAGGCCTAGAAGTAGAGACACATTTTATGGATTTAAAAGAGTTTTTAGATTGTTTGCCAAATTGACATGCTTCACATATTTTGTTCTTTTCAAATTTTAATTTTGGCAAACCTATCACGGAGTCTCTTTTAACTAGTTTAGTTATTGTGTCCATGCTTGCATGACCTAACTTACGGTGCCATAACCAACTAGCATCATTTTCTTTAGTTTTATTAACAACTAGACATTGGTTATGTTTTGTAAGGTCTTCTAGATCTACCACATATACATTTCCACGTCTCATCCCTTTAAAAACTAAACTATTATCATTAGTATTTGTTATAATGCACAGTGATGGTTTAAACATAACATCATATCCTTTGTCACATAATTGACTAATGCTTAACAAGTTATGCTTAAGACCATCAACATATCTAACATTATCTATAAAAGTAGAAGGGGTGATTTGAACTTTACCAATACCAATGATGTGACCTTGGTTGTTGTCTCCAAACGTCACAGCACCTCCCTTCTTAGCTTCAAGGGTGAAAAATTGGTCTTTATCACCCGTCATGTGCCTTGAGCAGCCACTATCCAAATACCAGCAATTTTTGTTGACCTTGGCTGCAAGACACTCCTACACAAGCAAATCATGTCATCTTAGGTACCCAAGTTTTCTTGGGTCCTTCATGGTTAGTCAAGTTTGTTCCTTTTGGAACCCATACCCTTTTAATTTTTCTTTTAGTTTTACTTTTCCTAAAATTACATACATTTGCTTTATGGCCTACTGTACCACAACAAAAGCAGGTTATTTTCTTAGTTTTTGTTTCCCCAGCTTTAACAAAGAAGTTACTAAGAAGTTTTTGCTTATTCCTTGGTTTATATCCTAAACCGGCTTTATTAAACACTGCACGTTGACTATTTAGTATCATGTTTAATTTTTCAGAACTATAGGTAAATCTTTCAACTAAGGGTTTGTATTTGTTAAGTTCTTTAGTTAGTGTCTGATTTTCGGCTTTTAGATCATTAAGTTCTTTAGTAAGATCCTTATCTAAGGTTTGTTTATATTTTTTAAGTTCTGAAAATTCCTTAGTTAGTTTTTCATTTTCTTTAGTTAAGGTGTTGGTCTTTTGAGTTAAAAGTTGGTTGCTTGTTTTAAGTTCCATATTTTCTTTGGTGATTAAATCCTTATCCTTAACTAATTTATCGTATTTATGTAGGTATGATTGATTAGTTATTTTCAATTCTTTATTCTTAAGATTTATAGCCTTATATTCTACCATTAATTCATTAAATGCATCATAAAGTTCATCAAATGAAAAATCATAGTGCGTATCGGAAGTTACCTCATTTTCGTTGGCCATGAAACAAAAATTGGCCTTCTCTTCTTGTTCTTCATCCGATGATGAAGATGATGCGTCGGAGTCCGATAGGGTGGTGACAAGGGCTTTCTTCTTCTTCTTGTACTTGCTGCTCTTCTTTAGTAAGGGACACTCAGCTCGGATGTGTCCCGGCTTTTTGCACTCATAGCAGCCGGTCCCCTCACTTTCCCTTTCCTTACCTTTGTCCTTGCGGTAGGAATTTGAGGGGCCTCTCCTTTGATGATAGGACTTCTTGTGGTTGATGAATTTCTTGAACTTGCGCACAAGAAGAGCCTCACCACCATCTTCCTCATCTTCTTCTTCTTCACTGCTGCTGCTGCAAGACAAGTCCTTGTTAGAAGAAGTAGATTTTAAAGCTATTACCTTTTTCTTATGGGAGGACTCTTCCTCGTTGTGTTGTTTCATGGTAAGCTCATGCGTCATAAGGGATCCAAGGAGCTCTTCAAGTGGAAGCTTGTTCAAGTCTTTAGCTTCTTGGATTGCCGTCACTTTAGCTTCCCACGACCTTGGTAGACACCGAAGGATTTTTCTGACAAGTTCACTGTTAGTATAGTTCTTGCCAAGGCTTTTTAGGCCATTGACAATATCAGTAAACCTAGTGAACATGCATGTAATTGTTTCGTTAGAGTCCATTTTAAATAGTTCATATTTATGAACCAAAATATTTATTTTGGACTCTTTCACTTGATTCGTGCCCTCATGGGTCACTTCAAGTCTGTCCCAAATCTCTTTTGCAGAATTGCAAGTAGAGACCCTATTGAATTCATTACGGTCTAAGGCACAATAGAAGACATTCATTGCTTTAGAGTTTAATTGTGCCTTCCTCATGTCATGTTCATCCCAGTCCATTTCAAGTTTAGGTACCTTAACACCATCTACGTATATGGATGGGATGTATGGCCCATTTACTACAATGGACCACATCTCATAGTCTTGGGCTTGGATGAATATTCTCATCCTAGCCTTCCAGTATGAGTAGTCAGATCCATTGAAGAAAGGGGGTCTTTGGGTGGACTGACCCTCAATGTGAGAAGATCCAAATGGGGTTGTCATTTTGATCTTTTAACTCTTGAGTGGAAGAGTCTTTGGCTCTGATACCACTTGTTGCCCAGATAGACAACCCAAGAGGGGGGGGGGGGGGGGTGAATTGGGTTTTTAAATTAACTTAGCTAATTAAAACTTTGTGGATGATTAACTAAATACTATAGCCAGTTATTTAATTAAAGCTAAGTGCTGTGAGTAATGTGTGGGGAAGAAGATGAGAGACAATGCACTACAAACACAAAGTTTTATAGTGGTTCGGAGCTAACCCTTGCTCCTACGTCCACTCCCCAAGTCTCACTTGGGAATTTCACTATAACCCCCTTGGATTACAGCCGGTTGTTTTGCAAGCTCACAACCGAACTTGTTGTTTTACGAGCTCACAACGAACTCGGTCGGTTTTCCCAGGCTCACCGACTAGAACCAACCCCGATTGTTTTTCCGGGCTCACAATCAAACCCTTACACTCGTTGGTTTTAAACCGGCTCACCAACCAACCTTAATCCCCTTGATTCAATCCCCCGATTGAATCAAGTAAATACACGAGATAGAAGAAAACAGAAGATAGCTTCTCAAAAAGCAGATTTAAAACAATATAATCGTAAAGGAGTTAGAAGCCCTCAAACGCTTTTAAGATGGTGAAGAGGTGTGGCTTCTGGAACTCCGGTCTCCTCTTGAAAGAGTGATCGACTTGAAAGCAGGAGGAGGAAGCTTTGAATGCTAGGAAGATGTTGGTGGAGCAGTAAATGCAGATCTTCCCTTTTTCTCGTTGAAGAGCACTTAGAGAGCTTGAAGACTTGAATGCTAGGAGTGGAATGTGTGTTCTCTACCTTGCTACAGTCTTCTGTGGCTATTTAAGCCAACCCCCACGGAAACTAGCCGTTACTCTGCTTTTTCTGGCCGTTCTGCACACTCTGCGCAGCCTGACAATGTGACCGTTGGTGGGTTGGAGTCGACTCGCGCGATCAGGAGTCGACTCGGCTGTAGCAGGAGTCGACTCGAGCTTTTCCGGAGTCGACTCGGCAACTGTTCCCAGTTTGAATTAAAGTAGTCGTCTTGACTGGGAGTCGACTCGTCTTGACCCGGAGTCGACTCGCCAACTTCTGGCGCTGACCTGGCAATTTTGGAGTCGGCTCATCCTCTGTAGTCCGTGGATCCAAATTTGAATTTTGTCCACTCGAGTCGACTCGACTGTCCTGGGAGTCGACTCGAATCTCAGAGCCCGAACTCCCGATTCTCTGTCTTTTGGCTCATCCAGTCTTGGAGTCGACTCGAACTTCCTTGGAGTCGACTCGGCTCTCAGTTTTCGAAAGTTGGTCTTCTGCCTTTTGACGTGAAGCTTGTCTTGGAGTCGACTCGAGCTGTCTGGGAGTCGACTCGAATCTCAGAGGTAGTAACATGGTCTTCTGTCTGTCGATGGTCGCACAGTCTCGGAGTCGACTCGCGTACTGCGGGAGTCGACTCGAATCTCAGAGTCCATAAAACGCTCTTTGACTTTTTCTTTGTGTACCGCTGGGAGTCGACTCGCGTTCCACTGGAGTCGACTCGAATCTCAGAGTCCATAAAAAACTGCTCTTCTGTCCTTCTGTCTGTTTTCAGTCGGAGTCGACTCGTACTGATCAGGAGTCAACTCGAGCTCGTGCCAGTGACCTTGATACGCTTGGAGTCGACTCGTGATACTCGGGAGTCGACTCGAGTCTCAGACATTGGTTCATGCAGACTTCTTAACTTATCCAAAATACTATGAACCAAGTCTAGAAACACTTGGACAGGATTTTCACTGAAACACTCAATTGAATTCATTAGTAATCACAAGATATACTCAATTGCTTTGAGCTCATCAAAATCAAATGGGGTTTTAATCAATCACTCCACAATAATGGCATCAATGTCTAATGAACTTTAATGCCAGCATGAGAACATGAAGACTGCCGGGGATATATTGAATCACATGCAAGAGTTGTAGGGCGAACAGAGTCGCGCAGCATGGTTTGAAGTGTCTAAAAGGCTCTTCAAGGCCAAGATACGCGAAGGGCAGTTCGTCCATAATCATAGTTTGACCATGATAAAGGATTTTGAGGAGCTTGAGAAGCTCGGCATGACCATGCACAAGGAATTGCAAACGGATTTGATCCCGCAATTCCTTCCAGCTTCATATGAACAGTTTATAGTAAACTATCATATGAACAAGACTCTATGCACCAAAACTGAATTGTTAAATAAATTGGTAACTACCTTAGGAACCTTGAAGAGTTCAAGGGGCATAGTTTTCGCTGTCGAGTTGGCTTCTACTTCCAAGAGAGAGTCTACCTGGAAGAAGAAGAAGCCTGCGAAGAAGCAGAAGACCAGGAAAAGGCCAAGTAAAAAAGTTCCAAGAAAAGGGCCGATTGCAAGGGAAAGTGTTTTCATTGCATTGTGGACGGCCATTGCAAGAGGAACTGTCCTACATACATGGGAAGCATAAAAAGCAAGAAAGGGTGACACACCTTAAGAAGGTATGTCAGATATGCTCAGGATACTTAGGAACTGTTACCTACTGCTAGCAGAAATTTGATTTCTGTATCTTGTTTAGCACAAAAAGATTTTTATAAGACTGCTGTTCCATTTATTTGAGAAATAAATTGGTTCCACGTGGTTTATGATTGACAGTCTCTATCACTTACATTTGGATGTACCTGTAAAATTATCTGAGCAAATAGTGAGTACCATAGGATCCAAAAGATCTAGAGATGAGATAAATTTAAAGTATTTGTGGCTCCTCAGGCTTGGCCATATAGGAGAAGATAGAGAAACATGGGCTTTCGACTCATTGACTTCCAAGTCATATCCGATTTGTGAATCCTACCTTCAAGGAAAGATGGCCAAATTACCCTTTGTAGGACACGGGAAGAGGTCCACTGAAATACTTACCCTAGTACACACTGACGTTTGTAGCCCATTCGATGTGCAAGCTAGGAAAAATAATTGTTTACTTCATTTACCGATGATTACTCACGGTATTGATATGTGTATGAGACACAAATCTGAAGCTTTTGAAAAGTTCAAAGAGTTCAGATATGAAGTAGAAAAACAAATAGGAAAACTCATTAAGGTTCTTCGATCGGATCGAGAAGGTAAACACCTTAGTGGAGAGTTCCGAGATTATCTCAAGAAGAATGGTATTGTTTCACAATGGACCCCTTCTGGTACATCTCAGCTCAACGGGGTGTCTGAGAAGGGGAATCAGACCCTATTGGATATGGTCAGGTCCATGATGAGCTTCACTGATTTACCCTTGTTTCTTTAGAGAGATACCCTATTTTCAGCTATTTACTTATTGAATAGAATTTTCTCTAAATCTGTTCCTACCATACCGTATGAGATATGACATGGTAAGAAGCCAAGTCTTAGTTATCTCAAGATTTGGGGATGTCCGGCCCACATCAAGCGACAACAGGCGGACAAGTTAGAGGATAAGACAATTAATACTCGTTTTATTGGATATCCTAAAGAGTCATTAGGATACGATTTTTCCGTCCCAATGGATCACAAAGTGTTTGTGAGCCGACATGCAATCTACATTGAATAATAGTTTATCCTTGATAGAGGCAGTGAGAGAAAAATTGAGCTCGAAGAGAAAGTCTCTGAAGAGCAACGAGTCATTGTGCCTATAGAACCTATTCGTAGTGAGCCAGTACATGTTGTATCTCCTCCACCTCGTAAGTTTAGTAGGATCTTCCATCCTCCTGAAAGGTACTTAGGTATGCTTACAGAGGATGAAGAGGAAGTGTTCCATGGGAGATAGGGATCAAGGTAAGGATCCCAATACCTACAACGAGGCGATGTTAGACATCGATTCTGAGCAATGGTTGGAAGCAATGAAGTCAGAGATGGACTCCATGCATTCCAACCAAGTCTGGACCTTAGTAGATCCACCAGAAGGTATAGTACCTATTGGTTGTAATTAGATTTACAAAAGGACAAAAAGGTTTGAATGGCTAGGTAGAGACCTATAAGGCAAGGCTAGTAGCAAAAGGTTATAATCGATACGAAGGCATTGATTATCAGGATATCTTTTCACCTGTAGCCATGCTGAAGTCTATTCAAATATTGCTCGCTGTTGCAGCATATCATGATATTGTGATGGTGATCACAAGGTCTGTAAACTGCAAATATCCATCTATGGACTAAAGCAAGCATCTCGGAGTTGGAAAACTCATTTCAACGATGTAATCAAATCGTTTGATTTCATCAAGAACGAAGAGGAACCATGTGTTTATAAGAAGGTTAGTGGGAGGGCTATTGTATTTCTCGTATTGTACGCGGATGATATCCTTCTTGTTGGGAATGATATTCACATGCTAACTAAAGTCAAGGTATGGTTGTCTAAGAAATTATCTATGAAAGACCTTGGGAAAGTATCATATATTTTGGAAATTAAGGTCTATAAAAATATATCTAAGAGGATGCTTGTCCTATCACAGAATATGTACATAGAGGGAGTGCTGAAGAGGTTCGGCATGGAAACCTCTGAAAGGAGATTATTACTCCTTAGGCATGGGATAAATCACTCTAAGAAGATGTGCCCCAACACATCTGAAGAGATTTAGCGGATGAGCAAGATCCCTTATGCTTTGGCTATAGGGAGCCTCATGTATGCCATGCTATGTACATGACCTGATATAACACATGCTGTGAGTGTCACGAACATATATCAGTCAAATCCAGGCAACGAGCACTGGATAGCTGTGAAGAACAGTCGTAGGTACTTGGGAAGAACTAAGGACATGTTCTTGGTCTTTAGGAGAAGATCAGAGTTAAAGGTAGAAGGATACACACATTTGATGATAGAAAGTCTACATTAGAATATGTGCAATAGTGTTCGGTAATTTGGAAGAGTTCCAAACAATCGATCATTACAGATTCTACCTTAAAAACTGAATGTATCGCCACCTCTAAGGGTGCAGTGGAAACCTTCTGGATTAAGAGGTTTATTGCAGAATTAGGTGTAATGTCATCCGATGCTATAACACTATACTGCGATAACAATGGCACCATAGCATTAGCTAAGAAGCCAAGGTCTCACCAGAAGTCTAAGCACATAGAGCGGTAGTTTAACCTGATATGCGACTATCTCGAAAAGAAATAAGTAGAGGCATAGAGAGTAGACTCCACAGTCAACGTGGTAGACCCATTCCCTAAGAAACTAAGTCAGCAGAAAATTGAAGCACATCTTGAGAAGATGGGGCTTAAATTTATGGCTGATTGGCTTTAGTGCAAGTGGGAGATTGTTAGAAATATGCCCTAGAAGCCAATTTGGCTGACGCATTATTTTGTTTTGGGACATAAATTTGTACTTGACCTAATAATGAATTTATTAGGATGGGCATTCTTTTCATTCATGTTCTTATGCGTCCATGAATCGTCCAAGGAATTAATAAGATGATGATGCATATTCTCAAGAGTTGAGAATTTGAGGCATGTGTCATTGGTGATTAATTCCTGAATTGCTCCTGATCGATGGATCCATCACGAGGGACGGTGATCGATCCGCTGAGATTAGTGCACATATCACTTAGTCAGATGGATGAGTCTTGAGTCCACAGTGTAGGGACACTGGAGTGATTGTGTAAGTGCTTGTTAGAGAACAAGGGTACTGAGCGTGACCAAAGCAAGTAGTCACTTGGATGTCTATCCACTCGTCAGTGACTTACTTGATGCTGCAGTTGTATGACTGGTCCTTTGACCTGCAATGCCTCGGCTATTCACAGTGAGGTTGCTGTAGTTTGACGAGCACATAAACATGGGCCCTATCCATTTGGGTCCTTGTGGTGCAGATTGGCTGCAGTAGGTTCATTGCAGGAGTAGGGGTGCATCTAGATGGAATCTATCGACCTTGATAGATTAGGAGAGATCCTATGTGATTTATGAGACTGAGTTCGTAAATCCTTGGCCAAGGTAGTTTTTGGAAAAAGAGTTTTCCAATCTCGAACTGGAGTCGAATAAATTTTACATATGACAGATGATGGGGTTTGACGAGTTATCCATGACCTCCATCCTGTTCGGATCCACGATAGAGGGACTGTATCATACGCTAACTGCACCTAGAGGTTCATCTATTCTACTCTGCTGGGTTGCCACTACATGCTGCTAGGTGTCACTGGTGGATTGTGAGACTCAGAGGCATTCACTTGATGATCAGTGAACCCGAATGAGAAGAGTTGGAATTGTTCCAACCCATTGAAAGGAGTTTCAATGATATTGTGATAGGGATCACAACATATCTCACTACCAGACAGAATAGAACCTATGGGGTCACACACAATAGAGGATCTGATCGATCTAATGGTTGGATTGTGATTTGGAATCACAATAGTTTGTAATTGTCAATTTGATTGATAATTAGTTTAACCCACTAAGAGTTAGTGAGTTGAAGAAGGAATTAATTGTAATTGGATTGCAATTTGATTGAATCAATTGGACTTAATTAATTGGGCTCGATCTTATATGATAAGGTTCAAGAGTCCTACTTGGAGTAGGACACCTAGAGTTCTAATTAGATTAGGACTTCAAATTATTAGAGTCCTACTTGGAGTAGGATTGCTAAAGTTCTAATTGGATTAGGACTAAAATTATAAAAGTCCTAATTGGATTAGGACTAAAATTATATGAGTCCTAATTGGATTAGGATTCCTAGAGTCCTAATTAATTTTGGTCCAATAGATAAAGATGACTCCTAATTAGATTAGGATTCATGTGAATCAAATAGGGAGACTAATTGGGTTCTACTTAGATTAAGATTCAATGAACCAAGGACCACCTAATTCCTAATTTGATTAGGATTAGAAGGGAGGGGCAAGAGCCACTCCCTTCCTCGGATGCTCCCGGGATCCGCATCCCGGATGACCGGGATGCGCGACCCGGATGGACGGGACTCGCGTCCCGGATGCCCGGGACGCGAGACCCGTTTTGGCCAAACATTGGTGCGGCTCCTCCTAACTTCTAGGAGGAGTCCACACCTAGGGCTTCAAAGAAAAAGAATAAAAAAGGGGGCAGCCCCCTTTGGGATATATTCTTGGTGGTTCTTTTTAGGCGAGTAGCCTCCATCTCTCCCTCTCTTCCTTCTTCCATCCGCAAGGTAAAAGAGGAGCAGCAAGGATGTTTGATTCTTCCTCCTCTTCATCAGATGCATGGAAGAAAACAAAGAGAGAAAGGTGTTTCTCTCTTCCTCCTTCTTCTTCCATGGTAAAGAAAAGAAAAGAAAGCGTTTCTTCCTTCTCCTTCTTTCTCCTCTTGGAAACAATCAAGAGTTGATTGCTTAGAGAAGTTCCAACCATCAAAAGGGATCTCTGCAAGGGAGCTAGCACCCCGGTGAGATCGCAACCTCGATCAATCCAGATCTTCGTGTGGATACCCGTAGAGGCCGGACACTTGTGCGGCTTCAAGCGAACCTGATTTCCACGATCATCAAATAGCGGTGAAGATCTACCCGCTCAAAGGTAAAGATTTGATCTTTATAATTTTAATTGTAGATCTGAAAATTAATCAAGTAATTAATTTTAATCCTTTCCTTCAGATTTCATGATCTTCTGAGTTAGAGAACTCAGAATTTTTTTGAAATCTACGTTCCTCTGGACGTTCATGAGATGAACGACCCCGCGCGCGTCCTTCCGCTGCGATCGTCGCAACGCGTGTGAGGGTAAACCGACAGTGGTATCAGAGCCAGTTTTTTTTTTTAGGATTAAGATTAACATTAATAGACTTGATTAGGATTTTATTAGATCTGAATTTTAATATTCATGCTTGCTGAAATTTTCTGCGTGCTGAAATTTCAGATTTTAGAAATTTCAGCATGCTGATTTTTATTCTTATGATGTTGCATGTTGATTTTAAATTACAATGAGATTGAAACAATTAAAAATCATGTCTTGTATAATCAGAGATTCAGTTGGTAGCATGATTAAAATTAAAATTATCAGATCTGAAATTATATGCATGAGATGCATGTGATAAGAATCAATCATGGATTCATGATCATAAAAATATATTTTTCTGTTTATGCCTATGCTTAAAAGGAAAATTATATATGCATGAGATGAATAAGATATGATCAAATCATGGATTCATGATAATTAAAGGATGTCAACTCGAGTCGACTTAAGGTTAACTCGAGTTGACTCCAAGCATACATGAGTCGACCCCTGTTTGAGGATGTGTTTAAAATGTATGCATGAGATGTATGTATTAGTTAAACAAAATTTATTTGCATGAGATGTAAATAAAATTCTTAAAAATAGGACATTTACATAAGATGTAAACTGAAACAATTATGTCATTTACATAAGATGTAATCACATAATATATGAAAGAGTTTCATATTTACATAGGATGTAAACTTGAACCAATGTGACATTTACATAAGATGTAATTACATAATATTTGGTTTGGGATAGATTGTTACATTAAATGCAAATCCTTTGAGACCTAAAACCTTCTCAATCAGTCGAGAGTGAACGATGCATTGAGCTAGCCATATTTGATTAATTGATCTAATTGGTGTCTAGAAAAGCATTAAAGGTGGTTACTTAATTAGGACCTTACTCTCTGAGTAAGGAGAGCCTCCCACCTGCTTACCTGGCCAATTGATCGATTACCTCCTATGAATAGCTCAAAGTTGGAATCACTAAGACTAGATTACCTAATATTAAGTCTTAAGGTCTTCCACCGTAGTAGAGTTGCTAAGGTCTTTCCGGCGTTGATTTGTCTCGGCTGGATACAGTGGGCAAGTTGCATCGGGGGACTGGATCTCTCTATTGGCATGAGATGTTGTGGGGTAGAGGTGGGGTTGGGTACCAATAACTGTTAGGTGAGGGCCCAATGACGACTTTACTTCTGCGGGAATTACGGTGGGTCTGACTTAACCAAGGAACGGGACCAATAACTGTTAGGTGAGGTTCTTATGACTTGGAGACCAAGTAGGCTACAACTTGCTTGAGAAGCATTGTACAAAGAGTTGTACACTTATCATTTATGTGTCATCAATAACTGTTAGGTGAGGTGGCATGTAAATTGGTGGGACCGTAGCACCCCACTTGAAATCTAGAGTCGCAGGTTTCCGTTTCTCTACCGGAGGAGTGTAAGAGATTCGAGAAAATAGTGGGAGGTGTTTGTTTTAAATGTCCTTAAAACAAATAGAGTTCAAGTACAAAATTCTAACTAGAATCTTTACTCTCTGAGGATTATAAAGTCAGCTTCCAAACTCTTAACTCATATCCTAAAGAACCACCGTTTGACCAAACCCAATTATAAAGACTGGCTCTGCAATTTCAAAATAGTTTTGAATTGTGTGAAATTAGGGTGTGTGCTAGACCATGAATTTTCTGTGTTACCAGTCCGTCTGATCACTGATCAGCATAAGATGCATGACAAGTGGACGAACAATGACAATAAAATTAGGTGCTATATAATGGCATCAATGTCCAATGAACTTTAATGCCAGCATGAGAACATGAAGACTGCCGGGGATATATTGAATCACATGCAAGAGTTGTAGGGCGAACAGAGTCGCGCAGCATGGTTTGAAGTATCTAAAAGGCTCTTCAAGGCCAAGATACGCGAAGGGCAGTTCGTCCATAATCATAGTTTGACCATGATAAAGGATTTTGAGGAGCTTGAGAAGCTCGGCATGACCATGCACAAGGAATTGCAAACGGATTTGATCCCGCAATTCCTTCCAGCTTCATATGAACAGTTTATAGTAAACTATCATATGAACAAGACTCTATGCACCAAAACTGAATTGTTAAATAAATTGGTAACTACCTTAGGAACCTTGAAGAGTTCAAGGGGCATAGTTTTCGCTGTCGAGTTGGCTTCTACTTCCAAGAGAGAGTCTACCTGGAAGAAGAAGAAGCCTGCGAAGAAGCAGAAGACCAGGAAAAGGCCAAGTAAAAAAGTTCCAAGAAAAGGGCCGATTGCAAGGGAAAGTGTTTTCATTGCATTGTGGACGGCCATTGCAAGAGGAACTGTCCTACATACATGGGAAGCATAAAAAGCAAGAAAGGGTGACACACCTTAAGAAGGTATGTCAGATATGCTCAGGATACTTAGGAACTGTTACCTACTGCTAGCAGAAATTTGATTTCTGTATCTTGTTTAGCACAAAAAGATTTTTATAAGACTGCTGTTCCATTTATTTGAGAAATAAATTGGTTCCACGTGGTTTATGATTGACAGTCTCTATCACTTACATTTGGATGTACCTGTAAAATTATCTGAGCAAATAGTGAGTACCATAAGATCCAAAAGATCTAGAGATGAGATAAATCTAAAGTATTTGTGGCTCCTCAGGCTTGGCCATATAGGAGAAGATAGAGAAACATGGGCTTTCGACTCATTGACTTCCAAGTCATATCCGATTTGTGAATCCTACCTTCAAGGAAAGATGGCCAAATTACCCTTTGTAGGACACGGGAAGAGGTCCACTGAAATATTTACCCTAGTACACACTGACGTGTGTAGCCCATTCGATGTGCAAGCTAGGAAAAATAATTGTTTACTTCATTTACCGATGATTACTCACGGTATTGATATGTGTATGAGACACAAATCTGAAGCTTTTGAAAAGTTCAAAGAGTTCAGATATGAAGTAGAAAAACAAATAGAAAAACTCATTAAGGTTCTTCGATCGGATCGAGAAGGTAAACACCTTAGTGGAGAGTTCCGAGATTATCTCAAGAAGAATGGTATTGTTTCACAATGGACCCCTTCTGGTACATCTCAGCTCAACGGGGTGTCTGAGAAGGGGAATCAGACCCTATTGGATATGGTCAGGTCCATGATGAGCTTCACTGATTTACCCTTGTTTCTTTAGAGAGATACCCTATTTTCAGCTATTTACTTATTGAATAGAATTTCCTCTAAATCTGTTCCTACCATACCGTATGAGATATGACATGGTAAGAAGCCAAGTCTTAGTTATCTCAAGATTTGGGGATGTCCGGCCCACATCAAGCGACAACAGGCGGACAAGTTAGAGGATAAGACAATTAATACTCGTTTTATTGGATATCCTAAAGAGTCATTAGGATACGATTTTTCCGTCCCAATGGATCACAAAGTGTTTGTGAGCCGACATGCAATCTACATTGAATAATAGTTATCCTTGATAGAGGCAGTGGGAGAAAAATTGAGCTCGAAGAGAAAGTCTCTGAAGAGCAACGAGTCATTGTGCCTATAGAACCTATTCGTAGTGAGCCAGTACATGTTGTATCTCCTCCACCTCGTAAGTTTAGTAGGATCTTCCATCCTCCTGAAAGGTACTTAGGTATGCTTACAGAGGATGAAGAGGAAGTGTTCCATGGGAGATAGGGATCAAGGTAAGGATCCCAATACCTACAACGAGGCGATGTTAGACATCGATTCTGAGCAATGGTTGGAAGCAATGAAGTCAGAGATGGACTCCATGCATTCCAACCAAGTCTGGACCTTAGTAGATCCACCAGAAGGTATAGTACCTATTGGTTGTAATTAGATTTACAAAAGGACAAAAAGGTTTGAATGGCTAGGTAGAGACCTATAAGGCAAGGCTAGTAGCAAAAGGTTATAATCGATACGAAGGCATTGATTATCAGGATACCTTTTCACCTGTAGCCATGCTGAAGTCTATTCAAATATTGCTCGCTGTTGCAGCATATCATGATATTGTGATGGTGATCACAAGGTCTGTAAACTGCAAATATCCATCTATGGACTAAAGCAAGCATCTCGGAGTTGGAAAACTCATTTCAACGATGTAATCAAATCGTTTGATTTCATCAAGAACGAAGAGGAACCATGTGTTTATAAGAAGGTTAGTGGGAGGGCTATTGTATTTCTCGTATTGTACGCGGATGATATCCTTCTTGTTGGGAATGATATTCCCATGCTAACTAAAGTCAAGGTATGGTTGTCTAAGAAATTATCTATGAAAGACCTTGGGAAAGTATCATATATTTTGGAAATTAAGGTCTATAAAAATATATCTAAGAGGATGCTTGTCCTATCACAGAATATGTACATAGAGGGAGTGCTGAAGAGGTTCGGCATGGAAACCTCTGAAAGGAGATTATTACTCCTTAGGCATGGGATAAATCACTCTAAGAAGATGTGCCCCAACACATCTGAAGAGATTTAGCGGATGAGCAAGATCCCTTATGCTTTGGCTATAGGGAGCCTCATGTATGCCATGCTATGTACATGACCTGATATAACACATGCTGTGAGTGTCACGAGCATATATCAGTCAAATCCAGGCAACGAGCACTGGATAGCTGTGAAGAACAGTCGTAGGTACTTGGGAAGAACTAAGGACATGTTCTTGGTCTTTAGGAGAAGATCAGAGTTAAAGGTAGAAGGATACACACATTTGATGATAGAAAGTCTACATTAGAATATGTGCAATGGTGTTCGGTAATTTGGAAGAGTTCCAAACAATCGATCATTACAGATTCTACCTTAAAAACTGAATGTATCGCCACCTCTAAGGGTGCAGTGGAAACCTTCTGGATTAAGAGGTTTATTGCAGAATTAGGTGTAATGTCATCCGATGCTATAACACTATACTGCGATAACAATGGCACCATAGCACTAGCTAAGGAGCCAAGGTCTCACCAGAAGTCTAAGCACATAGAGCGGTAGTTTAACCTGATATGCGACTATCTCGAAAAGAAATAAGTAGAGGCATAGAGAGTAGACTCCACAGTCAACGTGGTAGACCCATTCACTAAGAAACTAAGTCAGCAGAAAATTGAAGCACATCTTGAAAAGATGGGGCTTAAATTTATGGCTGATTGGCTTTAGTGCAAGTGGGAGATTGTTAGAAATATGCCCTAGAAGCCAATTTGGCTGACGCATTATTTTGTTTTGGGACATAAATTTGTACTTGACCTAATAATGAATTTATTAGGATGGGCATTCTTTTCATTCATGTTCTTATGCGTCCATGAATCGTCCAAGGAATTAATAAGATGATGATGCATATTCTCAAGAGTTGAGAATTTGAGGCATGTGTCATTGGTGATTAATTCCTGAATTGCTCCTGATCGATGGATCCATCACGAGGGACGGTGATCGATCCGCTGAGATTAGTGCACAGATCACTTAGTCAGATGGATGAGTCTTGAGTCCACAGTGTAGGGACACTGGAGTGATTGTATAAGTGCTTGTTAGAGAACAAGGGTACTGAGCGTGACCAAAGCAAGTAGTCACTTGGATGTCTATCCACTCGTCAGTGACTTACTTGATGCTGCAGTTGTATGACTGGTCCTTTGACCTGCAATGCCTCGGCTATTCACAGTGAGGTTGCTGTAGTTTGACGAGCACATAAACATGGGCCCTATCCATTTGGGTCCTTGTGGTGCAGATTGGCTGCAGTAGGTTCATTGCAGGAGTAGGGGTGCATCTAGATGGAATCTATCGACCTTGATAGATTAGGAGAGATCCTATGTGATTTATGAGACTGAGTTCGTAAATCCTTGGCCAAGGTAGTTTTTGGAAAAAGAGTTTTCCAATCTCGAACTGGAGTCGAATAAATTTTACATATGACAGATGATGGGGTTTGACGAGTTATCCATGACCTCCATCCTGTTCGGATCCACGATAGAGGGACTGTATCATACGCTAACTGCACCTAGAGGTTCATCTATTCTACTCTGCTGGGTTGCCACTACATGCTGCTAGGTGTCACTGGTGGATTGTGAGACTCAGAGGCATTCACTTGATGATCAGTGAACCCGAATGAGAAGAGTTGGAATTGTTCCAACCCATTGAAAGGAGTTTCAATGATATTGTGATAGGGATCACAACATATCTCACTACCAGATAGAATAGAACCTATGGGGTCACACACAATAGAGGATCTGATCGATCTAATGGTTGGATTGTGATTTGGAATCACAATAGTTTGTAATTGTCAATTTGATTGATAATTAGTTTAACCCACTAAGAGTTAGTGAGTTGAAGAAGGAATTAATTGTAATTGGATTGCAATTTGATTGAATCAATTGGACTTAATTAATTGGGCTCGATCTTATATGATAAGGTTCAAGAGTCCTACTTGGAGTAGGACACCTAGAGTTCTAATTAGATTAGGACTTCAAATTATTAGAGTCCTACTTGGAGTAGGATTGCTAAAGTTCTAATTGGATTAGGACTAAAATTATAAAAGTCCTAATTGGATTAGGACTAAAATTATATGAGTCCTAATTGGATTAGGATTCCTAGAGTCCTAATTAATTTTGGTCCAATAGATAAAGATGACTCCTAATTAGATTAGGATTCATGTGAATCAAATAGGGAGACTAATTGGGTTCTACTTAGATTAAGATTCAATGAACCAAGGACCACCTAATTCCTAATTTGATTAGGATTAGAAGGGAGGGGCAAGAGCCACTCCCTTCCTCGGATGCTCCCGGGATCCGCATCCCGGATGACCGGGATGCGCGACCCGGATGGACGGGACTCGCGTCCCGGATGCCCGGGACGCGAGACCCGTTTTGGCCAAACATTGGTGCGGCTCCTCCTAACTTCTAGGAGGAGTCCACACCTAGGGCTTCAAAGAAAAAGAATAAAAAAGGGGGCAGCCCCCTTTGGGATATATTCTTGGTGGTTCTTTTTAGGCGAGTAGCCTCCATCTCTCCCTCTCTTCCTTCTTCCATCCGCAAGGTAAAAGAGGAGCAGCAAGGATGTTTGATTCTTCCTCCTCTTCATCAGATGCATGGAAGAAAACAAAGAGAGAAAGGTGTTTCTCTCTTCCTCCTTCTTCTTCCATGGTAAAGAAAAGAAAAGAAAGCGTTTCTTCCTTCTCCTTCTTTCTCCTCTTGGAAACAATCAAGAGTTGATTGCTTAGAGAAGTTCCAACCATCAAAAGGGATCTCTGCAAGGGAGTTAGCACCCCGGTGAGATCGCAACCTCGATCAATCCAGATCTTCGTGTGGATACCCGTAGAGGCCGGACACTTGTGCGGCTTCAAGCGAACCTGATTTCCACGATCATCAAATAGCGGTGAAGATCTACCCGCTCAAAGGTAAAGATTTGATCTTTATAATTTTAATTGTAGATCTGAAAATTAATCAAGTAATTAATTTTAATCCTTTCCTTCAGATTTCATGATCTTCTGAGTTAGAGAACTCAGAATTTTTTTGAAATCTACGTTCCTCTGGACGTTCATGAGATGAACGACCCCGCGCGCGTCTTTCCGCTGCGATCGTCGCAACGCGTGTGAGGGTAAACCGACAGGAACAGCCTTTGGGTTTCACTTCCAATGATGGAGATCACAAGGTCTGCAAGCTGCAAAGGTCCATCTATGGACTAAAGCAAGCATCTCGGAGTTGGAACACTCATTTCGATGATGCAATCAAAACGTTTGATTTCATCAAAAACGAAGAGGAACCGTGTGTTTACAAAAAGGTTAGTGGGAGTGCTGTCGTATTTCTCGTACTGTACATGGACGACATCCTCCTGATAGGAAATGATATTCCCATGCTAACCTCGGTCAAGGTCTGGTTGTCAAAAGAGTTCTCCATGAAAGACCTTGGGGAAGCATCCTATATTTTGGGAATAAAGGTCTATAGAGATAGATCTAAAAGGATGCTTGGCCTATCACAGAAGATGTACATAGAGGAAGTGCTGAAAAGGTTCAGCATGGAAAACTCTAAAAGGGATCTCTTACCCCTAAGGCATGGAATTCATCTCTCCAAGAAGATGTGCCCCAACACATCTGAAGAGATTCAACGCATGAGCAAGATCCCCTATACATCGGCAATAGGGAGCCTCATGTATGCCATGCTATGTACACGACCTGATATAGCCCTTGCTGTGAGTGTCACAAGCAGATATCAGTCGAATCCAGGTGAAGAACACTGGACAGCTGTGAAGAATATTCTTAAGTACTTGAGAAGAACTAAAGATTTATTCTTGGTTTTTGGAGGATCATCAGAGTTGAAGATAGAAGGGTACACAGATTCAGACTTCATGACTGATGTCGATGAAAGGAAGTCAACATCTAGATATGTATTCTTGTGCAATGGTGGTACGGTGAATTGGAAGAGTTCTAAACAACCGATCATCGCTGACTCTACTATGGAAGCTGAATACATCGCCGCATCTGAAGCTGCTAAGGAAGGCTTCTAGTACAAAAAATTCATTGCAGAATTGGATGTGATGACATCAGATGCCATAACACTCTACTACGATAATAATGGCGCCATAGCTCTTGCTAAGGAACCAAGGTCTCATCAGAAGTCCAAGCATATAGAGCGGCGCTTCCACCTCATACGCGACTATGTTGAGAAGAAGTATGTCGAGGTGCAGAGAGTAGACTCCGCGGACAACGTGGCAGACCCGTTCACTAAGCAGTTAAGTCAACAAAAGACTGAAGCCCACCTTGAGAAGATGGAACTAAGATATATGACTGATTGGCTTTAGTGCAAGTGGAAGATTATTAGATGTATGCCCTAGAAGCCAATTTTGGCTGACACATTATTAATTCTGGGACATAATTTGTACTTGACTTTATTATTATTGAATAAATGAAAGGCATCTTTTTCATTCATATTGTTATTGTGTCTATGAATCGTCCAAGGAATTAATAAGATGATGATGCATATTCTCAAGAGTTGAGAATTTGAGCCATGTATCATTAGTGATTAATTTCTAAACGCTCCTGATCGATGGATCATCACGAGGACGGTGATCGATCCGACGAGATCAGTGCACACATTACTTTTTCTGTGGATGGACGAGACTCAAGTCCACGGTGTAGGAACATTGAAGTAATAGTGCAGGTACTTATTAGAGAATAAGGGTACTGAGCTTGACCAATACAAGAAGTCACTTGGATGTCTATCCATTCGTCAGTGACTTGCTTGATATTGCAGTAGTGTGACTGGTCCTTTGACCTGCGATGCTTCGGCTACTCACCGTGAGGTTATTGTAGTTTGACTGTACACATACATGGTCTCTAGCCATATGGATCCATGCAGTGTAGATTGGCTACAGTAGGTTCACTGTAGGAGTAGGGTATGCACCTATAAGGAATCTATCGACCTCGATAGATTAGGAGAGATCCTATATGATTTATAAGACTGAGTTCGTAAGACCTCGGCCGGGGCAGTATACACAGTGGAGAAAGAGTTTTCCACTCTCGAACTTAAGTCGAATAAATCTTCACATACGACAGACGATGGGGTTTGACGAGTTGTCCATGACCTCCGTCCTGTAGGGATCCACGATAGTAGGACTGTATCACATATTAACTGCACCTAGAGGTTCATCATTCTATTCTGCTGGGTAGCCACTACATGCTGCTAGGTGTCACTGGTGGATGGTGAGACTCACAGAGAATATCTCGATGATCGATAAATCCTAATGAGTTAAGTTCGAATCGTTCCAACCCATTGAAAGGAGTTTTCAATGATATTGAGATAAAGATCGCAATATATCTCACTACCAGTCAGAATAGAACCTATGGGATCACACACACTAGAAGTATTGACCGATCCGATGGTTGAAAAGTGATTATGAATCACAAGTAATCAATTCGATTGATAATAAGTTGAAGAAGAAATGGGAATTGATTAATTGGATTTAAAACACGAATCCTACTTGGAGTGGGATTCCTAGAGTCCTAATTGGATTAGGACTGGGAGTCCTACTTGGAGTAGGACTGGGAGTCCTACTTGAAGTAGGATTCCCACAATCCTAATTAGATTAGGATTTTGAATTGATTTTGGATTCCTACTTAGAATAGGATTCCTAGAAATCCTAATTGGATTAGGACTTCGGATTCAAATTAGAGTCCTAATTGGATTAAGACTAAAATTAAATAAATCCTAATGAGATTAGGACTTCTTAAGTCCCAATTAATTATTAATCTAATGAATCAATAAGACTCCTAATTAGATTAGGATTGAAGGGTTCAATTGAGTCATGGTTCATTAAGTTCTAATTGGATTAGGACTTACCTAGATTAAACCCAATTAGTTCACCCTTGGACTAAGCCTAATTAGATTAGGGCTTAACCACATGAGGGCCTCCCAATCATTACTTAATGAGGATTAGGGTTTACCATGAGGGAGGGGCACAAGCCCCTCCCCTTTTTCATCCTTGGTGCGGCATGAAGAGAGGGGCCGGCGCCCCTCTTAGGAAATAGATCAAGGGCTCCTAACTTGTAGGAGCCCTAGATGCTTTATAAGGAGAGGGGCTTGGCGGCACCTAGGTATTGGAAAATCTCCTCTTCCTTGTGTCGTACACCCCCTCTTCTTCTTCCTCTTGGTTCATCCGCAAGCAAGGAGAAGAAAAGAAGAAGGCCTGGGCGGCCTCCTCCTCCTCCTTTCCTCCTTCCAACGTAGGGAAAAGAAAGAAGGCTGCAGGGGCTTTGATCCTTCTCAGATCTTCATCCTTCTTCTTCCTCGTCCCAAGCACAATCAAGGATTGATTCAAAGGGAGGACATCAGCCATTAAAAGAAGTCTCTGCAAGGGAGCTAGCACCCCGGGGAGACAAAGACAGTGCATGAGATGAACGGCGATCAAAGTGGTTGATGGCGATTGGATCAAGAGTTGATCAAGGATCGAGTCAAGGAGGCTTGGAACCAATTCAAGAGTTGAAGACCAGTTGATTGATTGACGTGCATGTGCTTGTAATATGACCTAATTAGAATCCATGATCATCACCTATTTAAAGTTTAGCTTTACTTAATGCTGTGATTATAACTGCCTGCAATGTGCCGTTTGCATGTGATGTGAATGAGAGTCGGGTAGATAGGTTTACATGTGATGCAAACTATTAGACCAATCCAAATGAGACTTCCTTGCAGAGACTTCTTTTAATGGCTGATGTCCTCCCTTTGAATCAATCCTTGATTGTGCTTGGGACGAGGAAGAAGAAGGATGAAGATCTGAGAAGGATCAAAGCCCCTGCAGCCTTCTTTCTTTTCCCTACGTTGGAAGGAGGAAAGGAGGAGGAGGAGGCCGCCCAGGCCTTCTTCTTTTCTTCTCCTTGCTTGCGGATGAACCAAGAGGAAGAAGAAGAGGGGGTGTACGACACAAGGAAGAGGAGATTTTCCAATACCTAGGTGCCACCAAGCCCCTCTCCTTATAAAGCATCTAGGGCTCCTACAAGTTAGGAGCCCTTGATCTATTTCCTAAGAGGGGCGCCGGCCCCTCTCTTCATGCCGCACCAAGGATGAAAAAGGGGAGGGGCTTGTGCCCCTCCCTCATGGTAAACCCTAATCCTCATTAAGTAATGATTGGGAGGCCCTCATGTGGTTAAGCCCTAATCTAATTAGGCTTAGTCCAAGGGTGAACTAATTGGGTTTAATCTAGGTAAGTCCTAATCCAATTAGAACTTAATGAACCATGACTCAATTGAACCCTTCAATCCTAATCTAATTAGGAGTCATATTGATTCATTAGATTAATAATTAATTGGGACTTAAGAAGTCCTAATCCCATTAGGATTTATTTAATTTTAGTCTTAATCCAATTAGGACTCTAATTTGAATCCGAAGTCCTAATCCAATTAGGATTTCTAGGAATCCTATTCTAAGTAGGAATCCAAAATCAATTCAAAATCCTAATCTAATTAGGATTGTGGGAATCCTACTTCAAGTAGGAATCCCAGTCCTACTCCAAGTAGGACTTTCAGTCCTAATCCAATTAGGACTCTAGGAATCCCACTCCAAGTAGGATTCGTGTTTTAAGTCCAATTAATCAATTCCCATTTCTTCTTCAACTTATTATCATTCATAAGCACTTTTCAACCATCGGATCGGTCAATACTTCTAGTATGTGTGACCCCATAGGTTCTATTCTGACCGGTAGTGAGATATATTGCGATCTTTATCTCAATATCATTGAAAATATCTTTTAATGGGTTGGAACGATTCCAACTCAACTAATTAGGATTTATCGATCATCGAGATATTTTCTGTGAGTCTCACCATCCACCAGTGACACCTAGCAACATGTAGTGGCTACCCAGCAGAATAGAATGATGAACCTCTAGGTGCAGTTAATATGTGATACAGTTCTAATATCGTGGATCCCTACAGGACGGAGGTCATGGACAACTCGTCAAACCCCATCGTCTGTCGTATGTGAAGATTTAATCGACTTAAGTTCGAGAGTGGAAAACTCTTTCTCCACTGTGTATACTGCTCCGGCCGAGGTCTTACAAACTCAGTCTTATAAATCACATAGGATCTCTCCTTATCTATCAAGGTCGATAGATTCCTTATAGGTGCATACCCTACTGCTACAGTGAACCTACTGTAGCCAATCTACACTGCATGGATCCATATGGCTAGAGACCATGTATGTGTGCAGTCAAACTACAATAACCTCACTGTGAGTAGCCGAAGCATCGCAGGTCAAAGGACCAGTCATACTACTGCAACATCAAGCAAGTCACTAACGAGTGGATAGACATCCAAGTGACTTCTTGTATTGGTCAAGCTCAGTACCCTTATTCTCTAACAAGCACCTGCACTATTACTTCAGTGTCCCTACACCGTGAACTTGAGTCTCATCCATCCACAGAAAAAGTAATGTGTGCACTGATCTCATCGGATCGATCACAGTCCTCGTGATGATCCATCGATCAGGAGCGTTTAGAAATTAATCACTAATGATACATGGCTCAAATTCTCAACTCTTGAGAATATGCATCATCATCTTATTAATTCCTTGGACGATTCATAGACACAATAACAATATGAATGAAAAAGATGCCTTTCATTTATTCAATAATAATAAAGTCAAGTACAAATTATGTCCCAGAATTAATAATGTGTCAGCCAAAATTGGCTTCTAGGGCATACATCTAACATATTCTGCCCTGGCCAAGGTCTTAGAACTCAGTCTTATAAATCATATAGGATCTCTCCTCATCTATCAAGGTCGATAGATTCCATGTAAGTGCATACCCTACTCCTACAGTGAACCTACTGCAGCCAATCTATACAACAAGAACCCATATGACTAGAGACCATGTATATGTGCAGTCAAACTACAATAACCTCACTGTGAATAGCCGAAGCACCGTAGGTCAAAGGACCAGTCACATTACTGCAACATCGAGCAAGTCACTGACGAGTGGATAGACATCCAAGTGACTTCTTGTCTTGGTCACGCTCAGTACCCTTGTTCTCTAACAAGCACCTGCACTATCACTTTAGTGTTCCTACACTATGGACTCGAGTCTCGTCCATCCATAAGGAAAGCGATCTGTGCACTGATCGGATCGATCACCATCCTCGTGATGATCCATTGATCAGGAGCATTTAGAAATTAATCACCAATGATACATGGCTCAAATTCTCAACTCTTGAGAATATGTATTATCATCTTATTAATTTCTTGAACGATTCATAGGTACATAAACAATATGAATGAAAAGATGCCCATTTATTATTCAATAATAATAAAGTCAAGTACAAATTTATGTTTCAGAATTAATAATATGTCCGCCAGATTGGCTTCTAGGGCATACATCTAACATGTATACCCTAGAAGCCAATCTAGCTGACACATTATTAATTCTAGAACATAATTTTGTACTTGACTATTTATTATTGAATAAATAAAAGGCATCTTTTTTATTTATATTGTTTATGTGTCTATGAATCGTCCAAGAATTAATAAGATGATGATGCATATTCTTAAGAGTTAAGAATTTGAGCCATGCATCATTGGTGATTAATTTCTAAAATGCTCCTGATCAATGGATCATCACGAGGACGATGATCGATCCGATGAAATCAGTGCACACATTGCTTTTCTTGTGGATGGACGAGACTCGAGTCCACGGTGTGGCGACACTGAAGTAATAGTGTAGGTGCTTGTTAAAGAACAAGGGTACTGAGCATGATCAAGACAAGAAGTCACTTGGATGTCTATCCACTTGTCAGTGACTTGCTTGATGTTGTAGTAGTATGACTGGTCCTTTAATCCTAGTGGTGCTTCGGCTACTCACAGTAAGGTTATTGTAGTTTGACTGCACGTATACATGGTCTCTAGACATACGGGTCCATGCAGTGTAGATTGGCTGCAATAGGTTCACTATAGGAGTAGGGTATGCACCTATATAGAATCTATCGAGCTTGGTAGATAAGGAGAGATCCTATGTGATTTATAAGACTGAGTTCGTAAGACCTCGGCCAGGGCAGTAAAAATAGTGGAGAAAGAGTTTTTCATTCTCGAACTTAAGTCGAATAAATCTTGACATATGACAGACGATGGGGTTTGACGAGTTGTCCATGACCTCCGTCCTGTAGGGATCCACGATAGTAGGACTGTATCATACGATAACTGCATCTAGAGGTTCATCATTCCATTCTGCTGGGTAGCCACTACATGCTGCTAGGTGTCACTGGTGGATGGTAAGACTCACAGAGAATATCTCGATGATCGATAAACCCTGATGAGTTGAGTTGGGACTGTTCCAACCCATTGAAAGGAGTTTTCAATGATATTGTGATAGAGATTACAATATATCTCACTACCAGCCAGAATAGAACCTATGGGGTCACACATACTAGAAGTATTGACCGATCCGATGGTTGAAATGTGATTATGAATCATGAGTAATCAATCCGATTGATAATCAGTTGAAGAAGGAACAATGAGAATTAATTAATTGGACTTAAACACAAATCCTACTTGGAGTAGGATTCCTAGAGTCCTAATTAGATTAGAACTCGGAGTCCTACTTAGAGTAGGACTGGGAGTCCTACTTGGAGTAGGATTCCTACAATCCTAATTGGATTGAGATTTTGAATTCAATTTGGATTCCTACTTAGAATAGGATTCCTAGAAGTCCTAATTGGATTAGGACTTCGGATTCAAATTAGAGTCCTAATTGGATTAGGACTAAAATTGAATAAATCCTAATTGGATTAGGATTTCTTAAGTCCTAATTAATTATTAATCTAATGAATTAACAATACTCCTAATTGGATTAGGATTGAAGAGTTCAATTGAGTCATAATTGATTTAAGTTCTAATTGGATTAGGACTTACCTAGATTAAACCCAAATGGTTCATGATTTGGTTAAAGCCAATTGAGATTATGACTAAACCAAATAAGGGCCTCCCAATCCTCCTTAGAGGAGGACTAGGGCAACATATGAAGAGGGGCTCACGCCCCTCCTCCTCTTCCTTGCATGGTGCGGCACAACAAGAGGGGCCGGCGCCCCTCTTGGAAACTTATCAAGGAGCTCCTACTTTGTAGGAGCTCCACATGTTATTTAAGAGGAGGCGTGAGGGTGCATTAGGGTATTGAAGACTTCCTATTCTCCATCTCGTGGCCCCTCCTCTCCTCCTCCTCTTGTTTCAGCCGCAAGCAAGGGAAAAGCCAAGAAGAGTCTGGGCGGCATCCTCTTCCTCCCTTCCTCCTTCCAACGCATGCAAGGGAAAAGGGGCTACAAGGCTTGGTGATCTTCTTCCTTGAGTCCACCTTCTTCATCCTCCTCCCTTAGGCAATCAAGGGTTGATTAAAAGGGAGGACATCAGCCATCAAAACAAATCTCTACAAGGGAGCTAGCACCCCGGGGAGATTGGAGCGTTTGGATCGGTTTTTGCTTCGTGTGGATACCCGTAGAGGCCGGACGCGTGTGCGGCTTCAAGCGAGCCTTCTTTCTAAACCACGAACTTCAGTTTGCGGTGATCATCTACCCGCACAAGGTGAAGATTTAATCTTCCAAATAGTTTTAAAGTTTTTAATCCTAATCTATCTATGAACGGCTTTTGAAATATGTTCATGTGATGAACGTCGATTCCGCGCATGCCTCTTCCGCTGCCATCTAAATTTTTTTTAATTTTCTGCGGCATGGGCAGGTTCCCAACAGAAGTTTCTTCCTCTCAACTATGAGGAGATGCTCTTCGAAGAACTTCTGAAACATCGTCAAGGGAGCTCTTCCGTCGAGGATTATACAGTCCGTTTTAATGAGTTGATGATCCGCAGCAACATCACGGAGACGGAGCGACAATCCCTAACTCAGTATCGATCCAAGTTGAGGGAAGATATCAAAAGGAAGTTGTTGACGGCGCGCATCTTCAGTTTAGAGGAGGCATACCAACTCGCCGTTCAAGTTGAAGCACAGCTACGACAATGGCGCCCTGCGCAAGCATCGGTTGCACGACGGTTTTCCGATCGCAACACCAACCGAGGAATTTCTTTTCCTTGAGGTAATGTCCCTAGTTTCATATCTGAATCCTCTGTTAATTGAAGTACATTCCAGGATAGAGGAACTGCGAGGGCCCATGAGAGAAATAAAGGGCCAATGCCACAACCTACGCCGCAAGGAAAAAATTCTGTTGAATGTTACAAGTGTGGCGGGCGGGCCATTTTGCTGTTGTTTGCCCCACCAGAGACCAGTGCTTCGCTTTGGTATGTGAGGAAGATGAGATCATAGGCCCTTCTGAAGACGCTCTCTCCTCTCAGCCCACTGATGAACAAGTAAATGAAGGGGGCGAAGAGCCTGATGAAGAAACTCCTGCAGTGGAGCTTGAAGCATTAGATCTACCCATGTGCATCGTGCGGCACGTTCTTACAGGCTGCAAATAGGAGGAGAACGTGGAGGAAGATTAGTGCACCAATATCTTCCACACTCACGTCGATCATGCCAACAAGTCTCTAAACCTTATCATTGGCAATAGAAGCTGCATGAACATCATTTTTGAAGAAGTGCTGAAAAAGCTGAATCTGAAATCTATACCGCATCCAAAGCCATATCGGGTAAGTTGGATCGAAGACTCCTCCATCCCTGTTAAACAAAGATGTTTGATCAGTTTTTCACTTGGTAAGAACTTCCGAGATGAAGTATGGTACGATGTTCTGTCCATGAAAGCGTGCCATCTTCTTCTAGGAAGGCTATGGTTATATGATCGTAGTGTCGAATATGATGGTCGATCTAATTATTATTCTCTACATTGTGCCAACAAAAGAGTTGTGTTAAAGCCCCTTAGAATCACTGATTTTATCTCTGAAAATCTGATAATCCAACGGCTTTTAACCATGAGAAAATTTGAAGCTTGTAACCAAGAAATTGGAGTCATGTATGCTCTAGTGTCTGGAAAAGTTAGGACTGAAAATTCAGAAAATGTTCCTCCTGATTTCAAGTCCATTTTAGATGATTTCACTGATGTAATCCCTGAGGATCTTTCCAAGAAGCTTCCACCGATAAGGGACATCCAACATGCCATAGATTTGGTCCTCGGTTCAAGCTTGCCGAATCTCCCTGCATACCGGCTGAATCCTAAGGAATATGAAGAGCTTCACCGCCAAGTGCAAGAGCTATTGGATAAGGGATTCATCTGAGAGAGCCTCAGCCCATCTGCCGTCCCAGCTCTACTTACTCCC